>NC_047097.1:75838273-76149522 GCF_902459505.1 Geotrypetes seraphini | reverse complement strand
TAATATTAAACAATATTGGGGATAGGGAAGATACCTGTGGTATACCACAATCCAATGACCAGCTAGTCGATAAACAACCATTCATTTTAACCCTGTATGATCTATGACAGTGTATCTCAAACTCCTTAGCTTGAGTGAGGTAATTTATAGTAGAAAACAAGCTTCTCCTGCTGGATGTGACGAGCCTTCAATGAGCATTTTTGTAAGGTATCTACCCCGATGCTCACGGCCCAAACACTGCAAACACCAACTATGCGAGTCAGTGAATGAGATAGGTCTCTGACACAGACAGCACTTTTTATGGACAGAAAAGTCTCGGCAGCAAAGTTAAACTCACTGCGGATGATACAAAGTTATTCAGAGTAGTGAGGACACAGAAGGATTGCGAAGACCTACAACGAGACATAAACACACTCGAGGAATGGGCTGCGAAATGGCAAATAAAGTTCAACGTGGATGAGTGCAAGGTGATGCATGTCGGCAACAAAAATCATATGCACGAATACAGGATGTCCGGTGCTATACTCGGAGAGAGCCCCCAGGAAAGAGATTTGGGAGTACTTGTAGAAAAGTCAGTGAAACCATCCGCGCAATATGCAGCGGCAGCAAAAAGGGCAAACAGAATGCTAGGAATGTTTAAGAAGGGGATCACAAACAGATCTGAGAAGGTTATCATGCCATGGTATGCCCCCACCTGGAATACTGCATCCAACACTGGTCGCCGTGCATGAAAAAGGACATTGTACTACTCAAAAGGGTCAAAAGAAGAGCGACAAAAATGGTTAAGGGACTGGAGGAGTTGCCGTACAGTGAGAGATTAGAGAAACTGGGCTTCTTCTCCCTTGAAAAGAGGAGACTGAGAGGGGACATGATTGAAACATTCAAGATATTGAAGGGAATTGACTTAGTAGAGAAAGAGAGATTGTTTACCCTCTCCAAGGTGAAGAGAACAAGAGGGCACTCGCTAAAGTTAAAAGGGGATAAATTCCGTACAAACGTAAGGAAGTTCTTCTTCATCCAGAGAGTGGTAGAAATTTGGAACGCTCTTCCAGAGGCTGTTATAGGGGAAAGCACCCTTCAGGGATTCAAGAAAAGGTTAGTTAAGTTCCTGCTGGACCAGAACATACGAAGGTGAGGCTAGACTCAAATACAGCACTGGTCTTTGACCTAAGGGCTGCTGCGTGAGCGGACTGCTGGGCACGATGGACCACTGGTCTGACCATGCAGCGGCAAATCTTATGCTCTTATGTTGACAAAAGAGGGAAAAAAAAACACAGAGGCAGAAAAGAGAGAGTCGAAAGGCCCTACTGATGTAGAAAGAAAAAAAGGGGTATAGATAATGTTTTTTCTTTCAAACAGTCTGAAGAAGATTAATAAGAAAATAATGTGGCATAACCCCAAAAGAAGTACACTGATGGGAAGGCAACACGCGTGGGATTAGAAAAAGCACTTCTTCACTCTGTGGAAAACAAAGAACTGAGATACCAAGAGCCAATGTCAGGTGGGAAGGCACTCATGCATTCACAGTGTGGGCAGTAATGAAGTTTCTAAAAAAAGTGGCAATACACTTTTACGACTGTCTGTACTGGGCTCTGTGGATGATGTCAGCCACATATGAGAATATGCTGCCTGCTTGTCCTACTACTACTGAGCATGCCAAATTATGTATGCTAACCTGTAACCTGTTCCGAGTTCTTTGGGGAGAATAGGATAGAGAATGAAATCAATACATAAAAGCAATGATGAGTCAGGGATTGTGTTGCTGCAGCGGTGCAAAGGAAGAAGGGAGGGGTAGATGAGGTTAAAGTGATTGCAGCAGATCAGGTTGGCAAGTACTTATGTCAGGTGTTACTGTTGTGTACCATCTATGCTTCTAATCACTGACTGGAATTTCTACAGTCTTATCCCTTAATAGTGGGAGGGGATTTTAATGAGGCTTGGGACCGAAACCTTGATAAACCTCAGAACCCATGAATGGAGAGATTGAACCTTGCTAGAGACCTTCCCTTTTAGATCTAGTTGACATTTGGTGGATAGAACAACCTGTGGACAGAAATTGTACGTTTACTTTGAATTTAACTCAAGCCTTAAGCCTGCAACTTTGATTGTCATCTTGTGTTAGACCTGGATCGTGAATTCATTCTGAGACTCTTCTGCCGTCATGATTCCCTTTTTTTTTTTAAATTGTATGTGCAACACAGAAGCATCGTCAATTAGTTTTGACTTTAAGCCTATGGGTTCAACAACTGGGAGCACTTTTCTGGTTGAACCATCCATACAAGGTGTGTGTTATAAAACTGAATTTGATCAAATATATTTTCTTTGATCCTAAGCATTTCTTATTTCCTATATTTCGTTGTTAGTACTTGCATCTTTTCTTTAATGATCGTAATTCCATTCCTTTATTGATTTGTTTTTATGGTAAGCTGATTTGGTCTATTTTTAGCATTTGCGGGATATCAAGCATTTTTAATAAACGTAAACTTATAAGAGCGATCTTCTTGGTATTTTGTATCACTTCCCTTCTTAAAAGCAGACTGTTAGGACACATCCAGTTTAGTTCAATTTTCTTTTTTTTTCATACCTTTTCTGATTATTCTTTTAGTATCCTATTTAGATCAGTCTTTTCTGTTACAGAAGTTTATATATCTTGGAACTGTGTATATACATACACACAGATACATAATCCTATAAATGAAAAACAAAAACAAATTTGTACTGTTTCAAATCAAATGACGAAAGAGATTGACGTGCACTCAGAATGTTTGTATGAGCTGGGCTCACCTTACAAGGGTGTGGATCCACACCATACGTCTCCAGAGTTTGGGCTTTTCTTAGAAAGCTCAGTTCAGCAGCAGCGGGTGTCAGGCCACTAGAAGAAAAGAAAGATGGGAAACTTTCTGTCAAACGAGATTAGTACGTTTGGTGCTGTGCTTGAGTCCGTTCAGCATCAGACTTCATGAACAAAACATTACCTGAGCTCCAGTTTGTGAATTTCAGCAATCTTCTTTTCCAATTTCTCTGAATGCTTTGGGAAAAACTGAAACTTGGAGCTGTAGCCTTCTGGGTGCTTCCCGGAATCATAATCACCAATTTCAGCTGGAAAACAGAGCATCAATGTAAGGAGGTAATCTAAGGGAAATGAAAATGGTTAACTCCTTTATTTCTATAGCACCACTCGATGTATGCAGCGCTGTACACAAAACATGCACAAAACAGCGCCTCAACAGGAACTCTGATCCTCTGTGGCCTGCTAGGGCTGGGTGTCTGTCTCAGCTCCCCCATCCCCTGCTGCACTTTCATCAATGTGCACTGAAGTGTAAATGACAGAAGCCAGATACATCCCAGATATTCTGTGTTTACAAACCATTCCAGCTGTGCTTTTTTTGTTTTAGGAGTTCAGCTATGTGATTTATAATTTTCTTCCAGTATGTATTACAGTTAGATGTGACTGATAATCATATAAATAGAACTCACCTATTCTAAGAGACCAATCCTTCACTTTCTCATATCATGCTATGAAACACTGGGATAATATAATAACCATTCCACTTTCTGACATTGACTGGGAACTCTTTTGGTCTTCAACAAACCGCCCACTTTTATCTTCTAGAGTTTCACAATCAATGCTCTTTGTAATGTGGAATGCAATATGGACCCCATTTCGTATGTGGAAAGCCAAATTAAAACAAGATTCTATCTGCTGGAACTGTTTGAAAGAGGAAGGAACTCTTGATCATATGTTCTTCCATTGTACTCTGGTCCGTTCTTTTTGGTCCAAAATCTGGAATACCATACAATCTATCACCAACTGCTCAGAAGAGATTTCTATGGACATTATAATCCTTCGATCTCAACACCCCTGTTTCGCGCAATCAAATTGTCCTCCTAAACTCATTGATACCATGTTTGTGACTGCTCTCATGCATATTCTGAAAAATTGGAAATCATCTTCGTTATTAGATTATACTTTTTGGTGGAACTCTCTATGTATGTACCACAGATTTGAATCATATGCATATGAAAATAAAATTTCACTCCGTAAATCCATGAATTGGAAAAACAAAAAATCACCCTGGTCATTTTTAGATTCATATGTACATTCTACTATGTAGACATTCCTGTCTTCTCCTCTCTTTAAAAAAAATTTTTTTTTTTCTTTCCCTCTTCTTTTTTCCTCTCTCTTTCAATTTTTACTTTGTCCTATTTCACTTTCTATTGTCATACATCACCACAAACAAATCCAATACTCTGAGCTTTTCTTAATAATATGGGCCTTTATAAATAACTGTATATTAATGCAAAATGTTATACTACTTTTATGTATTTGAATTGCTCCTTGTATTTTTTAAAATACTGAATAAAAATTTATTGAACTAAAAAAAAAAAAAAAAAAAGAACTCACCTCTTCAATAGTGCAGGCAGCCGGGAGGACTAGGCAGACCGGAATGGCGACGGCAGCCGGGAGAGTGCAGGCGACTACGAGCGGCAGTAGAGAGCGTCGGGAGCACAGCGTGGCGGCCACGAGACTTGCCCACCAGAAGGCATGAGCTGTAGATTCATGTGCCTCAAACTTGGCACGTGAATCTACAGCTGATGCCTTCTGGCATCTATACTGGGACCAATGTTCCCTCTAAGGATTGATGAGGTGTGTGCAAAAAAAAATATGCATGAGCGACAAGTTACATACTCCACAAATTTATGAGCAGGCACGGAGGATGCATTTTTAAACAAATGTAGTTTATCCTTGTACTCCTTATGTATTTTTAATCAACTATGGATATGTTTGTATGTTTATTGTTCAAATGGTTTTATTTATTTCCCCAAATTTATTTTTGTTATACGCATTGAAAATATTTGATATTGCGTTTAAATCAAAATCTCAATAAACTTGAAACTTGAAACGAGTGCCCATGAGATTGTGGGAGGGTTAAATACTCAAAACTTAGAAGAATAACTATTTACTTAAAGTTTTTGCTTCGCCAGCTTTCTGGTATCTTTACATACAGTGGCGTACCTAGCATATGTAACACCTGGGGTCCATCATTTATTGGCACCCCCCCCCAATCTGTACGAAAAACATGATTTTTAGTAACAAGCCACACGTCACACATGAGTACCTAGGAAAAGGCAGCATCTTATATATTGCAGTGAGCAGTACATCAATACACCCATTGTAAAACTAAACAAGCCAGGCCAGCACAGATCAATCCTACACCGTCAATCCTAACAGAAAACCATGTCTTTCGAACACACAGAACACAGAAAACACCTTCGCCTAGTATGGAATATGTCATCACAAACTAACCCCTCCCCCTTTTACAAAACTGTAGTGTGGATTTTAGCCACGGTGGTAACAGCTCTGATGCTCATAGAAATCTGAGCATCAGCGCTGCTACCACCACAGCTGGTGCTAAAAAACGCTCCACAGTTTTGTAAAAGGTGGGATAAAATAGAAATACACAGCTTAAACGCTCTAGCTCAGGAGTGCCCAAATGTTTTGGGTTTGCGAGCTACTTTAAAATGACCAAGTCAAAATGATCTACCAACAATAAAATTAAAAAACACAAAGCACACTATACACTGAGAAAATGTTAATTATCATTCCTATTCTGGGTTTTTTTCAAAGAGGTCAAGGCAGATGACTCTATGCATACAAAAATAGACAAATATACCCCCCTTCCTTTTTATTAAACCACAATAGCAGTTTTTAGCGCAGGGAACTGCGCTAAATGCCCAGTGCTGCTCTCGATGCTCATAGGCTCCCTGCACTAAAAAACACTATTGCAGTTTAGTAAAAGGGGGCCATAGTGCAAAATATAGACAGCAGATATAAATTCAGACACATTTTGATCACTAAATTTTTTTTTTTAATTCTTTATTCATTTTAAAAATCTTTCATCAAGTGTACAATATTCATAATCAACACAATGAGACAAGGCACTTGTATATCTTACATTATATTCTAAGCATATAAATGTAACCCTCTCCCCACCCTCCCTCAAAACCCTTCATTCATGTAATGAAACCTATCTTTGTATCCCTCCCCCCTCCTATTATTAAATAATTTTTCCTACCTTGTCTGGTGATTTCATGAGTCTCTGGTTGCACTTTCATCTTCTGACTGTGCATCCAATCTTTCTTCCCTTCTTTCAGCCTGTATGCTTCCTCTCCTCCAGACCTCATTCCCTCCCCCAACTTTTTCTTCCTCTCTCCCTGTCCTTTCTTTCTTTTTTCTCTTTTGATGCCCCCTTTCTTTTTTTCTGTTTCCCTTCTGTCTCCCTGCCTGCCCCCTTTCTTTCTCCCTACCCTCCACAAAGCTACTGCTGCCACCATCGGGGGAAACAGGCCCCAAAGCCACCGCCGCGGCTACCCCAAGCTCTCTCTGCTTCCCACCGGGCCGACCAGCAATCCCCCGACGTCAATTCTGCCGTCGGAGAGGAAGTTCCGCCCAGCCAGGCAGCGATTGGCTGGCCCAAACTTCCTCTCCGACTGCAGCCTTAGGGCGGGTGCACAACCGGGGCGAACCGCCCCCCCCCTCCTTGGTACGACACTGAAGACATGGCAGCAGCTCCTCTCACAAATCCCCACCTGTGTCGGAAGTCCGATGCAGTCGGGGATCTTGAGAGGAGCCGCCGCTGCATCTATTACTTTAAAATACAGGCCGCCGCCGCTTCCTCTCACCTCTGCCCGCCCTCGAGTGAGCGACAGGAGAAAGCGTATGAGTGACGCCACTGAAAATAGTGAGCGATCGCTCATGCGCTCACCTTAGAGGGAACACTGATTGGGACTGATCCTATTCAACATATTTATGAGTGACATTGCTGAAGGATTGGAAGGAAAACGTTGCCTTTTTGTGGATAACACCAAGATTTTCAACAGAGTGGACTCCACGGTGAGTGTGGACAACATGAGAAGGGATCTATAAAAATTAGAATGGTCTAATGTTTGGCAGTTAAGATTTAACATGAAGAAGTGGAAAGTGATACACTTGGGATGCAGAAATCCAAAAGAACAGTATGTGCTAGGGGGTGAGAAACTGATATGTGCTGATCAGGAGAGAAACCTTGTGGTGATGGGTCTGAAGATCTCAAGGCGGCAAAACAATGTGACAAGGTGGTGCTGTTGCCCAAAGAATGCTAGGGTGCATAAAAAGAGGCATAACCAGTAGGAAGAGTTGATGCTCCTGTACAAGTCATTGGTGAGGCCCCGCTTGGAGTACTGTGTCCAGTTTTGGAGGCCTTATCTCTACAAGGATGTAAAAAGACTTGAGGCAGTTCAGAGGAAGGCAATTAAAATAGTACAGGGCTTGTTCCATAAGACATAAAAAGAAACTTAGGCTTCCTTTTATGAAACTGCAATAGCAGTTTCAAGTGCAGGGAGCTGCGCTGAATGGCCTGCGCTGCTCCCGATGCTCACTGAATTCCTATAAGCGTCGGGAGCAGCGCGAGCCATTCAGTGCGGCTCCCTGTGCGAGAAACTGCTATCGCAGTTTCGTAAAAGAGGGGGTTAGTTTTTAATATGCATATGCTAGAAAAAAAAGGAGAGGTGATATGATACCTGTATTAATATTCAAACAAACCTCTTTCAGAGACGTAGGGACAGTAGAACTAGAGGACATGAATGGAGGTTGCTGGGAGGCAGACTTGGAAGAAATGTCAGGCAATACTTTTTTAGAGAGAGTGCTGGATGCAGAGGATAAACACAGGGAGTGCTTAAATAGAAAGAAGAAGGAAATGCAACATGGCTATTGTAACATACTAAATGATAGTAGATAAAGACCTGAATGGTCCATCCAGTCTGCCCATTAGTTACATCAATTATAAATTCATTATGAAATTGCCTTTTTAGATATTTCTAGGCCATAAAAGTCCACCTGATACTGTCCTTAGGGTCCAACTACTGGAGTTGCCATCAAAGCAAACTGCAGCCCATCCAGCTATCTTGGGAAATAGTGGGATCTGAGGCTGATGCCAGACAGACTTAAATAGTCTGTCCCACGAATAGTGAGAGACAAAGAAGAGTGGCCAAATCCAGTATGAGGGAACAGAGGCCGATGCCGAACAGATTCGTATGGTCTGTGTCCCGCAAGTGGTGAGAGACAGGTGAAGAGTGTGTTGATCATTTTTATTACATACTGTGATGGGGGGGGGGGGGGAGGTGGCAGTGCAGCCTAGGAGTGAGGGGAAAGCATCATGACTTGCCTTTGGGACAGATAGGGTAGTTTTTCTCAAGTACCTAATTTCATTTTAAGTTGATACATTGTAAACCGCTTAGGTCAGTAAAATGCAGGAGCAGTAGATCAAATCTTAAATAAACATATATAGTGTATTGATGAAATTATTCAGCCTATAATCCTGATCATGATGGCGGCTTTACAACCAGCATTTAAACATGGGTGACCTGGGCCTACACGGAGTGGTTGGCAGAGCTCTGGTTGCCTTGTTGGGTAGATTGCATGGACCATGAGTCTTTTTTCTGCTGTGATTTACTGTGTATTTCTGGGGGTTTAAAAATGTATGTGTGTTATGGTGAGGTGCCCAATGCACTGGTTCACCTAGAGCCCATCAAAGGACTAATCTCCTGCTCTGTCTGTGTGTACTTAAAAGGAAAGAGCACTAATTCTCTCTCATGCGATCCCGCTCCTTTATTTTCCTCACTGCAGAGGAGGTTCCCCCCCTTTGGGCCTACTTATGGGGGTTGGGAACTAACTGATTTGATTTTAAACTTATTACTGTTATTACACTTTCCTTTCCTTTTGTCATTGTTAAGTGAATGTTTTACATTATTTATCTTTTTTAATTCCTTTATCGCCTTCATAGAAGGTACTTTTAAAACAGGGTGCTTAACCTTTTCCTATCGTGTGTCCCAGATGACGGGACATTCCAAAAATGTCGTTGCCATCGTATGTTCCATACTAATAAAGAGCCAGGAACACAAAAAGCACAGTTACTTACCGTAACAGGTGTTATCCAGGGACAGCAGGCATATATTCTCACATGTGGGTGACGTCATCTACGGAGCCCCAGCGCGGACAGCTTTTCAAGCAAACTTGATTGAAGTTTCAAGTTTGCTATGCTGCACCACGCATGTGCATGCCTTCTTGCCCACTAGAGGGCGCATCCCCACCTCGTGGTCCTCAGTTCCATAGCCAGCAAAGAAGCCATCCCCGGGGAGGAGGGCGGGTTGTGAGAATATATGCCTGCTGTCCCTGGATAACACCTGTTACGGTAAGACACACGAACAAAATAAAAACACAAATTAAGCACAGCGACCGAGAAAAAAACACTCAGCCGCGGTGTCAGAAGGCAAATTAGAAGAGCACAAATTCCACAGGGAATACTCGAGAAAGCCGGCGTCGACTTCTGCGGGTATCGCCGCGGAGGAGGTCTAAACAGCTTCTGCGGCGGGGCCTGGGGTTTAGGACGGACCAATGAGGCGATAGAGCGCTCATGTTCAGACAAGCGTTTGGTCGCTGCCTCCAAGGACTCATCGAACAACTCAGAGCCCACACATGGAAGATTGGCCAGACGTTCTTGCAAGTTCGGGTCCATATCCAGGGTACGAAGCCATGCGAGACGGCGCATCGCCACCGCAAAGGCGGATACACGAGAGGCCAACTCAAACGCATCGTAAACTGCGTGAAAAAGGTAGAGACGCAGCTGAGACAAATTGGCCATAAAGGTACCAAAATCCCCCTTGTGGGAATCCGGCATGACCCCATAATACCTGGGCAACGCCTTCACCATCTGCTTTAAATAGGATGAGAAGGTGAATGCGTAATTAAGGACCCTGGCAGCCATCATGGAGTTGGAATAGAGGCGACGACCAAACTTGTCCAGGGTCCGTCCCTCCCGCCCGGGGGGGACCGCAGCAGAGACCCTAGAAGGCTGAGACTTCTTCAACGCCGACTTTTTGAGTAACGAGGCTCCTTACCGGTGCCAGACCCCGAACCCCAAGAAGCCGCACCCAGCGACCTCGACGGGGTCGGGGACCGCCCATGCCCCGAGGAACCCCTGCGGGAAGTCCCCGGGGTATGAGGCACCGAGGCACGCCCCTTCCGTCTCGGCAAAGAGTCCCTCGAAAACTCCACCTCAGAGGAACGGAAAAGCCTCGGATTATCGAGGCGGAGCTCGGAGACCGCAGGGTTGATGCTTCGCCCGAGGCCGACCCGAGGGAGAGGAGCCCCGGGAGGACCTCGACGAGGAAGAAGAGGAAGAGATCCTCCGAACCCTCCGCACCTTGTCCCGAGGCCGCACGCTCCGCTCAGGCTGGTCAACTGAGGTCGAGGGCAAGGTCGGGGTCGAGGCCGAAGCCACCCCGGGGGCCGAAGTCGAGGGTACCGAGACCGAGGCCGCCGAAGCCGGGGCTGACAAGGCCGAAGACGGCTGGAGGTGCGCAAGGGCACCGGACAGTTCCGAGGCAATGAGCGCACGGAGCAAGTCTTGAAAGACGGGAACCCCCATCATAGTCGGCAGATCCTGGGCCGGCGGGTGCTCCCTCAAGGGCAACCTCGGTCTCGAGTATTCCCGCGGGGCACCCGACTTCGACGCTCGGGGCGGGGCCGAGGACGGCCCACCCGCCCCCGTCGATGAGCCCGAGGATGGCTTCTTCGAGGCTGGAAGAGAAGAAGGAAGTGAGGACTTACCCACCATCGACTTCGGGGTCGAGGACGCCGGCCTCGACGAAGCAGGCTGTCGGGGCGAGGTCGAGGGAGTCGAGGCCGAGGTCAAGGCCGGGGCCGAAGCCGAGGCCGACGTCGAGGCCTTCCCCGCCGCGGGGTCGACAGCGAAGAGCTCCGCCATCCGAGCGCGACGGCGGCGGAGAGCTCTCGGCTGAAAAGTAGAGCACCGAGTGCAGGAGTCGGTCGGGTGCTCAGGACCCAGACAAAGTAAGCACCACCGGTGGGGATCGGTGATGGAAAGCAGCCGATCGCACCGGGTGCACTTTTTAAAACCCGTCAAGGGACGGGACATGGGCCCAAAAACCGGCCGGGAACGAACGAGGTCCCGCGGCCGCGGCTACTGGGAGCCCCCGGAGCCGAACGAAAAAGGTTATTTTTTTTTGTTAACGAAAAAAGACACACGAACAAAATAAAAACACAAATTAAGCACAGCGACCGAGAAAAAACCACTCAGCCGCGGTGTCAGAAGGCAAATTAGAAGAGCACAAATTCCACAGGGCTTCTGGCTCCGCGGAAAAAACTGAACTGAGGACCACGAGGTGGGGATGCGCCCTCTAGTGGGCAAGAAGGCATGCACATGCGTGGTGCAGCATAGCAAACTTGAAACTTCAATCAAGTTTGCTTGAAAAGCTGTCCGCGCTGGGGCTCCGTAGATGACGTCACCCACATGTGAGAATATCATGCCTGCTTGTCCTGGGATAATATTTGAATTTACAGACTTATGACTTATTTACATTATGTTTACAATAGCCGTAAGTGATAACGGTGAATAATATAAAACTTTGCTAAAATAATTACGATTGGAACCAGCGTAACATAAAATGTATTACGATAGGAAAAGGTTAAGCTGTAAGAGCACAGGTGTGCCAAAGTGGCTTTGTAACCACTGCACCACATTCCTCAAGTTGTTATTGATTTGATTTTAATTATGTCTATATTGACAGCTGTACTCTTGAAACCAGGCCAAGTCGGATACTTGTTTGTAATAAATTCCACCCTCCTGCACCTGCTGGTCTGCTATGTGCCGCTTGCTGTGTTGATTGTTTGTCGATCACTACCTCTCTGTGCATCCGGGTTGCCCAAATAGCTTCCTTCTTCAGCAACAAAGTGTTTTGCCAACACAATTGAAAGCCAATGTAGGATGAGGTGCTCAAAGTTTTTAGGGGTAGCAAAAAGGAAACCTATTAAGGCCATTTTGGATCCAAGACAGCCTTATTTGGTTTCAATAGTATACCGTGTCAGATCGAGGATATATGATCTTTCCTGCCACAGTTTCAGAGGCCAGTAATCTGCTCAGTAGGAATATATTCAAAGTCTGGGGTCATGGCAATTATATTCTCAACTGGGTTTTCTTTCCTTTGTGTCCTTTGCTACTGTTTCATGGTTTGCCTGTTTCCAGCAACTGCTCAATTTGATTATAGACTAAAACCTCGCTCTTTGAAATCTGTTGTTGACCAATCCAATAGGGGCAGAGTGTTTATTTAAATTACAGATGGATTTTAATCCTCCTTTCAAAAGCTGAGAGGTATTTCACAGGGGAGGGGGGACTGACTTAAGACTGTCTTCTCTAACTTAGACAGCATCCTATCCTAAGTTACACACTGCAGCTCCTTGTGAGGTTGGGCAACTCACTTTTATTGTAATCTGCTTAGATTTGAATCTTGGTTTTATATTGGCAGTGTATCAAATAAATTGAGCATGATTGTCCTTTGCCTCTGGTATAAACTTATTTCGCTGTCTCTATTTTTCAAGCTGAATCTTCACCTTGAGCAACCACTGAAAAGGTATGAGCCAAAATCTAAAAATATTTGATGCACTATTGTTTTTTTCTGTAGCGGTAGTAGACACAAGACATGTAAGAGAGAGTTCCATGATGCTTACAATCTAGTCAAGCAAGCCCCTTCATGTATCACATGCATATATCATACCTCTTTCCCAGATGAAAATCTTCATTACAATTAATAACTAATCTCACCCCACCCTTCAGGAACTCATTATTACCCTGCAGGATATAAGCAGCTAATAATGCAGCATCAGAGGTTTTGCAGAGCAGGCGTCCATGATAGAGATCCCTCTTAATCTGCAGAAAGACAAGATACCTGTGAAATAAAGCAAAGGATATGAGCTAAACACTGCACATGCCAAGAGAATACTTCACTCTTCATAACATGTTCATTTATCATTTTGACTTATTCATTGGTCTTCAAAAGTGCCAGTATTAGCCAATTGGTTTGAGTGGCCAAATACTATGCGGCACTAGCCTCCTCATCAGACCATTATGTTTTATATAAAGTGCTTTAGTGCTTCTATACTTAATCTTTCAACTTATCTTTTTTTCTGCATTTTCTGAGTTTTCCTTTTGTCAGTAGTTATCAGGGAGGAGACCTGTCGTTCCGACATGTTTCGCCCGAAGGCTGTATCAAGAAAAAGTCCCCCCCTTTTGCTTAGCTCCACACCATCCCGATCATTGGTACGTTGGTCAGCTGTCTAAGAGTGGGAGAAGAAAAATGCCCCACCTGGTAATTTCTTCTTTCAAAGCAGAGGGATCTGTTGGGTAAAACTTCACTCGAAAGCACATGGTGTAAGGAGGTTGTGCTAGAAGACAAAATGGAAAAGTCAAAGAACACAAAAGACCCACTAATATCGTTATTCTTCTTAGCTTAGAAATAATTTCATAAGATGATTATTAAACTAAAAATGTGACTATATCTAAGTAAATGGATCATAGGGTTCAATCTGACTAGTTCCTCAATAATTCTTCATTTACGTAAGTACTCACTTACAAGCACCTAGCCCCACTTCAATGCATTGATCACTCAAGTTTAAGTTTCAAGTTTATTACCTTTTGATGAATCGCTTATACAAACTTTCTAAGCGATGAACAATTTAAAAAGCCACTAGTTAGTGGTCTCACAGATAATTGGGTATAAAAGACAACATACAAATTAAATAAACCCACTAACATTATTGCAGTCAGATTAAAGACAGACATGATTAAAGAGGGAAAGGGGGGAAAAGTTACAAATTCATTTTATATTGAAAATTACATAAAAAGGAAAAAACGAGAGGGAGGGAAGGGGATTAATATCTGTTACAAAATATGAAGAGTCCAAAATTAGACATATTAAATATTAAAAGCGTCTTGAAACAAAAAAGTTTTCAAAAATTTTTTAAAAGAGGTAAGATCTTTTTCATTTCTGATATAATGTGGCAATGAATTCCACAATTTAGGAGCCATAACAGAAAACACATCGCTTCTTCTTGTGCCAACGATTTTCAAAGAGGGAACCGTTAATAAATTTAAAGAAGATGATCGAAGAGAGCGAGGGGCATTGTAAGGAATAATCATTCTTGTCATAAATTGTGGTTCATTGAAGGTTAGAACTTTGAATACTAAAAAGAGTATCTTAAAATTAATACGGTGGGAAATGGGAAGCCAGTGTGATTTAATCATTAGTGGTGTAACATGATCATATTTTTTCGCTTTATGAATAAGTTTTATTGCTGTATTTTGGATTATCTGAAGCCGTCTTTTTTCTTTTTGTGTTATGTTGATTAGAAGGGAATTACAATAATCGATTTTAGATATGATCATGGAATGGATTAATATATTAACAGATTTAAGGTCTAGAAATGTAGAGATTGAACGAATCAGACGTAATTTATGGAAACAAGATTTAACTATTTGACTGATGTGATTATGAAATGATAAGTCAACATCAACCACTACTCCTAGAATTTTTAGCTTAGGTACTGACTCTAAGGGAATATTATCTAGGATGAACGATGATATTGGCATTAAGTCTTTTTTCCATGTGAAGAACATAGTTTTAGATTTTTGAATGTTTAATGCTAATTTATTAGAACTTAGCCAATTTTTTATCAAGTCTAATTTTTTATTGATAGCCGTTATTTCTTCATCATTTTCCGGGTCAAAAGGGTGCAGAAGTTGAATATCATCTGCATAGGAGAATGATGTAAAACCTAGTGATTGAGAAATGGTGAGTAGTGGAGAGAGAAAAATGTTAAATAAGAGAGGTAACAGAATAGAACCTTGGGGTATCCCATAGGTAAGAGAGTCACAGCCTCTAAGGCTTAGGGGCCCTATGTATGGATCACTCAACAATCAGTGTCTCTAGGCTCAGGGGCCCTGTGCACTTAATAGAAACAGAGAAAACATCATATAGCCTATCTAGTCTGCCTAACCATGCTATCTACTATCTCCTCCTCAATGGATCTATTCTCTCTCACACACTCGTCAACATTTTCCTGGCACCATTACTCACTCTCTTTCAATCTTTGGACGTCACAGCTTTCATCTATGCCAGTATCATAGACCCTTCCAATCTCAGGAAATAAATACCATTAATAAGAAACTTGCTCAAATCATGGCTAGAAGCTAACAAACTCTTCCTCAACCCCAGCAAATCCCAAGCAGTTCTTTTCACTAAACCAGGAAAGACAAGGCCATAGTGGAGAGATTAAATGAATTCTTAGTTTCAGTCTTCACCAAGGAAGATGTTACCGGTGCCAGAAATGGTATTCAGTTCTGATGAATCAGAGAAACTCAAACAAATCTCTAACAATTTGACAAACTGAACAGTAACAAATCAGCTGGAAAACAGTATACATCCCAGAATGCTGACAGAACTGAAAAATGAACTGGCAGAGCTATTGTTAATAATTAGTAATTTTTCTTTAAAATTCAGAATAGTACCAGAAGACTGGAGGGTGGCCAACGTGACGCCGATTTCTAAAAAAGGCTCCTGAGGTGATCCAGAAAATTATAGACCAGTGAGTCTGACATCAGTGCCAGGCAAAATGGTAAAGCACAGTTACTTATCGTAAGAAGGTGTTTTCCGGGGACAGCAGGCAGATATTCTTACACGTGGGTGACTTCATCCACTGAGCCTGGTACAGACAGTAGTAAAAATGTATTGCCACTAAGTTTTTAGAAACTTTGCGACTGCCCGCACTGCACATGTGCAAGTGCCTTCCCGCCCAATGCCAGCTCGCGGTACCTCAGTTCAGTAAGCAAGCTAAGAAGCCAAACAGGGGAGGTGGGTGGGATGTGAGAATATCTGCCTGCTGTCCCCAGATAACCCCTGTTACAGTAAGTAACTGTGCTTTATCCTAGGACATGTAGGCAGCATATTCTCACATATGGGACTCCCAAGCTGAATATAATAGGATGGAGGGAGAGTTGGCCATCAAGAAGAAAATAAATTCAGTAATGATCATCTCGCCTGGAATAGGAATCCAGACAGTAGTGAGATGTGAATGTGTGAATTGAGGACCAAGTAGCTGCTTTGCAAATTTCATTAATGGGAATGGAACATAATAAGAAAGCCACTGAGGCTGCCTTAGCTTGGATCTTGTATGCCTCAAACTGCAGCCCAGTCTGAGCATAGCAAAAGGAAATGCAGGCCGTAACCATGTGGAAATATCTCTCTTGGCTACAAGCCGGCTCAGTCTGAGATGAACAGTTGAGGTAAAGTCCTGTGCGGCTTAGCCTTTAGTATAGTAAGCCAAGGTACTCTTACAGTCCAATGTATGAAGAGCTATTTCCCCAGGATGAGAACAAGGCTTCAGGAAGAAGACTGGAAGCACAATGGATGGATTAAGAGAAAATTCCGAGACTATTTTTGGAAGGAATTAAATACTGTGTACAGTGGTTTGGAAACTTGGCAGATCAAGGCCAAATTGCCCATCCACAGTAACCATTATCTCTTTCTCTCTCTGAGAGATCCCACGTGCCTATCCCAGGCCTTCTTGAATTCAGACACAGTCTCTGTCTCAACCACTCCTTCCGGGAGACTGTTCCACGCATCTGTAAAAAAAAGTCTTTCCTTTGATTACATCCTATGCCCTCTCATTCCAGAGCTTCCTTTCAAAAGAAAGACTCGACTCATGTGCATCGCTATCATATCTCTCCTCTCCTGCCAGATTGAGATCTTGAAGTCTGTCTCTGTACACCATTTTAGTAGTTTTCCTCTAGACCAGTGGTGTCAAACTCAAACCCTTTGCAGGGCCACAGTTTGGATTTGTACATAAGAATTGCCAATTCCCTATTTGAGTCTAGCCTTACCTGCGTATATTCTGGTCCAGCAGGAACCTATCTAACCGCAGAAAAAAATA
The DNA here is from genome assembly GCF_902459505.1 of Geotrypetes seraphini. Lineage (NCBI taxonomy): Eukaryota > Metazoa > Chordata > Amphibia > Gymnophiona > Dermophiidae > Geotrypetes > Geotrypetes seraphini. The sequence goes on along the minus strand of NC_047097.1, from coordinate 76,132,700 downwards.
GTTAGGAGTCCTTTTACTAAGGCTCGCTAGCCAATTTAGCGCATGCTAAAAGCTAACACGTCTATTAGATTCTATGGACACGTTAGCGTGCGCTAAATTGGCTAGCGAACCTTAGTAAAAGGACCCCTAACTCATTTTTCTGTGGCCCTCCAAGTACCTACAAATCCAAAATGTGGATTATCAGAAACTACTTAATTGCTTCTGATAATTTCAGCTCTACACCGGACACATGCACAAGCTGCACTGCCTCCAGGCTGCACATTCTGGAACGCTGCCCGCCTCACTGCATCTAAACGCGATTGGACTCCACCTCACAATTGTGTACAGGCGCTTGAAACTTGTGAAGTGGATGACGAGTACCTGGCGGGCTGCAGGTGGCCCCCGAGCTGCAAGTCTGAGACCGCTGCTCTAGACCGCCTCCATCCTTTTTATATCTTTTTGAAGGTGCAGTCTCCAATATTCTAAATGAGGTCTCACCAGAGTCTTATACAGGGACATCAATACCTCTCCCTAGGCGCTGTCATCTTTTCAACCTGTTTGGCCACATACGATCACACTCAAGTCCTGCTCTTCCGTCGTGCACATAAGCTCTTCACTCCCTAAACTGTACCGTTCCTTTGGGATTTTGCAGCCCAAATGCATGACCTTGAAATTTTTAGATTTAAATTTTAGCTGCCAGATTTGAGACCATTCTTCAAGCTTCGCCAGGTCTTTCTTCATGTTATTTATACAAGTGTTATGCTACTAATCAACATTAAGTGGATGCACTAATGAGCTATTATGTATTATCCTCTATACTTATGGAAATAATTTTGAAATGCTATATAAGATGCAGCACAAACTAGAGAATCTGGTCCCTGACTACCTCTCTCTTAGCGCTGTCAAAGTTGATTGATTCTTTGAGCCCTAACAGTCATTTTAGGGCACTCGCTTTATTTATCAGTTGCCAATGTGGAGCTGTGCCATAAGCTTTGTTAAAATCTAAGCATACTATGTCTACTGTTCCCCCTAAAAGTCAAAGAAACTAATCAGATTTGTCCAACAGACCTACCTCTAGTAAAACCATGCTGCCTAGGTCATGCAATCCATTGGATTCCAGAAAATTCACTATTCTCTGGTCCACTCTTGTGCAGAGGGACCCTATCCTTCGGGATCACTCCCAACTTTATAGAAGCATCGAAGGGTCCCACTATTACTGTGAAGGTTAAGATCCATTTTGTTTTGACTTCCCCCTAGAAGATGCCACCCTAGGCAGCTACCTCGTTTGCCTAAAGGTTAAGTCAGCCTCAGATATATACATTCCTGAACATACAGTGACGATTTGATACTTACATCTCATTTGTTTCACAACAGACTTTGTGAATTCCAGCCAGTGCTAAAAGAAAAAGAAAACAGGATATCAAGATATGACCACATAAGTCCACTGGGTTATTTCAAGTTACTTGCTATGGTTTTCAAGGAATTGATTGGTAAAATATCATCTGCTGTTGCCTCTACTTTGCATCTTTGTGAATCTATGCAATCATGACATTTGGCAACTTGTAATTTAGTCAATACTTCCTTTTTTTTCTTTTGATATATCTTGAAGAACATGGGAATGCGTCTTCTATGTCAAAGGCCCAAAGCTACGGAATGTCCTTCTACAGAAGATACGTGAAAATCTAGATATACAATGTCGACCGGGTCACCCTTATCTTGTATAGTGGCGATGTCATAACTGAAAAGAGTTAAAATGAGCATGCTCAGCGTCTATCTTGTGTCAGTGCCATTTTTGAATCATATTGATGCAGTAGTAAGTATGTCTTGGTTAAATGTATTTTACAATTTTTTTAATCAGTTATAAGTAAAATGGTTTTTCATTTGTAGCATTTAAAGAAGCCAAGAAATTCTGGCAAAACGGGTCCCATCGGCCCACAGGCTACTTAAAGATAAGTGCGGTTGTTTAGCAGCACTCTTAATTCATTATTTTTCTTTTTTTATATCACATGAGTTTACAAATCGGCACAATACTTTGAATAATTCTAAAAATGAAAGATTTTGATCTATGAAAGAAAGCTTGACTTGCTGATAACTGTTGTTATTGACACTAATCAGTGCAGGCACTCACATCTTTTCCTTCTCATTTTTGACACAACAATGAAAGTTGTGACTTGAAAACTAGTTTGGTGTCTTTGACTGACAGATACCACCAGGGACTGGCCTGTCAGTTGCAGACCGAAGTCTGTGTAATCTTAATGCAGGCAGAGCTGAATAATTGCTCCAAGCACCAAAACTCCCGAGAAAGAGACAAAAAACACACAATAATATAATAAATTTTGGACAGCAGAACACACTCCTGCTGGCAGGTGTGCAGAAGGGAGAAACTGTAGGTGGAGCTAAGGAGCCCAGTGAAGTACAGCAGAGGCACAAAGAAAAACTCCAGAGTGGATTCCTTCTGTAGATGGCACTCGGCCATGGGGACACTACCCCTCAGTCTAGAACGTCTCACCTATTGCACCGGAAAAAGCATTTGCCTTACTTGAGGAAGTGAGTCACCAAAGTGTGCCCCTGGGAAAGATTAATAGTGTGTGCATGAACTAATGCTATCGTACCGTACACTACTTTAAAATATGGTAACAAATCATAAAAAAGACAGTAAGTACAAGTGTTTCATTATTACACCATTTACATTTGTTTTCACAACTCAGGAGAAGCCACTGGAGCTTACTTTCAAGCAAGAAAAATATTTTTATTCTAGATTTCTAACATGCATCGCCTCATGCTTTCAAACCTGCTGACAAAGTTGCTCAGTAGCTCTTGGTCAAAGACCATAGAGCCCCTTAATAAAGCACATTTTTAATCACTACTCAGTACAAAATCAATTTTTATATGCAATTTAATTTTGAATTAGATTTAAGAACCAAGTAACGATTAAATATATAATGTACTGAGGCGTTTTAAAAGTCATCATTCCAAGTACAGATATAGGTTTGTTACTCCCATAACCATTGTACAGTACACATTAAATAGAAAGTCAAAAGACAGCTCATACACTTTTGACCTGGGTCTAAGCCTTGTAATGGTAACTTCTAAACGCAGATCTTTCAGTGCTGAGAGGCCCTAAAAAATGTATACACATGGGTGTAAAAGAGAACCTAAACTGTGTAGCGGATGAACAGGAAAATAAGTGTTTACTAAATGTTGGAAATGCTCTTTAATGCCAGCAATGAAGGAAGAATCTCTTGTAGGAACAATAAGATGCTTTAGGAACTAGGCACACGATGGAAGAACGTTGCAGATTGTTGGAGTCTGATCAGCAGACAAGACTCTTGTTGCCATATCAAAAGCAGATAAGACATAAATAATGTCATTTAAATCCAAAAGCAGCATTGAATTAATTTGCAAATTGTCTGTTCAGTTTTTCCATATTGATACTAGTCTAGAGAATGGCATGGGAACAAAGTTTATCCCTGTCCCGTGGATGGGCTCTGTCCTCGTCCTGTCCACACCCCACGGTTAACTGCAGGTACCTGTCCCCTTGACATTCTCTAGTTTCAATAAAGAGCTGGGGATGGCATCGATACATAATTATATAAATCAGGAGTTGCCTAGAACTACCTACTCATGCAACCATCTTAGTCAATGATGTCACCCCACCCCCAACTGCAACAGTTAGTTGGTACTTAGCCAACTGGCATTCTAAGCCAGTTTCAAAGAGACCTCAACAATAGTTGACATGGAACAATCATCAAGGGGAAAAGTAACTGGACATTATCGATAGACAACAACATAGAGACCCGTCCTCATGGTAAACCATAGCAAAACAGGAAACAATATTGGCAGTTTACTGCAGATATGGAAGCAAGGCTTTTTACTGCCCTGCGGGAGAGGTAAAAAGCTTAGCTCCCACGGTAAAGAATGTGATTATTACTGCGGGTCAGCTCCTCTATGACTTCCTCCCTACCTCCCCTCCCAACCCCTTGCCTAAACATATCTTAGGGAGCTTCTGTGACCAAGATAAATCTTCACAGGCCTACCTCCAGGTCCCACCTTCTAATGTAACCAGAAGTTACATCAGAAGGAGGGACCCAGTCGAAGGAAGACCACGGAGGCAGGCCTGTGAAGATTTATCTTGGTTGCTGAAGCTCCTACGGTACGGATAGACATGAGGTCGTGAGTGGAAGTGGGGAGGAAGGCATAGAGGGGCTGACCCATGGGTTCTGGTTGTTGTTTTATTTTTACCACGATGGGAGGGCTGGAGGGCTGCTGGACCCGTGGGGAGGGGGTGCTGGCAGGCTCCAGAGCTGGAGCTGAAGGGAAGAACAGTCCTAGGTCTGGTCTGGGGGCTGGGGAGAATGGAGAGAGATGCTGGACCCATATGTGGGGACTGGTACTGGAGAGAAGGAAGAGAGGTGCTGGACCCATGTTTGGGAGGGGTGAACTAGAGCTGAAGGAAAGAGAGAGGTGCCAGACCTGCGGCTGGAAGCTGGAGGGGAGGGAAAGAGATGTTGGACTCATGGGAGGGGAACTGGTGGGAAGGGGGAGAGGTGCTGGATCCTTAGGGAGAAGCCTAAGAAACAAGATGGGAGAGTTGGAATATATTGCACTAAATGAAAAGATAGATATAATGTGCATTTCTGAGACCTGGTAGAAGGAAGATAATCAATGGGTCAAGCCATATCATAGTGAAAGGGTGGATCAAATCGGTGGAGGCATAGTATTTTATGTTAAGGAGGCCTTGAATCGAATGGGCTGAAAATTCTACAGAAACACACCTTTGAATTCCTATAGGTAGAAATTCCATGTGTAAGAAGGAAAAAGAATGTGATAGGAGTGTATTACCGTCCGCCTGACTAGGATAAACAGACAGATGCTGAAATGTTATCAGGAAATAGGGAGGCTAACAAACTGGGTAACACAATAATTTCAACTACCCCAAAATTGACTGGGTGAATGTAACATCAGGGCATGCTAGGGAGAAAATTCCTTGATGAAATCAAGGACTGCTTTATGGAGCAGCTGGTTCAGGAACCGACAAGAGGTGAAGCAATTCTGCATCTATTTCTTAGAGGAGCACCTCCAGCCAGCAAAAGATGAATTGTGCTGCTACCTGATGTACTAAACAGGATCGGTAAGATGGCGTGGATCCACTCCAATCCAATTTTTGGCCGATTCTAAAAGAGCTATTCATACACTAAAAATTTTGCATGCAAATGATTCGTACAGAGGTTCGTCGTAATCCCCGTCTTCCTGCCCAATTGATCACTGTAAGTGACTCTCACACATGCACAGTGCTGGCAGGGGAAGCCCGAACAGCTGAGAGGCAGGGAAAGCCCCAAAGCAGCCTCCTGCCACTCAGCTGTTCGGGATAGGAAACCTTTTCTTTTTAATAGGCACAGATGCTGTGTTACACATGCACAATATCTGCGCCCTATTAAAAAAAAGAAAGAAAAAGCCACCCTCCCCCACAAAGATGACCCTCCCCAACATCTCCCTGACGAACCGGCACCGGGGACCATCTCCCACGCACCAGTGAAAATCAACAGGAGGGATGCCCACTATCCCCTGCCTTGCCGAACCCCCACCCCCCGCGTCAGAAAAAATTGGCAGGAGGGATGCCCACTCCCTTCTCCCAATAGAGGACCCCACCCCATCAAACCATCCCTTTTCCTCCTCCAAAATAGGCAGGAGGGATGCCCATGCCCACCTGTCACTGGATGCTCCCATGAACTCCCAACCGGTACCTTTTTCATAACTTGGGAGCAGGAGGGTTGCGGTGCTCCAAGGCCCACTAGTCCAAAATGGTGGGCCTTCCCCTCCCTAGTGCATCATGTGATACACAGGGAGGGACCTAAGGTCATGATTGGCTCAGACGCTTAAGGCTCCTCCCAGGATACAGAGGAGCCTAAGGCCTCTGATTGGGAGGGGCCTTAGGTATCTGAGGCAATCAGGGCCTTAGGCCCAGGAGGGGAAGGCCTGCCATTTTGGACTGGCGGGCCTCAGAACAGATGGGACAGCATCTCTCCTGCTCCCAACTTGTGAAAAAGATATCGAGTGGGTTCGGGGTGGGGGAGCATACAGTGACAGGAGGAAGTGGGCATTGATTGCTTGGCTAGTTTACATGGGGTTTTAGCTAATTTGAATAGCCTGGTCGGAAAATGGGCAACTGAGGGGAAAAACACGCGTTGAACCATTTTGTGCATTGGGTCGGCAAATGTGATCATCGCTAAAGCAGTCAAAACTGATTTAGCGACGATCACTGACTTTAGTGCATCTGGGTCCTGGTCTTCTCTTTTGCCATCTTTCTTATAGTGGATTTCCTTCTTCTCATGAATTTCAGTTTCAAAGAAAGTGACCAGAGAAGGATATGGCAGCAGGGAGGGCACCTCACTGGGAATAAAGGAAAGACAGAGAGATCAGGAATGGGTCTCCAACAGCCACATCTTCTCTCTATGGTACATTATATGGGGAACCTCTTCATTCTGCCAAACGTCTATCAAAAGCAATCCTGGAAACACTCACCCGCTGCTTGTCTGGATCCACAAATCGAATCCCAAAGTAATCCTTCTCCAACAGGTTCAGGTGATGGCAGAGCAGGTCAAATAGATACTGCCCCTTGGCATCTCTCTAGAGGCAAGATCAGAGAAACTAGTAAAGCAGCAGAACATACATCACAGGACATATAATACAGCCATTGTCTCAGTACAAAGCTTCCCAAGAAGCTGTGGCAAGACAAATTAATCCTCTGCCCTTGAAAAACACAGCACATATAGTAGGTGCTGTAACAGAGGGGTGCCACAGGCACCATATCACCCACAAAATTGTCCTTCCCTCCTTGTCCCACATGTTGCTCAGCTTCTTAGCTCCCTTCCCCTGGTCAGCCACAAATTCAGCATTTATAGAACATGCACCAAAGCCAGTTGGTATAGGACCTTGAGCATCTGAACATGCTAGGCCTGCCCGCTCCTACTCCCTGAGAAACTGCAATTGCAGAGGGGGCAAGAGCAGGCAGGCCTTGAACATGTACAGATGTTCAAAGCCCAGTGCCAGCCAGCCTGACATGATGATTCTTCTGTAAATGCTAAATATCACATTACTGCTCCAGAGGAAGGGAGATAACAAAGCAGCTCATGGGAGAGGGGAGAGGTAGAAGAAGATAAAGAGATGCTGGAGACTATGGGCAGGGGGAAGGGATAGAGGAATGGTTTTATTAAAGGGATAGTTTCAAGGTTTTATTAAAATTTGATTTAATCACTTATCTAATTTCTAAGCGGGTTTACAATATAAAAAAGAGAGCATGAACATAATAAAAATGCCATTAACAATACCATTAACATTAACAAAAAGAAAATAATTACAAAGAAACATCAACTAATACTTGGCATATTAAAAGGGGATAAATGATAAATGTTGGGATACCACAGGGAAGGAGGGAACAAAAGCGATACTGGATGACATGAGAGGGACATGAGGGGGGGGGGGGTGATGCTGGATTATGGAATGGGAGGGAAGGGAAGGAGACAAACTGGTGAGTGATAACATTTTAAATTTTCCATGCTGCTATATTTAGGGACTTGTCCTCATTTGATTTGAACTTAATTCTTGTTTTATAGAACTTAACTGGCGCAGCTTCTCATGAAGATTCCCAAAAAATTGCTGGTTTAGTATGATATATTCTTAAGCCAGCCACACTTCTTGTGGTCAAACACATTATTTATAAATATCTTTTTGCTATCTAATATAATAAAAGGCTACTCGCGCATGCGCACTCCCATCTGCGTGTTCTGTTTTCCGTGTGCTGTAGGGCACTGCAGGTAGGAGTGCGCATGCGCCAGAATCCCCCCCCCCCCCGAGGCGGATGTCGGCAGTGGCTATTGGCGGCGGATGTCGGCCGCGACGGACAAGAGCTACAGTAAAAATAATTAAGTGCCAACTTCTAAGACCTCAAACCCAAGACTCACAGGATAAAACTAAAAAAAAGGGAGACACAATCCCACCACGTGTCAGCTTGAATAGAAACCTCCAATACCTGCCCCCCAAATGCCAAACAACTGTTTAGAACAGTGGTCTCAAACTTGCGGCCCGGGGGCCACATGCGGCCCGTCAGGTACTCTTTTGAAGCCCTCGGTATGTTTATCATAATCACAAAAGTAAAATAAAACAGTTTCTTGATCATATGTCTCTTTAGCTATAAATTATAATATTATCAAGTTTCAAGTTTCAAGTTTATTGACTTTTTAATATACCGACCATCACAAAGTATCTGGCCGGTTTACAATAAGATTTATAAAAGTTTAGATATAAAATGTAGTGAGTGAACATTTAAAACATAATTTGACTAACATGAACGTGTGGATAAGAGGGAGAGGGAGGGGGAAAGTTACATATTTTAGAGAAGAAAGGGAGAAGTAGGGATGGGAAAAAAACAATTTGGGTAGGATCGCTTTTTTAAAGCGGTTGGATATATGAATTGGATTCGGAAGAGTTTATGAATAAAGTAGATGGGGAGAAGAGGGAAGAGGAAGAAAAAAAATAAAATAAAATAAAATAAAAATAAAAATAAAATTAAATAAGAAAAATAAAAATAAAAATAAAAAATAAAACTAAGACAGAGAGAATGCATCCTGAAATAGAAATGTCTTCAAATTGATCTTGAATTTATCTAAATGTTGTTCTTCTCTAAGTTGTTGAGGTAAAGCATTCCATAGTGTAGGGGCAACAACTGTAAAATTTATTTTTCGAGTATTATAAAATTCTTTGATAGAAGGGATTCGTATTATTAAGACTTAGCCAAAAGGAAAGATTTATAAACTATAAAGAGTTTTACCTCATGCAAAATTGTCATTTCTTTAATAAGACATTAACTATTTTCTCTGCGGCCCTCCAAGTACCTACAAATTCAAAATGTGGCCCTGCAAAGGGTTTTGAGTTTGAGACCACTGGTTTAGAAGAATGATAAGTGAAGTCCTTAAGATCTGGATGTAACACATGCTACAGAATGACCAATCCCTACAGATTCAAAAAACTGTGCAATTTAACCCGATCAGCCTGTCCATTACTTACAGCCTGGGTACATGCACACACACAGGGAAGTGGTGGGAGAGAAATGGTGCTGCATAGGAGGCAGGGAGAGAGACAGATAAATAGATAGAAGGAAAAAAGAAAGCCACAGGAGCAGGGAGAGACACAGAAAGACAGACAGACAAAGGGGGCCAGGGAGAGAGACAGAAATAAAGACACACAGACATATATTCTAGCACCCGTTAATGTATCGGGCTAAAATACTAGTTATTTATATGTTTTATAAGATTGTTGTTGCTAAGAAAGCAAATAGAATGCTAGGAATAATCAAGAAGGGTATTACAAGTAGAACGAAAGAAGTTATCTTGCCGTTGTATCGGGCGATGGTGCGCCCGTATCTGGAGTACTGCGTCCAATATTGATAAAGATGGCAGATGGCTAGACGGAACTTATAAATTTCTAACTGGGCCGCTGAGCTGATCGCAGCTGCCGCAGTCAGCTCCGCGTGTATACTTGCAGTCAGTCCACCCAATTCAAAAAGCCTGAAAGACATGCTCAAAGTAAGAAAATTTGGTATTAATTATCAATAAAAAGAAATTAAGAACTTACTCTGGTAAGCTTTTTTTCCAGTAGATAGGTGAGACATTTTAGATAGTAGGGTTATTTCCCTTTAGTCTCATGGTTGCAGAAGAAATCCACTCTGAGCGCCCTCTACAGTTAGTACCCAAGCACTGAGGAGCACCCAATATACGTGAAGTAGAGGCACCTGTAGCAACAGGCTCAAACCAATTGTTTTGCTCAAGAATTTAATCAACAGTAAGGAGAAATGCCAACACCGGCTTCAGAGAAGCTGAGAAACCACTCCCCAATAAATGGAACATATTTCCAAATTCTTTCTAGTCCACAAGGGCTGACAGGTATCCAAGAAACAGCTTGGAAAGGCATAAACAGCTCAAAAACTGCAAGCATGCACAGTAAATACTGGGTGGGAGTTTAGAATGTCTCACCTGTCTATTGGAAAAGAACTTACCGGGGTAAGACATAATTTCTTTTTCCAGTGCAATAAGTGAGACATTCTAGACAGTAGGGATGTATAAAAGCAGTCCCCCTCAAAAAATAAAAACTAAGCTGGGCTTGCTGCGCCAACCTGTAAGACCGAGGACCCAAAGGCGGAATTCTGTCTTGCTTTTATGTCCACTCTGTAGAACTTGGCATCTCGTAATGAGATGTGCATCTAGTTTGCTTTTAAATCCTAGAACGGTGGATTGCGCACAGGAAGCATCAAAAAGAATGTCACCACGTGGTCAGAAAAGCAGGAAAAAAAAAAAAGAGTATGAAGAGAGACTTGCCAGGGAGGCACGGAATTTTAAACCATTCTTTCGATATGTGAAAGGAAAACAGCCGGCGAGGGAGGAGGTGGGATCTCTGGATGAGGGAGACAGGAAGGGAGTGGTGAAGGAGGAAGAAGAGGTGGCAGAAAGACTAAACACGTTCTTCTCGTCGGTCTTCACAAAAGAGGACACATCCAACGTGCCGGAACTGGAAAAAATCTTCAAGGGGGAACAAGAGGGAAAATTATCATGCATGGAGGTAAGCCTCGAAGACGTACTCAAACAGATAGATAGATTAAAAACTGACAAATCTCCGGACCCAGACGGAATCCACCCCAGAATACTGAAAGAGCTCAGAAACGAAACAGCGGAGTTACTGCAGCAGATCTGCAATCTATCCTTGAAAACAGGGGTAATCCCGGAAGACTGGAGGATAGTGAATGTTACACCTATCTTCAAAAAAGGATCGCGAGGCGACCCGGGGAACTACAGATCAGTGAGCCTAACCTCAGTTCCAGGGAAGATGGCCGAATCATTGATCAAGGACAGTATCAGTGAGCATATAGAAAAAAATAATCTGATGAGAACAAGCCAGCATGGTTTCTGTAAAGGAAGATCATGCCAAACAAACCTACTGCACTTCTTTGAGGGGATAAGCGAACAATTGGACAAAGGTGACCCCATAGACATCGTATATCTGGCCTTCCAAAAAGCCTGACAAGGTACTCCATGAGCGCCTACTAAGGAAACTGTGGAACCACGGGTTGGAAGGGGACGTGCACAAATGGATCAGAAATTGGCTGACAGACAGGAAACAAAGGGTAGAAGTTAAGGGACACTACTCTGACTGGAAAGGGGTCACGAGCAATGTTCCCTCTAAGGATTGATGAGGTGTGTGCAAAAAAAAATATGCATGAACGACAATTTACATACTCCACAAATTTATGAGCAGGCACGGAGGACGCATTTTTAAACAAATGTAGTTTATCCTTGTATTCCTTATGTATTTTTAATCATCTATGGATATGTTTGTATGTTTATTGTTCAAATGGTTTTATTTATTTCCCCAAATTTATTTTTGTTATATGCATTGAAAATATTTGATAATGCGTTTAAATCAAAATCTCAATAAACTTGAAACTTGAAACAAGTGCCCATGAGATTGTGGGAGGGTTAAATACTCAAAACTTAGAAGAATAACAATTTACTTAAAGTTTTTGCTTCGTCAGCTTTCTGGTATCTTTACATACAGTGGCGTACCTAGCATATGTAACACCTGGGGTCCATCATTTATTGGCACCCCCCCATCTGAACAAAACACATGATTTTTAGTAACAAGCCACACGTCACACATGAGTACCTAGGAAAAGGCAGCATCTTATATATTGCAGTGAGCAGTACATCAATACACCCATTGTAAAACTAAACAAGCCAGACCAGCAAAGATCAATCCTACACCGTCAATCCTAACAGAAAACCATGTCTTTCGAACACACAGAACACAGAAAACACCTTCGCCTAGTATGGAATATGCCATCACAAACTAACCCCTTCCCCTTTTACAAAACTGTAGTGTGGATTTTAGCCACGGTGGTAACAGCTCTGACGCTCATAGAAATCTGAGCATCAGCGCTGCTACCACCACGGCTGACGCTAAAAAACGCTCCACAGTTTTGTAAAAGGTGGGATAAAATAGAAATACACAGCTTAAACGCTCTAGCTCAGGGGTGCCCAAATGTTTTGGGTTTGCAAGCTACTTTAAAATGACCAAGTCAAAATGATCTACCAACAATAAAATTAAAAAACACAAAGCACACTATACACTGAGAAAATGTTAATTATCATTCCTATTCTGGGTTTGTTTCAAAGAGGTCAAGGCAGATGACTATGCATTGTCACCTCAGTAACAACCATACAAAAATAGACAAATATACCCCCCTTCCTTTTTATTAAATCACAATAGCAGTTTTTAGTGCAGGGAACTGTGCTAAATGCCCAGCGCTGCTCTCGACGCTCATAGGCTCCCTGCACTAAAAAACACTATTGCGGTTTAGTAAAAATATAGACAGCATATATAAATTCAGACACATTTTGATCACTAAATTTAAAATAAAATCATTTTTCCTACCTTGTCTGGTGATTTCATGAGTCTCTGGTTGCACTTTCATCTTTTGACTGTGCATCCAATCTTTCTTCCCTTCTTTCAGCCTGTATGCTTCCTCTCCTCCAGACCTCATTCCCTCCCCCAACTTTTTCTTCCTCTCTCCCTGCCCTTTCTTTCTTTTTTCTCTCTTGATGCACCCTTTCTTTTTTTCTGTTTCCCTTCTGTCTCCCTGCCTACCCCCTTTCTTTCTCCCTACCCTCCACAAAGCTACTGCTGCCATCATCGGGGGAAACAGACCCCAAAGCCACCACCATGGCTACCCCAAGCACTCTCTGCTTCCCAACGGGCCAACCAGCAATCCCCCGATGTCAATTCTGCCAGCCAGGCAGAGATTGGCTGGCCCGATCTTCCTCTCCGACTGCAGCCTTAGGGCGGGTGCACAAATGGGGCGGACCGCCCCCACCTTGGTACAACACTGAAGACATGCCAGCGGCTCCTCTCATGAATCCCCACCTGCGTCGGAAGTCCGATGCAGTCGGGGATCTTGAGAGGAGCCGCCTCTGCATCTTTCAACTTTAAAATACAGGCCGCCGCCGCTTCTTCTCACCTCCGCCCACCCTCGATTGAGCGACAGGAGAAAGCGTATGAGCGACGCCACTGAAAATAGTGAGCGATCACTCATGCGCTCACCTTAGACACTGGTCACGAGTGGTGTCCGCAGGGGTCAGTGCTGGGACCGCTGCTGTTCAATATATTCATTAATGACCTGGAATCAGGGACGAAGTGCGAAGTTATAAAATTTGTGGACGACACAAAACTGTCCAGTAGGGTTAGAATTGTGGAGGAATGCAAAGAACTACAAAGGGACCTGAACAAACTGAGTGAGTGGGCAAATAAATGGCAGATGAGCTTCAATGTAGAGAAATGTAAAGTCTTGCATATAGGGAAAGGAAACGCGATGTATAACTACACAATGGGGGGATGGTACTGGGGAAGGCAAACTAGAAAAGGACTTGGGGGGTTTTGGTGGATAAAACAATAAGCCGGCGGCACAATGCGCAGCGGCCTCAAAGAAGGCGAACAGAATGTTGGGCATTATCAAAAGAGGTATCACTACCAGAACGAAGGAGGTTATCCTGCCACTGTATTGAGTGATGGTGCGCCTGCATCTGGAATACTGCATTCAATACTGGTCGCCGTACCTTAAGAAGGATATGGCAATATTCAAGAGGGTCCAGAGAAGAGCAACAAGGATGATAATAGGCATGGAAAACCTTTCATATGCTGAAAGGCTAGAGAAGCTGGGGCTCTTTTCCCTGGAAAAGTGAAGACTTAGAGGGGACATGATAGAAACTTATAAGATCATGAAGGGTATAGAGAAAGTAGAGAGGGACAGATTCTTCAGACTAGCGGGGGCAACAAAAACAAGAGGGCATTCAGAAAAATTGAAAGGAGACAGATTCAGAACAAATGCTAAGAAGTTCTTCTTCACTCAGAAGATGGTGGACACCTGGAATGCGCTTCCAGAGGAGGTGGTAGGCAGAGTACGATTTTGGGTTTCAAAATGGGATTAGATGATTTCCTGAAGGAAAAGGGGATTGAATGGTTTAGTTAGTGGGTTACTATACAGGATATTAAATGATTAGGGAATAACATGTTTTAAGTAAAAGATCACTTACAGGTCATGGACCTGGGGGGGCCGCCACGGGAGCGGACTGCTGGGCATGATGGACCCATGGTCTGACCCGGCAGAGGCGATGCTTATATTCTTATGTTATATTCAGTTTAGCGACCTGGAAGGAAAAAAATCTATCAAAAAACTTCTTGTATTGGCAGGATTTTAAAGGGGGATAGTTGAATAGATTTATTCTACGTGTATTCTTGTTAAGATAATTCAAAAAGAAGTGGGAAGCCCTGGTGGTCCAGCGGTGAACCTACGTTCCTGCCCCGTGCAGAGCCACTATCTGAATGGCTGCCATGAGTTTTCATGGCAACTTCATGAGACTAGGGAACTGTGAGGATGGTTGTGGTAACCATAGAGAAGACAAGATGGAAGGATGGAAGGTTGAATTTGGACATGGTCTTTGGGGAACAAGAGGAGTTGATGTGAGCAATTAGATTCTGTTGGGGTGGAGATATGGTTTATACGGTAGCTTGTAAGGAATTGATCTTAGAATGGAAAACAGTAGATGAAGATATTCCTCTCCCATTGCAGCCAAGCATCCTTCTAGCTTTTGCCATTGCGTTTTCTATCTGTTTGGCCAAATGTCACTGCTTTTTCATGAACAAAAGTTCTTCATCCCTGGCCTAAACTGTGCTTTTCTTTGGCTTTTTGCAGCCTAAATGCATGATCTACATTTTTTAGCATTAAATGTTAGGTGCCAGATTCTGGACCATATGTTTAAAAAGGACAAAAAACTGATCCTTGCAGCAAACTGCATTTACTATTGTCCTTTGTTTTCTTCTACTCAACCAATTTATAATCTAGTCAGTCACTTTAGAAACCCCCCCCTTAAGCCTGCACACATTCCACAAGAATTCTTCACACTCTCCAGCATCCTCCTTGTTCCATAACCCCCCTCTCCCCACTATACATCCTCTCACATAGTGATATAGAGTCTCACGTTCCTGAGAGTTAGCTGATATTCACAACTCCTTGCCCCTAGGAGCTCTCTCTTTAACTCAGTGATCCCTCCTTCACTGTCATCCTATACGCTAACCCCCCCAACAAATATTTGCAACTTAGCATCTGCAAATACCTAATGTGTTCTCCCTGTCAGTCAGCTGAGCAAAGAATCGCTCTTCCATAAGCATGAAAAGAGCCTAAATACTCTTGCTGCCCCAGTTGCTCCATTCACGGATCTCCCTGCTGACAATCTCTGCCTTGCTGAGTAGTCAGGCAGTTGGCATTTCTGTTGAATAAGCTATTTACCCTTGCCAGTCTCTGGAATGCAGCAGCAGCTGTGACCTTTGGAGGTTCTTTGTTTGGAAAGTTTAATATGCAAAGAATACTCATCTCTGCAGAATGTCTTCACAGAGCTAGTGGCTTTGTGTTTGTTTCAAATTGTAATTGAGAAAGTGGGAAATCTTGTTTTGTTTTGTATGTTTTTCCCTCTTCAGAAGACGGCAGTGCATTGTTCTTCACCCCATCTACTAATAGACAAGCTGTTCCTATACTTGTTCTGGTAAACCCCACAATTACATTTAGGTAGAAGATTAGAGCAGCCATACTCAGTCAGACCAATGGTCAATTTAACCCAGTTAACTGTTTCTAGTAGTGGCCAATTCACGTCGCAATTACCTGGTAGAAACGCAAATAGTAGCAACATTCTTTGATACCAATCCAGGGTAAACGGTGGCTTCCCCCACATCTGTCTCAGTAGCACACTATGAACTTGTCCATAAGAATAGCCTTCCTGGGTCAGACCAATGGTCCATCAAGCCTAGTAGCCCATTCTCACGGTGGCCAATCCTCTGGCAAGAGTTCCAGAGCTTAACTATTATTTGACTAAAAATAAATTATTTGGGCAGATAAATGGCAGATGAAGTTTAAGGTGGAAAAATGCAAAGTGATGCACTTAGAAAAAATAAGGAACACATAGAAACAAAGAAAAGTGACGGCAGAAAAGGGCCAAGGCCCATCAAGTCTGCCCACTCTATTGACCCACCCACCCTCCTAGCTACCCTTTGAGAGATCACACTCTGATGTCCCATTCCCTCTTAGAGATCCGACATGAGCATCCCATCTGTTCTTAAAATCTGGCACGCTACTGGCCTCGATCACCTGTGCTGGAAGATCATTCCAATTGTCAACCACTCTTTCGGTGAAGAAGTACTTCCTGGTGTCGCCATGAAACTTCCCGCCCTTTATTTTCAGCGGGTGCCCTCTTGTGGCCTAGGGTCCTCTAAGAAAGAAAATATCATCTTCTACCTCAATACGACCAGTGATATACTTAAACGTTTCAATCATGTCTCCCCTCTCCCTACGTTGTTCGAGAGAGTATAGCCGCAATTTGTTTAGCCTTTCTTCGTACGATAGATCCTTGAGTCCCAAGACCATCCTGGTGGCCATTCGCTGAATCGACTCAACCCTCAGCACATCCTTACGGTAATGTGGCCTCCAGAATTGTACGCAGTACTCCAGATGAGGCCTCACCATGGTTCTGTACAATGGCATTATGACGTTGGGCTTCCGACTAACAAAGCTTCTCCGGATACAACCCAGCATTTGCCTAGCCTTGGATGAAGCCTTCTCCACTTGATTGGCAGTTTTCATGTCTTCACTAATGATTACTCCCAAATCTCGTTCTGCTGCAGTCCTTGCCAAGGTTTCTCCATTCAATGTGTACGTTCTGCACGGATTATTGTTGCCAAGGTGCATGACCTTGCATTTTTTAGCGTTGAAGCTAAGCTGCCAGGTCGAGGACCAGTATTCCAATAAAAGCAGGTCTAGCGTCATGCTGTCGGACAAATTGCTGTTACTTACAATGTTACATAGTTTGGCATCATCGGCAAATAAAGTTATTTTACCTTGAAGCCCCTGAGTCATGTCTCTTACGAATATGTTGAAAAGGATCGGGCCCAAGACCGAGCCCTGCGGCACACCACTGGTCACCTCCGACGTTTTAGAGAGGGTACCTGTCTTCTGCACCTGCTGCCCCTTTGCCTGTATGTGTATACTTTGCTTGTATGTGTATGCTCTCCTTCGCGCCTGCTACTTCCTTACCTGCTGTCTTTCCTTGTGTTCCTGGATGTAGTGGCCCGGCCCTTCTTAAGGCCCTTCGCTGGGAAAGCTTATATTAGAGGCCACTTCCTATTTTGATTTTAGGAAAACATTAAAGACCCGTCTGTTCGACATGTCTACATCCTAGAACTACAACTGAGCCTCCTAAGGGCACCTAGCAGCCTGCGTTCAACCCCTGCTTAACAGTAGGTGAGACAACTTCAGGGACGGCCCTGAGCCCCAAAGAAAACTAAGCAATCTGGCTAACAGTTACCCACTGGGATTGGCCTATCAGCTAGAGATATAAGTCTGAGTGTTCTCAATGCAGGCAAAGTTGAAGAAACACTATGGGCTCCTTTTATCAAGGCACGCTACGGGGGTTAACGCGTCAGACATTTCATCACACACTAACCCCAGCGGCAGCCTAAAATTCTAATGCCTCGTCAATGGAGGTGTTAGGTACTAGAGCGGCAGGCGGTTTAACGCGCGGTATTCCACGCGTTAAACCGCTACCGCGCCTTTGTAAAAGGACCGCTATGAGTACAAAAGTCCTGAAAAAAGGACTAAAAACACAGAATAAAATAATAAAATGTAGAGAGCAGAATGCACACACTCCTGCAGGCACACATGCACAAGGAAAAACTGTAGGTGGAGCTAAGGAGCTCAGTGAAGTACAGAGAAAAATCTGAATTGGATTCCTTCTGCAGATGGCACGCAGCAATGAGGACACTACCCACTTGCCCCACCTATTGCACTGGAATAGGAAATTCCCTCCTATCCCCTGATCACTATGGTTTATAATAACAAGACAAGACAATAAAATATCAGAAAATAACAAACTTGTCCCCAAAAGAAATAAATAAAAATTGTATTGTATTGTATTAGCCATCTGCATCAGTATGTCCCCACTTCCCTTCAGGTTGAATATCAAAAGCCAGAGGAAAAAAAAAAGTGTGTCTAACAGAATTGTAAAATCTTTGCAAATTCATTTCTATTCCACAGCACTTGAGCAAATCAGAAAAATGCACTTGCACATGTGGTCTCCCTTTGCACACTAGAAATCACGCTGTGGAGTCAGTATATCAAACCTTAGACTGATCAATATTGGGTTTTAAATTTACTGATTGGTACCTTATTAGACAATGAAAAATTATGTCCTACCTGTTAATTTTCTTTCCTTTAGACGCAGCAGATAAATCCAGAGACTAGTGGGATAACACACATCTACCAGCTGGTGGAGATAGAGAACTGATTTGCAGGTGTATATCTTGGATGGTGTCCCTTTTGCCAGCCATTATCGCTTAATGTCCAAGCATCCGAACAATGCAGTTTGCAACCCAGCCAACTTCTTTCCTATAAGTAAAATAATTCTGACCCCAACCATGAGACAGCACCTGCAAGAAAAAATCCACGAACAATACCTATCGGTTGGGGCTCTGGATTCATCTGCTGCATCTAAATGAAAATAAATTAACAGGTAGGACATAATTTTTCATTCCTTAGCGCCGCTAGCAAATGAATCCAGAGACTAGTGGGATGTAGCAAAGCAATCTCAACTCGGGCGGGGTGAACAATCTGCTCTGCAAGCACCTAAGGATGCCTCTGTGCGCTCTGCCACATCCAAGCAGTAATGCCTAGAGAATGTGTTGGACGACGACCAAGTGGCTGTCCTGTTACAAATCTCTTCCAGGGAAGACCCCCTGGACTCTGCCCAAGACGTAGCCATCGCTCTAGCCTAATGAGCATGCAGAGCCACCAGCACCCGCTTACCTGCTAACAAATAAGCAGAAGAAATAGCCTCTCGGACCCACCGAGGCCTTAGAAGTCGCCAAGCCCTTTCTAGGGCCGAAAAGAGCACAAAGAGATCATCTGAACGTCGAAAGTCATTAGTAACTTGAAGATAGTACAAGAGCATTCTCCTTATATCGAGCAAATGCAAGGTAAGAAACCTCGACCCCCAATCTTCTTTCCTGAAGGACGGTAGAAAGAGGACCTGATTGACATGAAAAGGAGATGCCACCTTTGGAAGAAAGGAAGGAACTGTCCGAATCAAAACTCCGGCCTCTGAAAAATGTAAGAACAGATCCTTGCAGGATAAAGCCTGCAACTCAGAAACCCACCTGGCCGAAGCCAGGGCCACCAGAAAAATCGCCTTGAGTGTGGCGGTATCCAAAGGCTCGAAAGGCGCCCCTTGCAAACCTTTAAGGACCACCCTCAGACTCCAATCCGGACATGGCCTCCGCAAAGGGGGCAGAATGCGGTTAATCCCCATAAGGAACCTTACTACATCAGGGTGAGACCCTAAGGATAAACCAGAGACCTTCCCTCTATAACATGCAATAGCCGCTACCTGTACTTGAATGGAATTGCAGGCTAACCCTTTAACAACCCTTTATTGCAAGAAGGAAAGAATCTGAGAGAGGGAAGTCTGAAAAGGAGGAAACCCTAATTGAATGCACCAAGCTTCAAACACCCGCCAGATCCTAGCATGTCGTAGAGGTAGACCTCTTCTTTGCCTGCAGAAGAGTAGAGATAACCTGCTAAGAATACCCTCTCTGCTGCAGCCTTGACTGTTCAAAAGCCAGGTTGTAAGACCACAGTGGAAGGGAGCTTCCCCCTGATCCTACACTTGCAGGATGCAGACGGGTGTCTCTCGTCACCAAGGCGGAGTGACCGGTGACCTCCCCCGAGGAATCACACCTGCTGACAATCCTGAAATAACCACTCTGCTGCGCCGGAGCCACGAGCTGGATGAAGCTATACTCGCCCTTTCACCATCCGGAGAGGAAACACTCACCACAGATGGCATGGAGCCTTGGGAGGACCGAGGGCCTACCCCACTCCCTGAGTCTGTGGGGGAGCCTGGGAACTTGCTGTAAGGGAATGCAAGGACCCACCACCTGGAGTACCCATCTCCTGGGGAATCAAAGGACCCCCTGGTGGGCCCACAACACCCCGGGAAGGGAGCCCCAGGCCCTTCTGACCGTAAGGAACCAGAACTCCTGGCCCTAAGGCTCACCAAAGGGATGCCCAGAAAGAATTTGTGCCTGGAAAAAAGCAATCTCAACTATGACCTTCACTCTCCACACAAAAAACCTCGGAGCCTTATGGAAGCTTGGCCCATTCCGCCAGCAATGAGGCCAGACACCCCTTCATTCACTTGGCGGAAGGAGCCAAAACCCCATCACTGGAGGATCCACCCTCAAGGCCGAGGATTTGGCTGGATGAGAAGGTCGCCGCTGCGTAACCCTGGACCTGGCACTATAAGCTTCCGAATAGGAGGCTCTATATGCTGGTTTCCCCGGGCTATACCTCCTGGTATCCCAAAAACGCAGCCTAGATGAGGGAGACCTAGGTGCCCCTCTGGACCTATTCTCTGGCAACCTTTGAGACTTAAGAGTCTCCAAAATCCTTCACCAATTTTCCCAAATCAGGTGCAATTTGGAGGTGGCGTCCGCCGCCCAATGCTGCAGCCATAGGTGCCGCCTAGAAACTACTGCCACAGCCATCTGCTTAGCTGAAGCTCTAATCATATCATACAAGGCATCTACAAGATACGCCAGCCAGGACTCCACATCCGGCAAATCTGGGGGGCGGAGCCCCACCGGCCTCTACCACCCCATCAGTAGATAACTGGATCCACTGAAGACAGGCACGTGCTGCATAAGAACTGCAGATCGCCGCCTGTAGAGTCAGGGCTGCCACATCAAATGAAGACCTTAAAGAAGACATCTTCCTATCCTGAGAGTCTTTCAGAGTAACACCTCCCTCAAATGGCAGTCTTCCTAGTAACTGCCGCTACTAAGGAGTCCACCTTAGGAAGCTTAAACTTATCCTGCTCCTCAAGTGCTACCGGATACAATGAACGCATAGCTCGTGCCACCTTGAGGCCAGAAATCAACTCCTGCATGGCCTCATGCACAGGAAAGGTCTTAGGCGGCCACCTAGTGCCCACCATAAGGGGATTGGATACCGCCCCCCCCCCTCTATCTGGCAGGGAAATGTGCAGACATTCCATAGCTTTAGAAATGAAGTTCCTCCCTATGGAACAGGCGTAGCGCTGCGGGATCATCCCTACCAGCCTCTTCTACATCCATGTCCTGCACCCTGGCTTCCTCCCCTCCTCCCCCGGAACAGAAGTAGAGGGCTCTTTGGGTAGGCCAAATCATCAGCCTCAGGCACTCTATGCCTCTTGGCCCCTTTGACAACCAATTGTGGCTGAAAAGCCACCCTCACAGAACCACCTCCCTCCATCCGAGCTTGGCTACTGCTGCAAAAAACCTGGCGAGAGGGAACCAAATGCCGCAAGTCCATCCGGTGCTGCCGCTCCCAGTGGTAGCACGTCCCCTGCCGCCACAGCTGATGTGCTCGGCCGCACCTCCAAAGCCGCGGCCAAATCCAGTTCTGCCTTCTTCTCCCCGAGCGCGTCTCTGGCACGGGGAGGAGGCACACCTTCCGGTGCAAAAACAGCTGCTGCAGCATCTCCCACGCAGCCGGCCAAACACAGCCCCGAAACAGAGCAGTGCTTCCTGCACTGCGAACAATGCTTCACAGCCTCTGCTGCCATGTCTTCCCCCTCCCGGTAAGGAAATACAGGGGTACTCCTATCCCAAAAGGCCCACTCCAGCACAAAGCCTCAACACTGTGTCGGTAAACCTGATCCAAAGCCAAACGGCAGGGGTTTTTTTTCTTATGGGAAAGAAGCCCTCCGGACCAGGAAACTGTCTTCACGAGCGGTAAGAGTGGGGAAGGGACCTGGGAGGGCCCAGGTGTTGCCCCCAAAGTCAGAACTGAAACCTGCTGACACCCCTAAGCTCAACTGGAGCCGAAGAGCAAGAGCGACAGCCTTCCACACAGGAGCCTTAGATATTCAGGAACTATCAGAACAGAAGGATGCTGGGCTGTATAAAAAGAGGTGTAGCCAGTAGAAGAAAGAAGGTGTTGATGCCTGTTAGGCCCCACTTGGAGTATTGTGTTCAGTTTTGGAGACCTTATGTGGCGAAGGATGTAAGAAGACTTGAAGCGGTCCAGAGGAGGGCGAAGAAAATGATAGGAGGTTTGTGCCAGAAGACGTATGAGGAGAGACTGGAAACTCTGAATATGTATACCCTAGAAGAAAGGAGGGACAGGGGAGATATGATTCAAACTTTCAAATACTTGAAAGGTATTAACATAGAACAAAATCTTTTCCAGAGAAAAGCAAAGGACATAATTTGAGGTTGAGGGGTGGTAGATTCAAGAGCAATGTTAGGAAATTCTACTTTACAGAGAAGGTGGTGGATGCCTGGAATGCGCTTCCGAGAGAGGTGGTGGATATGAAAACAGCGATGGAGTTCAAAAAAGTGTGGGATGAACACAGAGGATCTAGAATCAGAAAATAATAGTAAATATTGAAGAACTAAGGCCAGTACTGGGCAGACTTGCACGGTATGTGTCTGTATATGGCCTTTTGGTTGAGGATGGGCTGGGGAGGGCTTCAATGGCTGGGAGGGTGTAGATGGGCTGGAGTGTGCTTTGATGAAGGCTTCAGCAGTTGGATCCCAAGCACAGTACTGCGTAGAGCTTTGGATTCTTGCCCATAAATAGCCAAGAAGGAAAAAAATAAATAAATTGAAATTGAATCAGGTTGGGCAGACTGGATGGACCATTCGGATCTTTATCTGCCATTATCTACTATGTTATAAGGGGGAAGTGGAAAGACTCGGCACTCCACAATCCAGCAAAAGTTCTGTTGGTTAAACATGAGGAAAACCAGTTCAACAAGGCCAATAGTACATCGGGTGACCAGATTACCCATTCCAGAATGCAGACTTTTGGCTAGTCCTGGATTTCTGTCGACCTCATCCTGATGTTTTGGGATGTAATTTTAAAACCAGGACTGGTCAAAAAAGTCTACCTTCTGGAATGGGTAACCTGGTCACCCTAATAGTACATAGACAAAGAAGATTAAGATAGGTTTGAATGGACGAAAAGCCGAGGCAAGGGCAACATATGAATTATCAAGTCTCAAGTAGAGTGGAAAACTCTAAAACCTGCTTGACATTGGTGCATTGACTCGAAATTGGTCTTGAGAAGATTTTCAACTAGTTAGCATCATGCTTTGATGGGTTAGAAGCAGTGCCGAGACTGTCACCAAAGTCCCTCCCTCCTGCGGGCAGAATCGCGAAGCGCTACGACATCAGGACCACGACTGTGTCCTTATAACCTTCAGTGCACGCTGCGAGCAGAGCGCCCTCTGTCGGGCAAGTGGAGCAGAGCGGGCGCGAGCCCTACAAAGGCTCCAAGCAAGTCATTGTGGACAAAAGCCGAGCCGAGTGGGGTCAGGAAAATGCCCCCACCCCAAAAGAGCGGCGTCAACTAGGGGGGCCTCCAGGGACGCGCGCGCGAGGGCAGAAGGGCCAACCCAGCTGCCGCCCAGGACTACGAGTCCCACAGTGCACCGGGGGGGGGGGCGCCGCGCTTCCCGCCCTCACCTGGATGTTGCAGGTGTACTCGGAGTCGTCGAGCAGCCGCACCGTACAGCTCTGCTCCCGCTCCAGGCTGCGGTTGCTGCCGCTCATCAGTCGGCTCAGCATCTCGCCAGGGGGCAGCGCGAGGCGCCGGCCGCGTTCCCCTCGCTCGCGCTCGCCGCTGCACCCTGACGGCACGCGGCCAATCAAGACGCAGAGGGGGCGGGCTTCCCGGAAACAACCCACCTAGGCCGGAAGCCCCGCCCAACTCGTCGCTCTAGCCAATCATAGGCCGCCTCTGCCGTCACCCTGGAGATGGCAGTAGGGTAGCCGAGTCCTCGGCCATGGTGGGCTTCGGGGCGAACCGGCGCACCGGCCGCTTGCCGCCCTTCGTGCTGGGGACGCTGCTGCTGGTCATCGCGCTCTTGGCCTTTAACTACTGGAGCGTTTCTTGCCGGCTGGCGGCGCTGCACGAGGAGCTGCTCGGCCTCCAGGCGCAGGTCACGCGCACCGAGGTGGCCCGCAGCCGGCTGGAGAAGAGGAACTCGGAGCTCGCCATCCAAGTGGACGCTCAACTCAAGAAGATGGTGCACGTCCAGGGCGACTACAAGAGCCTGAGCAGCCAGAGCTTTCGCTGCGAGACGGAAAAGGTGAGGGCACGAGCGCTGAAACAAACGGTCGAAACGGACAGTTGACAGTCAAGCCATTGTGACATCACTGATGAGGTTGGCTCTTATTGGTGGAATGAAGCATTATGACGTCACGAGCTCCGCTCAAACTCCTCACACTACAGGGTCACAAAGGGGCTTTTAATCTAGTAGACAGGCTGGGTTGGAGGGCAGAGGAGGTAAATAGTAGGAGTCCTCTCTATCACCTCTGCAATCTCTGAAGGAGAATGATTGATCTGAAGAGTCAGAAAAGGGCTTCTGTAGGCAGTCAGCCAGCGCCAGCACCACCCCTCTGGCAGTTCATGGCCCTGTCTGGAGGGTCAACGCGCATGCCAACATACGGACATCATTTTCAGATGCCCTTCAGACATGGCACAGGGTTTAGTGTGCCACGACTTCCAGAAGTTTGCGAGACACTGGACTAGCCCTCAGGGATCACCTGGCTAATTGAGCTTTCAGGATACCCACAATAAGTATGTATGAGAGAGATGTGTGCAACAAAGGAAGGAAGTACATGCAAATCCAACTCTCTCATGCATATTCATTGTGGGTATCCTCAAAATCTAATTAGCCAGGGGATCCCTGAGGGCTGGGTTAAAAACCATTGGAATAGAGTACACCCATACAGGAGTATGTTTAATGCAGAATTTTTTATATTACATATTAAATGGACAATTCCTATATTAATGTTAACATCTTTTTGTTTACTCTCAAAAAAAAAAAAAATCCATCAAGGAGACAGAAGTATTAAGCATGGTATCCAGGTGAATGTGAATAAGGCCCGCTGGTATGTCTCACCCTGGATTTTAATAGTCTTAATATTATATACCGCTTAGGCAGTTTATTTAAAGCGGTATATCAAATTTTAAATAAAACTTGATTACAGATGCAGAGCAGATAAACTCCCCGCTTTCTCATTAGCAGGGCCAGTTAAACAGGATTTATCCAACAGATAGACAACAACGTAGGGAACATGAGATGATGATTTCAGTCAACAAAGACTGAAGGGATTGGGAACACAGCTCCTCCAGGAGGAAGGGGGCTCACGCCCTGCACAACAAAATCTGTACCAGCTCCCCTCTCTTGAGCCATACACAAATACACAACCTCTCTGAGCTTTCAGATGGTTTCAGTCAATCTGCTTCATTAGGAGGATATCTGTTCTTGATATCATCTGTTAAAAGGCAAATATTGCCTTATAGTTATGAATGCTGCAACCTGCTAAATTTCAGATTGATTATTTTCCTTTCCTTCAGCAGAGTTTCCATTCATTTCCTTACTACCGAGGTCAAACAAATTAATCTGTAGTTTTTAACCTTTCTGCTTGAATAACTTGAATATTTTAATGTCATCTGGAAATATCATCACTTCACTGTTTGCTCCCTTTATCATATTAATTATGAACTTATTAAAAAGCACAGGGCCCAGTCCAGACACCTGGGCATTTTACTATTTACCACTCTTCACTGGTGGAAACTGAACATTTAATTCTATTGTTTCTTAACTTCAAACTCATATTCCTGGTCATATTATATTAAAGGAGGGGATCACGAACAGATCGGGCCATGGTGCTGCTGTACCGGGCCATGGTGCGTCCTCACCTGGAGTACTGCGTATAGCACTGGTCGCTGTACATGAAGAAAGACACGGTACTACTTGAGAGGCTCCAGAGAAGGGCGACTAAGATGGTTATGGGGTTGGAGAAGCTGCCGTACAGCGAAAGATTAGAGAAACTGGGCCTCTTCTCCCTCGAACAGAGGAGAATGAGAGGGGACATGATCGAAACATTCAAGGTACTGAAGGGAATAGACTTAGTAGATAAGGACAGATTGTTCACCCTCTCCAAGGTAGGGAGTACAAGAGGGCACTCTTTAAAGTTGAAAGGGGATAGATTCCGTACACATGTAAGGAAGTTCTTCTTTACCCAGAGAGTGGTGGAAAACTGGAACGCTCTCCCGGAGGCTGTTGTAGGGGAAAACACCCTCCAGGGATTCAAGACTAAGTTAGACAAGTTCCTACTGAACAAGGTCGTACGCTGGTAGGGCTAGCTTCAGTTAGGGCGCTGGTCTTTGACCAAAAGGGCCGCCGTGTGAGCGGACTGCTGGGCATGATGGACCACTGGTCTAACCCAGCAGCGGCAACTCTTATGTTCTTAAGTGCCATATTCAACATAAAAACCCATTTTGAGTCAAATTAGAAAGGGTGGAAGAGGCGGCAACCTCATTTTTAATGTCCGATGCCCATTGCTGCAAGTTGGCCTTGGTAACCAGCATCGCAGACTCCGTCCTCTGCAGCCGCAGTGAGGCCCCTCTCTCTGATTCTTCCTCGGAGGCACTGTCACCTGACTCATGCGCAGACAAGCTGGAGGCCCCACATAGGCCTCCCTTCTCCACTCCTCTCTCCGATTGCCACCCGTCATCGGTTTTATTTCGAGACGGCATTGTTGCTTCCTGCCTTGCACTCCCAGGGATGTTTGAATCAGGCTGGAACCAGGGGACGCTGTAGGCTATGAGCTGCTGAGGGTCAGAGAAAAATTGCTAACCCTACATCTTGATCGGTGACATCACCAGAAGCCTATTTTTATGTTCTTAATGTCCCTTTCATTGAGTTCCAAAGTCTTGGACCAGCTACCAATACAGCAGCCATACTGTTTGTTTTTTTATATAATGTACTTCCTGATTCTGCCATGACAAAACATGCAAAGTTTTTCCTCTTGCTGTGACCCAACAATAAAAATCATGGCAGTCTAACTGCAAGTTCAGAAATGTTAATTGTATGAGCTTCACAAGAACCAGTACGGTGTTGCTTACATATACTGTACTTTGAAAGAAAAAAAAAAAAACAGAGGCAGTCTCATTAGTTTTCAATCAGCCTTCTTGTGATGTTGAAACTGATGCAAACCTTTTGGTTAGAATAGTATACAGGGCATTATCCCAGGACAAGCAGGAAGCATATTCTCAATATGTGGGTGCCGTCATCTACGGAGCCCCGTAGTGGACAGCCTCGCAAGCAGACTTGCTTGAAGAACTTTCAAAAAGTTTGCGAGTGCTGCACCGCGCATGCGCGAGTGCCTTCCCACCAAATGTAGGTCGTGCGTCTCCTCTATGGTCCTTCAGTTCTCGTTTTTCCGCGAAGCCAAGAAGCACCTGTTTTCTCAGCTCTGCCCGACTTCAAGATCTGCCTTCTAGCACCGCGGCTTTTCCTCTTTAATTCTTTATTTTATTTTAGTAGTCGCAAATGTTCTCAACATTGTCCTGAGTCGTGCCCGCGCTGTGCTACCCTTCAAAAAAGAGCTCTCCAGAGATGTCGTGTCCAGATCCAGCAGCTCTTTGGTTCCATGGAGCCGTCTGCAGAAAAGGCCTCGACCTCGGTGGTGGCCTCGTCGGCTAAGTCCTCGGCCTCGAACAAGTTGCCCTCTTCTGTGAAGGCCCCGTCTGCTGTGCCTCCTAAGGTCTTGTCCTCAGGCAAGTCTGCTCTTCCTTTTGCAGGTATGCTAGCTAAGAAGGCTCTAGCTGAATCTCAAGCAGTCCAGGCAATGAGTGCAGTCGTGCTAGCCTCTCCGAGACCTCCTCCGAAGCGTGCCTCCAAAAATAGGGAATACTTATCCTTGAGGTCGCCTTCTGTGGAGCACACTGTTGCACCTTCTAGACCAGAATCATTGGTCTTGGTTCCTGTCTTCGAGGACATGCTGCAAGCCATATTGACCAGGCAGCTTACCTCTGTTTTTGCCAAGCTTGCCCCTGCCTCGACCCTGCTTTCTGCGAGCCAGTCTGTGAATTCTGTCGAGGCATAACGAGCAAAACCTGTTAGGACTCGTCCTCTTTCCTCCAGTGACTCCTCGTCCTTCCAGGTCTGGGTCTCCGGCTACTCAACCTGCTTGAGAGGTGGTGGAGAAGCCTCAATCGAGATCTCATTCGAAGCATTCCTCGTCATCGAGGCACCTGTCTTCAAAGAAGGATAAGGAGTCTTCTTTACCTCGTTCTTCAAGGCCCTTCGAGACCCCTTCAAACACCAGGCATAGGTCCCGGACTCCGAAGCTTTCAACGCCTCATGCTTCTCCATCTCGAGGCTCGTCCAGGTCCCGGATTCCTCTGTCGAGGCATGCTACGAGGGATCCTTGTTCGCCTGTTTCTACGAGGCATGAGTCGAGACATTCACTTCCTCATACTCCTGGAACCTCTCCATCGAGACCTCAAATGTAAGTATTCTCTGACTCTGCCTATATCACACAGCGGAGCTTCTTCTGTGACTCTTACGTTGGATACAGACGTCCCTTCCCAGTACTACAGGGAGGCTTCCCCTTCCAATTCAGCAACACCTCGGTCTTGCTCCACTTCTCCTCCTGAAGGCTCTTCATTTTCGAAATCCATATCTTTTTCAAGATTCATATTTGACATGAGTAAGGCTCTTCAAATAGATCTCCAATCTGAGTCTATGCTCCTGAATATTTGGCTGAGATGGAAATGCCTCATCCGCCAAAGGACACTAAGACTTCCCATGAATTCTGTTTTGAGACAAACGTTCCTGAGAAATCTTGAGACTCCTTATTCTATTCCGGCTATCCCCTCAAAAATGGAATCTCGTTACCATACGGTTCCTTGTAAAGGGTTTGAGAAGCCGCAATTGTCTCACCAATCTTTGGCCTAGAGCCTGGGCCAATCAGACCTTAGATTAAGTGGGGATGGGCGGACCCGCTATGCCTAAGGCCTGATTGGTCCAGGCTTCTAGAGCCTGGGCCAATCAGGCCTTAGGCTTCGGAAGGATGGGCCGGGAAGGGGTGGGCCCGCCTCATTTCGACGAGACTGGCCTGCCGGCTGGACGGGCATGTCCCGTCTGGCCAACAAGGAAAGGTTAGTTTGGTTGGGGAGAGGCTTGAGGGCTGTTAGCACGGGGAGGGGGTGCGTCTTCCGGCAGGAGGGATTGGGCACCCTCCTGCCAGCAATTGGTAGTGTCAGGGGGGGGCGGTCGGTAGTGTCGGGGGGGGGCGGTCGGTAGTGTCGGGGGGGGGCATCTTCTGGCAGGAGGGATTGGGCACCCTCCTGCCAGCGATCGGTAGTGTCGGGGGGGGGGGGGTGGTCTGTAGTGTCGGGGGGGCATCTTCTGGCAGGAGGGTTTGGGCACCCTCCTGCCAGCAATTGGACAGGCGGCCGCGGCCCGCTAAACTTATAGCAGCAGAGAGATCCCTTGCCGCAATAAATATAGCGGCCACGTCTACTTACAATGTAGACCAGCATTTTGTCGGCCTACATTGTAAGCATCTCTTCCTCTACTAGGGAGACGCGTAGGGCCGCCTAGGTTCGCCTAAGGCCTTTAGGCGAGCTTAAGTGTCTTGCGTGCCTCGCCTTCAATATAGGCGGCCTGCTTGGGGAGCATTTGTTTAAAAAGCGTGCATCCCGATTGGCTGATTAGACAGCTGTAGGACGCCTACAGCTGCCTAAAATCGGGACGCACTTTTGGAGAATCAGGGCCCATGTGTATCAAAATTCCATGATGGCAAACAGGATTTTGAACTACAAATTCATATTCACATCTTATCTGAAGTACTGCATAAATACCATACCCTACTTCTTCTCTGACTTACCTGAGCAGCGGTTGCCTGAGTTTCAACAGCTCCACCATACTCTATCTCAAATACGTCTCTTTATGCTTCAAGCAATTTATGATGCATTTTAAATGTCATCTCGAGTCACTGCTTTTTCTGTGGCAATGCGACATCTGGCTTGGCTACTGATCGTGGACATGGATCCTAACCTTCAAGGTCGCCCTAAGGTAATGAGTTTTTCGATGAATCCATTGAGGCAGCCACCAAGAGTCTGTCAGAGCATGAGCGGTCCTTTGCCTCTTTGATTCGACCTAAACCTAAGCCTACAGCTCCTAAGCCTTATAGACCACCTCCACATCGTTATCCACAGAAATCTACTCCGGCTTACTCTAGGCCTCCACCCAGGAAACAGCCACAGCAGCAGCGTCGACAAAAGCCCCAGCCTCCTGCTGTAGCTAAGCCTGCACAGTCTTTTTGACAATCTAAATCTGAGCATAACGTCCATCTTTATCCATCAGTCTTCTGTTCTCCCCATAGGAGGTCGTCTCCATCACTTTTACCAACAATGGGAACAGATTACATCAGACCTCTGGGTCCTCACCATCATCATAGAGGGTTACTCACTCCAATTTCTTCAAATTTCACCAGATCTCCATCCAAAAGAGTTTCCTTCAAACGTGTCGCAACTTCCCCTTCTTCTTCAGGAGGCTCAGGCTCTTCTTCACCTCTGTGCCGTCAAGGAGGTTCCCTTGGCACAACGGGACACGGGGTTTTATTCCCGTTATTTTCTAGTCCCAAAGAAGACGGGATTTGCGACCTATCCTGGACCTCAGAGCTCTCAACAAATTTCTTGTCAAAAAGAAGTTTCGGATGCTCTCTCTTCCAACCCTGTATCCCCTGATGGATCAAGGAGATTGGTTATGCTCCCTAGATCTCAAACAGGCTTACACTCCTATTCCAATTCATCCAGCCTCTTGCAGATTCCCAAGATTTCAGATGTGGAATCTTCATCTTCAGTACAGAGTCCTCCCTTTTTGCATCATCTCCCAGAGTCTTCACAAAATGCCTGGTGGTGGTGGCTGCAGCCCTGCATACACAGGGTCTTCAAGTCTTTCCATATCTGGGCGACTGGCTCATCAAAGCCTCGTCGCAACAGGATGTTATTGTAGCAACCCAATGGACTATAGCGTTTCTTCAAAGTCTTGAGTTCAAAATCAATTTTCTAAAGTCCCAATTATGTCCCTCCCAAACTCTACATCTTATTGGAGCCATCCTGGACACTGTTCAACTCAGAGCATTCCTGCCTCAACAATGTCAAGATGCTCTCATCCACCTTTGTCAACGAGTGTCTTCCCTCACGTCAATCCCGGCAAGACTTCTTGATCACATGGCCTCTACAGTTCACTTGACTCCTTTTGCCAGACTTCACCTCAGAATTCTTCAGTGGACCCTGGCATCTCAGTGGCAGCAAGCTTGCGACCCACTCTCTCAACACATTACAGTGACTCCTTCGTTGAGACTGTCTCTCCATTGGTGGATGCTCTCTTCCATTCTTTCCAGAGGTTTGCTAATTCATATGCCCCCTCATCAGAAGATTCTCACAACAGATTCCTCAACATATGCTTAGGGAGCACACCTAGATGGTCTCGGTACTCAAGGTCACTGGTCCAGTGTAGATCATCAAAGTCAAATCAAATGTTGGAACTCAGCGATTTTTCTATGCTCTCAAAGCTTTTTCAACATCTTCTCCACGACACGGTAGTCCTCATTCGAACGGACAATCGGGTTGCTATGTATTATGTGAACAAGCAGGGAGGAACAGGATCTCTGCTTCTTTGTAAAGAAGCTCTGAAGCTTTGGAAGTGGGCAATCCTTCACAACACCTTCCACAGAGCTGTCTACATCCAAGGGGAGCAAAACTGTCTGGCGGACAAATTGAGTCGTCTTCTACAACCTCACGAATGGACACTCAATTCCTCGCCTCTCCATCATATTTTTGCTCAGTAGGAAACTCCTCAGATAGAACTCTTTGCATTTCCCCACAACAACAAACTGCCTCAATTCTGCTCCAGGATATACTCTCCTCACCGCCTCGAGGCAGATGCTTTTCTTCTGGACTGGGTGAATCAGTTTCTGTATGCGTTCTCCATTCCTTCTGATTCTCAAGACTCTTGTCAAACTCAAGAAGGAGCATGCCACCATGATTCTGGTAGTTCCTCAGTGGCCCAGGCAACCATGGTACTCCCTTCTACTTCAACTCATCACCAGGGAGCTTCTACTTCTACTAGCATTTCCCTCTCTGCTTACACAGAGTCAAGGGTCTCTGCTTCATCCCAACCTGCAGTCTCTACACCTAACAGCTTGGTACCTCTCAACCTAACTGCCACTATACAGTTCTCTCAATCTGTACAGGACATTCTAGAGGCTTCCAGGAAGCCATTCACTAGGAAGTGTTACACCCATAAATTGACTAGATTCTATGCTTGGTGTACTATTCATCACAAGGAACCGCAATCTACCTCCTTGTCTTCGGTTTTGGATTACATACTCAAATTATCTCGATCTGGCATCAAATCTACATCCATTAGAGTCCACCTCAGTACAATTGCTGCTTTTCATCAGCCTATCAAAGGGAAATCTCTGTCTGCTCATCCTGTGGTTTCCAGGTTTATGAAATGACTTTTCAATGTCAAGCCACCTCTCAAGCCTCTCCAGTGGTTTGGGATCTCAATGTTGTTCTTGTTCAATTGATGAAGCCTCTTTTCGAACCAATAAATTTGGCTCACCTTAAATATCTCGCTTGGAAAGTGGTTTTTCTCATTGCACTCACCTCTGCTTATATGAGTCAGTGAGCTACAAGCTCTAGTCGCAGTTCCACCTTTTACAGTATTCCATCATGACAAGGTAGTCCTCCATACTCATCCTAAATTCTTACCTAAAGTGGTTTCAGATTTTCATCTCCATCAATCCATTGTTCTTCCAGTGTTTTTTTCCAAAGACTAATTCTTATCCTGGAGAAACAGCTCTTCATACTCTGGACAGTAAATGTGCTTTGTCTTTCTATTTGCAACGCACTCAACCTCACAGAACTGCTCCTCAACTTTTTGTTTCCTTCGATCCAAATAAGTTGGGACATCCTGTTTCCAAGCGAACCATCTCCAACTGGATGGCTGCTAGCATCTCTTTCTGCTATGCATAGGCTGGTCTCCCTCTGCAGGGTCGAGCCATGGGCTATAAAGTTAGAGCTGTGGCGGCGTCTGTAACTTTCCTCAGATCAACTCCTATTGAGGAAATCTGCAAGGCTGCCACTTGGTCATCGGTTCATACATTCACCTCTTATTATTGTCTGGATACTTTCTCCAGATGGGATGGCCATTTTGGCCAGGCAGTTTTGCAACATTTATTCTCCTAATTTGCCAGCACTCCCACCATCTCATTCTGGTTAGCTTGGAGGTCACCCACATGTTGAGAATATGCTGTCTGCTTGTCTTGGGACAGTTGTTATCCAGGGATAGCAGGCAGATATTCTCACAACCCACCCACCTGCCCTGGTTGGCTTCTTAGCTAGCTATCTGAACTGAGGTACCTCAGAGGAGACGCACAACCTACGTGCAGCACTCATGAACTTTTTGAAAGTTTTTCAAGCAAGTCTGTTTGCGAGGCTGTCTGCTACGGGGCTCCGTGGACGACGTTACCCTGCTGTCCCTGAATAACAACTGTTACGATAAATAACTGTGCTTTTATAGTAGTCTACTTATGATGTTGTGACATAGACCACTATGGTCAGCCTATCTTTCCTTGGCAGTCTAATTTTTTTCTATATTTTTTTGTTTAGTGTCCCTTCTTGTTGCATTGCTAATGTTGTTGTTCACATTGCTTTTTGTACTACCATCACATCTCATCATTTGCTGGGGGTGAAATTGTCCTGCATACATACGCCACCCCCACCTTCTAGTTCAAATGCCTAGAAACATAACTTAGTCTTGAATCACTGGAGGGTGTTTTCCCCTATGACAGCTTCCGGAAGAGCGTTCCAGTTTTCCACCACTCTGGATGAAGAAGAACTTCCTTACGTTTGTACAGAATCTATCCCCTTTCAATTTTAGACAGTGCCCTCTCGTTTTTCCTACCTTGGAGAGGGTGAACAACCTGCCCTTATCTACTAAGTCTATCCCCTTCAGTATCTTGAATGTTTCGATCATGTCCCCTTTCAATCTCCTCTGTTCGAGAGAGAAGAGGCCCAGTTTCTCTAATTTTTCGCTGTACGGCAGCTTCTCCAACCCCTTAACCATCTTAGACGCTCTTCTCTGGACCCTTTCGAGTAGTACCATGTCCTTCTTCATGTATGGTGACCAGTGCTGTACACAGTACTCCAGGTGATGGCGCACCAAGGCCCGGTACAGTGGCATGATAACCTTCTCCGATCTGTTCGAAATCCCCTTCTTTATCATTCCTAGCATTCTGTTCGCCCTTTTCGCCGCCACCACACATTGCGTAGACGGCTTCATCGACTTGTCGATCAGAACTCCCAAGTCCCTTTCCTGGGAGGTTTCTCCAAGTACCGCCCCGAACATCCTGTACTCTTGCTTGAGATTTTTGTTACTTACATGCATCACTTTGCACTTATCCACGTTAAATCTCATCTGCCTTGTCGATGCCCATTCCTCAAGCCTGATTATGTCACGTTGTAGATCTTTGCAATCCCCCTGTGTCTTCACTACTCGGAATAACTTTGTGTCGTCCACAAATTTAATCACCTCACTCGTCATACCTATGTCCAAATCGTTTATAAAGATGTTGAAGAGTACGGGTCCAAGTACCGAGCCCTGCGGCACCCCACTGGTGACGCTCTTCTAGTCCGAGTATTGCCCATTGTATTGTCCCATCTATTGAAATTGTTATGTATTTTGTAAGGTTTTGTTTTTTTTTAATGTTGAACTGTACTTTTTGTACACTACCTTGGGTGAATCTCTTTATAAAGACGGTTAATAAATCCCAATAAATAAAGCATATATCAGACTTTAAAATCTCTCTCTCTATCTGTCTATATATATATATACTTTGGAGTAAAGTGAGAGCGGGGTGATATGACAGGGCTGTTTACCTATGTGACATAAATGCACATGTGGCAAGTCTCTTTTCAATTCAAGGAAATCTGTAACAAGCATGCATAGGATGAAGTTGAAAGCAGATAGACTTGGAAGTAACCTCCAAAAAGCTCCTTATGTGTCTTACTCGCATCTTTCTTATTTTTTTTTCTTTCTATTTAGATTCATTGTAAATAGCCTAAACAAATATTTTTTTCTCTTTCCTATTTTCAATGTAGTTCTTCTCTTCTGTATAATTTTGTAAACCGCTTTGATGGTTATGTGAAGCGAAGTATACAACCATTAAAATAAGCTAACATATAAATTAAATATGCTGTCTGTCTCAAGCCCATAATTAGTGGGAAGTCTGAATCTCAAGTACCCAGCAGTTCTTAAAAAGTAGAGGAAAGAGCAGGCTGAGAACTAGGAGTCAGAGTACAGTTCTTGCTGGCCCTTCTCTTCCCTTCTTGGAGTTGTGGCGAGCGGCGGCAGCGGACTGGGTGGGGGGGGGGAAGAATCGGAGGGTAGGCAGGCTTCGGCATGGGAGGGAGGATGGACAAAGGCTCGAAGGCAGTGAGGGGGAGGGGGGCACGAACTTGGGACATAGGAAGGAGTGAGGAAGGGGACACTAACTTGGGACATAGGAGGGAGGGAATAGAAAGGAACATTTGTTGGGCCTGAGTGTGAGTGAGAGGGAAAGAGATGGTACACATGGGGAAAAGGAAGAGGAAAATTGGGCATAGAGAGGAGTGAGGTAGAGATGCATGGGGAATAGAAGGATGAGAGGGAGAAATGTTGGATATAGTGGTGGAGAGGGAACAGAAGGATAGATTGAAGGGGATTCAAGGGGGAGGAATGTTGGACATAGTGATGGAGGGAGAGATATAGCATAGTGTTGGAGAGGGGTGATAGAAGGAGAAATGGGCATGAGGCTGGTGGGCCGTGGTGAATAATAATCTGGGGGATGAGAGGAAGAAAAGGACTCATGGAGGGACAGAGAGAGATGTTGGTTGGGGAATGGAATGAGGTCTGGAGGAGAGGAAGCATGCAGGAGGCAGAAAGAAAGGAAGATTGGATGCATAGTCAGAAGGAAGTGCAACCGGAGACTAATGAAATCACCAGACAACAACAAAGGTAGTAAAAATGATTTTTTTTTTTTTAAATATCTTTATTCGTTTTTACATTATGCAAACAAGTGTACAATAATTCAAGTCATACTATACATTCTTCACTTGAAACTCTACATTCATTTTATACCATAAACTATCTCCTCTCCCTCCCTTTCCATATATTACCCCTCATAATGTCATAAAACCCACCCATCCCTCCTCCCCCCTACATATATTTAATGGGGATAAATATAATTATTTATTTATTATAATACTCAATTAATGGTCTCCACACCTCTTTAAATTTCTTATAATAACCTCTCTTGATTGCCAATGTTTTTTCCATTTCATACACCTGACAAACCGAACTCCACCAGAAACAATAATTCAATCCTCTATAGTCTTTCCAGTTATGTGTTATATGTTGGATGGCAACTCCTGTTAAAATCATTAACAGTTTGTTATTATTCGATGAAATTTGACTTTTGGCCCTCATAGACATTCCAAACAAAACTGTGTCATATGATAGGGCCACAGGATTCTCTAACATACAATTTATTTGACCCCAGATCAATTTCCAAAAATTATTAATAAAAGAACAATAAAATAATAAATGATCTAGAGTTCCAGCCTCAAGATGACAATGCCAACATCTATTAGACTTAGAGCAATCCAATTTTTGTAAGCGAACAGGGGTCCAGAGTGCTCTATGCAACAGGAAAAACCATGTTTGCCTCATAGACGCAGACATTGTACATCTTATCCTCCAAGACCAAATACGTGGCCATTGAGATGCATTAATTTGATGCTTAATCTCAATGCTCCAAATATCTCTAAGTACAGTCCTTGGTTTTTTATTTAAATATCCAGATAATGTTTTATACCACTGTGCGGCCTGGTGACCCATAAAATCTGCCTGGAAGCATAAGAATTCTAGAGTAAAATGAGTATTTAAAGACTTCCATTCAGGGAACCCTGCCTGAATAGCCTGCTTCAATTGCAACCACTTATAACTTTGTTTTTTATTAAGTCCAAATTTATGTTGCAATTGTGAAAACTCCAGCAGCTTACCATCATTAATAACATCATCTAAAGTACGTATTCCTGCTTCAATCCAATCCTTCCAGACAATCATAAAACCGCCTATTTGTATCTTGGAGTTCAGCCATATATTTTGACAAGTAGATTTTTGAATAGTAATAGGAGTTAAGTTGTTTACATACTTTAATGTTGTCCATGTGTCCATTAATATCCTATTGGTTTTCCTTATTCTAGGCATTTTAATGCTAAGCAGATGACGAAGCCTGATAGGAGACATGAGCTGCCACTCCAACCATAACCAATCTGGAAGCTTCTCCATGAGTTCTGGGAGGACCCAATACATACCTTGGCGCAATATATATGATTGATGAAACCTATAAAAATTTGGAAAATTTACCCCTACCTCCTCAATTGGTTTTTGTAAAGTCACTAGAGCAATTCTTACAGCTTTACCCAGCCAAATAAATTTACTAAGAATATTATTTAACTTTTTGTAAAAAGACCCCTGAAAAAAAACTGGTATCATTCCCATTTGATAACAAACCACAGGCAATATCATCATTTTGACAGTTTGAACTCTTCCCCACCAAGATAAATGTAAAGGATTCCATTGCTCACATAACTCTGTTACTTTTTGCAATAAACTTTTTTCATTCATTATAATTGTCTCATCAAGCGTGTTTTTTATCCATATACCTAAGTATTTTATTCCTTCTTCTTTCCAAATAAAAGGTAATGAGTCAAATAATCCTTTTGTGCAATGCACATTTAAAGGAAGAACTTCTGATTTAGTCCAATTTATTTTATATCCTGAAAACTTTCCAAATCTTTCAATCAAAACCAATAAATTTGGAATGGTTGTTTCCGGATTCCTCAAATGAAGTAATATATCATCCGCATATGCAGAAACTTTATATTCTTTATCTTTATGCGGTATACCCTGTATCTCCTCCTCTTGTTGAATAGCTAATAATAAGGGTTCAAGCACTATATCAAAAAGTAAAGGAGACAAAGGACATCCCTGTCTAACTCCCCTTTGCAATTTAAAACAATCAGAAAAATTATTATTGATATATAATCTAGCAACAGGAGTGCTATACAGAGTTTTAATCATTTGTATAAATCCCGAACCAATACCAAACCACTCCATGGCCTGATACATAAATGTCCATTCCACACGATCAAAAGCTTTCTCTGCATCTAGAGACACAGAAAAAGCCGAATCTCCAATTTCTTTTGTTAAATATAACATTTGCAATGCCAATCTGGTGTTATTAGAAGAGTGTCTCTGAGCAACAAACCCTGTTTGATGCATACCAACTATGTGAGGAAGAGCTTTTGCCAAACGTGTAGCCAAAAGTTTGGCTAATAATTTACCATCTACATTTATCAATGAAATAGGCCTGTAATTTGAAACCAACATGGGATCTTTATTTGGCTTCGGCAAAACAATAGTTAATGATTCTGCCATAGTGCCTGATATACAACCTTTCTTTAGTTGATTCTGATATAAATTTAATAAATGAGGTAAAAGAGTATTTTGAAATGTTTTATAAAACTCTACCGTAAAACCATCACCACCTGGAGCGGTCCCTACTCTAAGAGATTTCAATGCTGTTTGTAATTCTTGTAAAGATATTGGATTTTCCAAACTTCTTTTTATATGATCAGGAATCTTCGGACCTTCAATATTATTTAAAAACACTATACCATCTTTTTCTTTATTTAAATAAGACTCAGAAGAATACAGGTTTTTATAATAATTTAAAAACTTTTTTAAAATAGGACCAATCTGAAAATGAGTTTCACCTTTTTCATCTTTTATTGCATTCAATTTCATCTTTCTTTTTTTCACTTTAAGATAATTAGCCAATAATCTTCCCGCCTTATTTGAACTACCATAATACAAAGCTTGCTGACACATAATATTTTTTTTAGCCAAATTAGAAGAAATCTCATTATATTTATATTTTGCTTTTAATAAAGTTTGCAACGTAGAATTCTCCCACTTATTAATCAATTTTAATTCTAAATCTTTTATTTCGTGTTCCAGTTCCGTAAATTGCTTATTTAATTGTTTTTTAGAATAAGCTGAAAATGATATAATTTGCCCTCTCATCGTTGCTTTAAAAGCATCCCATATTATTTCTGTAGATATTTCCTCTGTAATATTATTTTGAAAATATTCATCCATTTTTAATTGAAATTCTTCACAAAATTTTGGATATGCAAGCAATGCATTATTAAATCTCCATACAGGCCTACCATTATCCGGGTCATTAAAATTTAAAGAAATCCACACTCCTCCATGATCTGATAAAATTATTGGTTCTATAGAGGCTTGTGTAACATCTTGTATTAGCCCATCAGAAACAAGAATATAATCAATTCTAGAAAAAGATTTATGAACATGTGAATAAAACGAAAAATCTCGATCATTAAAATGAAGAATTCTCCATATATCTTTTAAATTGCAAGAATTTATAAAATTATCCAACCCTAAAGATTTTAAAATTTTACTAGGTTTTTTATCCAATAAAGGGTCCACAACAGCATTAAAATCTCCTGCTACTATCAAATTATTAGCAGCCAGTGGTAAAATTATTGGTTGTAGAGTTTTAAAATATTCAATTTGATTCGAATTAGGTATGCACACATTAAATAGCGCCACAGTATTATTGCCCATACTCATGTTCACATGCACCCATCTTCCTAATTTATCTGCTTTCACCATATTAAACTAAACTAAACTAAACCTTAGGTTTGTATACCGCACCATCTCCGCGTGCGCAGAGCTCGGCACGGTTTACATGGGTTGAGAGGAAAGGAACTACAAGGAAAGGAAATAGGAGAGGGACTGAGGCGATAGAGGGGGACAGGAAACTAGAGCACAGGAGGTGATTAGGTTTTTGAAAAGAGCCAAGTTTTCAAGTGTTCAATATTAAATCCTGCTGAACATTTTTTATTTATTAAAATTGCTACCCCAGCTTTTTTCCCCACTGCCGGTGCAAAAAAGCAATCTCTCACCCAATTACCAATTAGCTTTTTTGATTCATCTCCATTAAGGTGAGTCTCCTGTATGAAATAGACATCCGCATTTTGTTTTTTTAAATATAGCAATACTTTTTTCCTTTTTATCGGGTGGTTGAGACCATTAACATTTATTGAAAAAATTTTTAAAGTCATTATATCAAATCAAAACAATAATCAATAATATTCTTCACATCAATATTATAACCTCTTTTCCCCTTTTTAAAATTATTATTAGAACCCATCCCCTCCCCTATACCCCTTCCCATATTCTTAATCCCCTCCCCCTCCCATCCCTCCCTTAAATTACTTGCCAACTTTGAAACGCACACCTTTTTTTATTTTCATTTTATTTTCAATTTAGTGATCTAAATGTGTCAGTTTTGAGAATTTATATCCGATGCACTATATTTGTCTATTTTTCTAAAGTTGTTACTGAGGTGACATTGCATATTTTAAAGCCATCTGCCTTGACATCTTTCAAAAAAACCCTCAAATATAAATGATGATTAACATTTTGTCT
The DNA here is from genome assembly GCF_902459505.1 of Geotrypetes seraphini. Lineage (NCBI taxonomy): Eukaryota > Metazoa > Chordata > Amphibia > Gymnophiona > Dermophiidae > Geotrypetes > Geotrypetes seraphini. Next base: position 76,092,093 of record NC_047097.1, on the reverse strand, counting down.
ATGCACAGTATGCTTTGTGGGGTTTTTAAAAAAAAAAATTTTGTGGTTACCATTATGTATTAAGATTATATTGTATGTATATGAAAAATGGATGGAAGAAATTGCATTACAATTAGTATTATTATGGGGGTGGAGTCGGGGATGGAGTTTGGGTGGGTCTGGGGAAGAGGCAGAGTGAAAAACCTGTAATGGATTTCTTCTGCAGACCATGTGAGTAGTGGGAAATAACTAACTCTATGGTCTAGAACAGGGGTAGGCAATTCCAGTCCTTGAGAGCCAGAGCCAGGTCAGGTTTTCAGGATATCCACAATGAATATGTATGAGATGGGTTTGCATGCACTGCCTCCTTGAGATGCAAATCAAACTCATGCATGTTTATTGTGGATATCCTGAAAACCTGACCTGGTTCCGGCTCTTGAGGACTGGAATTGCCTACCCCTGGTCTAGAACAGGGGTGTCAAAGTCCCTCCTCAAGGGCCGCAATCCAGTTGGGTTTTCAGGATTTCCCCCAATGAATATGCATGAAATCTATTTGCATTCACTGCTTTCATTGTATGCTAATAGATCTCATGCATATTCATTGGGGAAATCTTGAAAACCCGACTGGATTGTGGCCCTCAAGGAGAGACTTTGACACCCTTGGTCTAGAATGTCTCACCTATCTACTGGAAAAGATCTTACCAGAGTAAGTACATAATCTCCTTATATTGACTATTATTGATGGAGGGAATCAGTGTTTTGGTCATGGGATGGTCTGAGGGTATATAATCATGCAGGATATCCATTTTATTTTATTTTTAGATTAAGCTGCAGAACAATGTGTCACACCAAATTGCAGGGCTACAACGTTTAAAAGGTAAGCACTATGCAGGATATACAACTAGTTATAGAACTTCCTCTCTCATGAGTCCCTAGGAATTGCCATGTTCCTATGGCACATATACAGTATACAGTGAACCTTGGTTTACGAGCATAATTCGTTCCAGAAGTATGCTCGTAAATCAAAGTGTTCGAATATCAAAGCGAGTTTCCCCATAGGAATGAATGGAAACTCGCTTGATTCGTCCCCCGTCCCCCCGAGGCCACTGGCGCTGCTCCATACCCCCCCGAGAACTGGCATCCCCCCCCCGCTTGCGTCGCCCCCCACCACCACTGGCACCAGCATCAACACACAGAACATGCCGGTGCCTGAAGATCCTCCCTCTTGGCTGGGCTGGGCATCGAAGATCCTCCCTCTTGTCTGGGTTGGGCTGGGCCTTGAGCATCTGTGCATGCGCAAGGCCTTCTGGTCTCACACTCTCTCTGAGATTACCGTAATGTGCTCTCATCGTGTCGGGCTTTATTCTTCTTTTTCATTGTTCCCTAATGGTACATACCTTTTCCTTATAATTCCTTCCTTTTTATTCTTCTCTTGCTTCTTTAGTTTTATTTTAGTCTTTGGCAAGTTTAAGCTTTCTCTCTCCTTTTTCACAGCTCCTGAGGACCATTTACACTCGAGCACCAATCAGGGAATTATCTGTTTTTTTAGGGTACGAGATTTTTATTCATCTCTCACAGATTAGCTGTTTGATTTTGCAACAGTTATTTCCTCTCAATATCACAGAAATATCAATGGTTTCAAATATTGCTTTAGGTGAGCGCAAAGACTTTCTAGTTTATGATATGGTATTGAATCTTCAAAATGAATACAGTATTCATTTTGAAGATTCAATACTATATCATCAACTAGAAAGTCCTTGCGCTTGTGGCTTCCTGAAGCAGGCCGCCTTGACCGAAACATGTACATGTCAAGTCATTGAGTTTGAGCTATTGAGTTTTTTTGATGAATAAAAGGACTTTTAGGGAATCAATTGAGTCCATCAGTCTCTATAGCACATTTCCACTCCTTGCTTTGCGCCTTTGAGTTTGTGGATTTGGTTCACCTGTTCTTAACTCTGAGTAAACTGCAGAATATACCTATAGGAAAGGAATATAAGAATGGAACTGAAGCCACAAAGGCTAAGATCTTATGTGCTATCAGAGATGCTCGAAGGTGCAGTGTAGTCCAAACATGGCAAAGGAGATACAGGTTGTAAGGTATGAGGGAATAGATTTACAGGGATAGACAAAGCTAACTCATGAGAAACGAAGGGGATGAACTGGTGAGAACAGGTTCTATAGAGCATAGTTCCTTGTAAGAGAAAATCAAGGTGCTTTTGCAGTCCAAGGAATGAAGAGCCATTTCTCCAGGGCGAGAATGAGATTTAAAAAAGAAAAAATAGAATCGGAAGGATGAGATGTATAGAACATCTCCTAACCTCTGTTGCCCAGACAAAAATGAGGGGTACAGAGAAACTACAGTATCATAGTGCAAAAACTGTACAAGGCCCAAGAGAAGGAAGCAACAGTGTGGCGAGAACAAGCTGAGGCTCCCAAACCACTAGAGACCGGAGGAGGTCAACAAGATCTGTACAAAGTTTGAAATCAGAGGATGACTAAAACAAAACTAAACCTTAAATTTATAGACCAAGTCATCTTTGGGAGAATAAAACTTGACTCGATTTACAGCATTTGATATAAGAAGAAAAAACAGAACAAGCAAGATGAACATGGAAAATACTCATAACCCGAAGGCAAACTGTGACCTGAGTGAAGCGAAGAGCTGAGTAGGAAAGGGATAGGACATATTACCGGAAGGCAGAAATGAAGTAGATTAAAGACTTGATAATAAAAAGAGCCTAGAACAATGAAAACCAGCTCCCCCATTCCTCATAGTGCTGCTGCAAGAAGGTTGTCTGAACGCAGCGAAAAGAGTCTGGAAGGATGAGAAAAGACCAGCGTCTGCTGAGGGAACCTCTTAAAAGGAGAAAACAGACTTCTGACTCCTGAGAGAAAAAAACTTCGCTGTCTGGCTCACCAGGGGCTACAAGAAGCCTGGAAGCTGATTCTTGCCGAAGCTGAACTAGCTAATTGAGCAAGAGAGGAATTGGAGGAAACGCATAGAGAGATTGATCCGTCCCATCTAGGAGAAAGGCCGCCATTGCTACACAATGAGGAAGATTTTCTAGAACAAAATGGTAATTTGTGATTGAAAAATAGATGCACGTCGAGTTCTTTCCTAAAGCCAAATATTCTCAGACTGTTGACAGAGCTTGATAACTAGAATCACCAGCTGAGGTATATAGTACAGTGCAACTTGAACGACTCAGCAACAAGGAGAAGTAACTACACCGCCTTTCCTTCTTTTCATGTTAGTTACTATTGGATTTTTATGTTATTATGTTTAAAGTTGTTTTATTATATTATGTACATCGCTTAGAAAATTTGTAATAGGCGATCCATCAAGAGTTAAATAAACTTGAAACTTGAAGTTGAGATGAAGTATGTTCGAGCACAGAAGTTATCTGTGTGTGTAAAGCAAAACTGAAAAAAAGGTAAGAGATCTGTATGGAAACCCCAATAGGAACAGGATTGTAATTCGCATACTAATGCCAGAATGCATAAGTGCCTAATTGTTGACTATATGGAAGAAACCATCAGTCCAGAGACTATGACTCAGATAAACTGGAGGAAAAAGAAAAAAACATCTTAAAAAGGATATAGTGGCCTCCTCCTCCCCCACAACCTCTCCCAAACCTCTGGGCCTTTTGGAATCAAAAGGAGATGGAGCAAAAAGTTTTGTGGGGAATGTTCATAAACAGGTGTAGGGAAAAATAGTTGAAGTAAATGGAAGCCTTCTGGAAGGTATTGTATAAACATTGATGGTAGAGTGGAAGACATGTTTCAAGAAAAACTTGGTTGTTCCTGCTTTGAAAATAAAGCAGTGGTAGGTTCTGATATGGGAGGAATATAACTTACAGAATCTCCACCCCTGTTAGATCCCATCATATCGTTATAGTCATTTATCCCAGCAGCATGAAAAAGAGCCATCTTCTTTTAAGCCGCTTGATTCATATCAGACTTAAGTTAAACGTTCAAAAGACTAAGGTTATGTGTTTTCAGCGAACACAGGGTTTGGCCATCCCGGAGATGGTTGAACTGTTTGGCATGCCCTACAGATTTCAGGAGAGGTGAAGTATCTGGTGGTTATTGTTGACTCCTGTTTGACATTTCGGAGTTATATGCTAGGAATGATTAGGAAAATATTCTTTTAAATTGAGATTGAGTGCTCTTCGGCCATATCTCTCAAGTAGTTTAAGACCATATTATGAACTGTAGTCTTGTCTTGCTTTGATTATTTCAACTTTGTGTTTATCCCAGGACAAGCAGGCAGCATATTCTCACACATGGGTGACGTCACCGACGGAGCCCCGCAGCGGACAGCCTCAAAAGCAAACTTGCTTGAAGATCTTTGAGCTTTTGAGTGCTGCACCGCGCATGTGCGCATGCCTTCCCGCCTGAACTAGGGGGCACATCTCCTGTGAGGATCCTCAGTTCATTATTTTCCACGGAGCCAAGAAGACGTTTTTTTCTTCAGCTCTGCAGCGAAATTTGCCTTCCATTCACCGCGGCTGTTTCTTTTCTTTTTTTAAAGTTCGGTCGCTGTGTGTCTCTTTTCTTTTCTAAAAAAAAAAATATATTATTGTTTTTCTACCGTTCCTTTCGTCTGGTCGGTGAGCCTTGGGCTTAGGCCCAACTGCTCACTTCGTTTGACATGGACTTAATTTTTTTCTATGTCCCCGCTCTTACCGGGTTCAAGCGCTGTCGTCAGTGTAATCGGGTGATTTCTGTCACCGATCCTCACTGTCGTCATTTACAGTGTTTGGGTTCGGTCCATTCACCTGAAGACTGTCACTGCTGTTTCACCCTTACACCTCGAGCTTTTTGTCGCAGATGTGCCCAATTTCGACAACATTTTGGTGAGATGGAACAACCTTCGGACAAGACCTCGGCTTCGGCCCCGGCGGTGGCCCCGGTCTCGAAAGACTCGACTCCGACGTCGATGGGAGTTCCGGTCTCGAAGGCCTCGACCTTGGCTTCGACTGAAGCTTCAGTCTCGAAGGCCTCGACCGCGACTTCCACTACTACACCGGCTTCGACACCCTGGAAGGTCTCGACAGTGATCTCGGTGAAGACGTCCTTGATGGGTAAGTCTCCTGTGTCTCTTTCAGGTGCCGTACCTAAGAAGCCACCAGAGTCCTCCTTGCGCCCTCCATCTAAGCGTGCCTCCAAGATAAGGGAATACTCACCTTCGAGGTCGCCCTCTTTGGAGCGCACTGCTGCACCTACGAGATCGGATCCTTCTGTCTCGGTGCCAATGCTCGAGGACTTGCTCAAGTCCATCTTGACCACTCAGATATCCTCCATCGTGGCTCAACTGCTTCTGACCTCGACTCTGCCTCGGGTAGACCAGCCTGAGACCCAACCGGATCCTCCAGTCCTCGTGTCTCGAGACAGGTTTCGTGCTTCGAAGCAGTTGGCCTCCAGTGATTCTTCACCTGAGTTGCCTCATTCGAAGCACCGCTTGAAGCATCTTGCTTCCAAGCTTCGTCGTGAGTCCTCTGCAGTGCACTCTTCTCTGGATACCGAGACTTCTCTGCCTCGCTCTTCCACCTTAAAGCACAGGTCTCAACTACACTCTGCCTTGACCCGAAGTCCATCCAGGTTGAGGACTCCTTCGAAGCGGACTCTTCTCCTCCTGCTTCAGCTCATTCTGTGCCTCACACTCTGGGTGCTTCTCCATCGCGGAGCCTGAAGCAAAAACATTCAATGACTCCACCTCACAGTGCAGCTTCTTCTGTGACCATGCATCTCGAGTCTGAACCAGTCTCTTAATACTCTAGGGAGGCTTCTCTTTCCTACTCGGCGGCTCCAAAGTCTCATAGTCCTTCTCCTGATGAAGCCTCTGATTCCAAGTCAACTTCCTTTGCCAAGTTTGTGTTTGACATGGGACAAGTTCTCAAACTGGACCTCCATTCAAACTCCAAATATACTCCTGAATATTTGGAAGACTCGGAACTTCCTCATCCACCCAAAGAGTCTTTGAGATTGCCTATGACTCCTGTTCTTAAACAGACTTTCATTCGTAACATGGAGACTCCTTATTCCATCACTGCTATCCCATCTAAGCTGGAATCCCGTTATCGCACTGTTCCCTGTAAGGGATTTGAGAAGTCCCAACTCTCTCATCAATCCTTGGTGGTGGAATCATCTTTGAAGAAAGCCCATCCTTCCAAGATCTATGCTGCAGTCCCTCCAGGCAGGGAGGGTCGTACTATGGATAAGTTTGGTCGCCGTTTATACCAAAATTCGATGATGGCAAATTGAATTCTTAACTATAATTATTTCAACCATTTTCTCAAATTGTTGCCTTCCTTTTATCCGGATGTTTCCAAGACACGTCTTTCTGAGTTCAAGCAAATCCTCAAGACTCTTTCTCAGTTGAGACTCTTCATATTGCAAGCCTCATATGCTTTTGAATTGTCTTCCCGAGTCTCTGCCTTTGCTGTAGCCATGCGTAGACTGGCATGGCTATGTATTGTTGGCTACGTATTGTTGACATGGATCCCAATCTCCAGGATCATTTGGCAAACCTACTTTGTCAAGGGAATGAGTTATTTGATGACTCTACTGAAGCAGCCACTAAGCGTCTCTCAGAACATGAACGCTCTTTTGCTTCTCTCATTCACCCTAAACCCAAGACTGCACCAGCTAGGGCGTATAAACAAACTCCACGTCGTTACCCTCAGAAAATGACTCCTGCTTTTTCCAGGCCTCCACCTCGCCGTCCTCAGCAGCAGCAACGTCAACAGAAGTCACAAACTCTTTCTGCCACCAAGCCAGCTCAGTCTTTTTGACGTTCTCAGCTTGAGCATTCCAATCTCCCTCTTTCAGAATTCTCCTCTTCCCATTGGGGGTCGCCTGTCCACTTTTTATCACCAGTGGGAGCTCATCACCTCAGATCTCTGGGTTCTTACCATCCTACGAAAGGGATACTCTCTTTGCTTGCTTCAGGTACCTCCAGATCACCCTCCACGAGAGAGTGTCCTTCCAATCAGTCGCAACTTCCCCTTCTTCACGAAGCCCAGGCTCTTCTTCGCCTTCGAGCTGTCGAGGAGATTCCTCTTTCCCAGCGGAACTTGGGGTTCTATTCCAAAGAAGACGGGGGATTTGCGACCTATTCTGGACCTCAGAGCTCTCAACAAATTCCTAGTCAAAGAAAAGTTCCGGATGCTCTCTTTGCTGACCTTGTAGTCCCTGATGGATCAGGGAGATTGGATGTGCTCTCTGGATCTCAAGGAGTCTTACACTCGTATCCCCATTCATCCAGCCTTTCGCAAGTACCTCAGATTCAAAATGGGGAATCTTCATCTGCAGTACAGGGTTCTTCCTTTCGGCTTGGCCTCATCCCCCAGAGTATTCACAAAATGTTTGGTGGTGGTAGCTGCAGTTCTTCGCACCCAAGGTCTTCAAGTATTTCCATACCTAGACGACTGGCTCATCAAGGCCCCCTCTCTTCCAGGGGTTATTGCAGCGACCCAACAGACTATTATATTCCTCCAAAGTCTGGGGTTCCAGATAAACTTTCCAAAGTCTCAGTTAACCCCATCTCAATCTCTCCAGTTCATTGGGGCAACTCTGAACACTGTCCACCTGAGAGCATACCTTCCACAACCATGTCAAGATACCCTCATTTGACTTTGTCAGCAGGTCTCTCGTCTTCCATCCATTTCTGCACGGCAAATGATGGTTCTGCTCAGTCACATGGCTTCTACAGTTCATGTGACTCCTTTTGCCAGACTTCACATTCACATTCCTCAGTGGACCCTGGCATCTCAATGGCAACAAGCCACGGATCCGCCATCTCAACAAATTTCAATAACTCCTTTGTTGCAGAAGTCTCTCTGTTGGTGAATGCTCTCTTCCAATCTTTCCAGAGGCTTGCTGTTTCACAATCTTCCTCATCAGTAGGTTCTCACAACCGATTTGTCCACCTACGCCTGGGGAGCCTATGTTGACAGTCTCCGAACTCAGGGTCTATGGACTTCAACAGACCTTCAGTGTCGTATCAATCTGTTGGAATTCAGAGTGATCTTCTATGCTCTCAAAGCTTTTCAGCATCTCCTCCACGACATGGTGGTTCTTGTTCGGTGGCCATGTATTATGTCAACAAACAGGGAGGTACGGGACTTCACTCCCTCTGTCAGGAAGCTCTGAAGCTGTGGCATTGGGCAATTCTTCACAACATCTTCCTCAGAGCTGTCTACATTCAGGGTCAATGCAACTGTTTAGCGGACAAATTGAGTCATCTTCTACAGCCTCACGAATGGACACTCAATTCTCCCACACTTCGTCAAATATTTGCCCACTGGGGGACCCCTCAGATAGATCTTTTTGCGTTCCCCCTCAACTTCAAACTGCCTCAGTTTTGTTCCCGCATTTACACTCCTCAACGTCTCAAAGCGGATGCTTTTATCCTGGACTGGAGGGCTCAGTTCCTTTATGCCTTTCCTCCATTTCCTCTGATTCTCAAGACTCTAGTCAAATTAAAGTCAGAACACGCCACCATGATTCTGATAGCTCCTTGGTGGCCCAGACAACCGTGGTACTCCCTTCTACTTCAACTCAGCACCAGGGAGCCTCTGCTTCTGCCAGTTTTTCCTTCTCTGCTCACTCAGAGTCAAGGGTCCTTGCTTCATCCCAATCTGCAGTCTCTACACTTGACAGCTTGGTACCTTTCTACATAACAGACTTTTCTCAATTTTCTCAGTCTGTTCAAGATATTTTACTTGCTTCCAGGAAGCCTTCCACTCGACAGTGTTACGGACAGAAATGGACTAGATTTTCTGTTTGGGGTTCCACATTTCACCTGCAGCCAATGTCTTCCTCCTTGCCATCTGTTCTGGACTATTTGCTTCACTTATCACAATCTGGACTTCAATCTACATCTATTCGAGTCCATCTCGGTGCTATTGCTGCTTTTCATCAGCCTCTTGATGGGAAACCTCTCTCTGCACATCCCGTGGTTTCCCGTTTTATGAAAGGACTTTTTAATCTTCATCCACCACTTAAGCTGCCTCCGGTGGTTTGGGATCTTAATGTTGTTTTGGCTCAACTGATGAAGTCTCCTTTTGAACCACTTGACAAAGCTCACCTTAAGTATCTCACTTGGAAAGCTGTATTCTTGATTGCCCTCACATCTGCTCGAAGAGTCAGTGAGTTACAAGCTTTGGTTGCAGACCCACCTTTCACAGTTTTTTACCATGACAAGGTGGTCCTCCGTACTCATCCTAAATTCTTACCTAAAGTTGTTTCAGAATTTCACATCAATCACATATTGTTCTGCCAATATTTTTTCCAAAGGCTCATTCTCATCCTGGAGAAGCGGCACTTCATACTTTGGACTGCAAACGTGCCTTGGCTTTCTACCTCCAACACACTCAACCTCAGAACATCTCCTCAACTTTTCATCTCCTTTGATCCGAATAAGTTGGGACGTCCTATCTCGAAGCATACCATCTCCAACTGGATGGCTGCTTGCATCTCTTTTTACTATGCTCAGGCTGGTCTTCCTCTGCAGGGTGGAGTGACGGGCCACAAAGTTCGAGCTATGGCGGCGTCTGTAGCTTTCCTCAGATCAACTCCTATTGAGGAAATCTGCAAGGCTGCCACTTGGTCCTCAGTTCATACTTTCACCTCTCATTACTGTCTGGATACTTTATCCAGGAGGGATGGCCATTTTGGCCAATCTGTTTTGCAAAATCTTTTTTCTTAAATTGACAACTTTCCCTCCATCCCATTTTCCTTAGCTTGGAGGTCACCCATGTGTGAGAATATGCTGCCTGCTTGTCCTGGGATAAAGCAGTTACTTACCATAACGGTTGTCATCCAGGGACAGCAGGCAGATATTCTCACAACCCTCCCACCTCTCCTGGTTGGCTTATTAGCTAGGTATCTGAACTGAGGATCCTCACAGGAGACGAGCCCCCTAGTTCGGGCGGGAAGGCACGCGCACATGCGCGGTGCAGCACTCAAAAGCTCAAAGATCTTCAAGCAAGTTTGCTTTCGAGGCTGTCCCCTGCGGGGCTCTGTCGGTGACGTCACCCATGTGTGAGAATATCTGCCTGCTGTCCCTGGATAACAACCGTTATGGTAAGTAACTGTGTTTTTTGGGAACACCATCCTCGATGTTATCTGCATTGCAGGTTGCACAAAACTCTGTTATGCAGATGCTCTTTAATCTGAGTAAATGGATACATGTATCAGAATACTATATTAAATTATACTGGCTGAAATTAGATTACCAGATACGTTGCAAGCTGCTGGTTATGTGCACATGGGCTAGCACCAAGGTATCTGGTTGACAGTGTTCTGCCCTATGTTCCCCTTCCAAACATTTCTGTTCTGTCAACCAACTGCATCTATCCAATACCCTTTACCTATACATAGAAACATAGAAAGATGACGGCAGAAAAGGGCTGTAGCCCATCAAGTCTGCCCACTCTACTGTCCCACCCCATTAAGTCAGAGTGCTTCTCGACCCACGTAGAGATCCCACGTGGATGTCCCATTTATTCTTAAAGTCGAGCACGCTAGTGGCCTTGATCACCTGCACCGGTAGTTTGTTCCAGTGATCCACCACCCTTTCTGTAAAGAAATACTTCCTGGTGTCACCACCAAATCTCCCTCCTCTGAGTTTGAGCGGGTGCCCCCTTGTAGACTGAAGGTCCTTTAGGAAAGAATATGTCGTTTTCCACCTCGACACGACCCGTGACGTACTTAAATGTCTCAATCATGTCACCCCTCTCCCTGCGCTCCTCTAGAGAGTAGAGCTGCAACTTGCCCAGACTTTCCTCGTATGAGAGACCCTTTTTTTTTTTTTTTTTAGAGGGATAAAATAATACAATTTATTCACTGAGAAATTCATTTGTTTTGTTTAAATTAGAAATAAGTACTAAACAGTACAGATGTTTAAAAAGTGTAGTTTTAAGAAATGCATATGGATTTTTAAGAACCGAGGTATCAATTCAAAGAGCAGAGAACTTAAAAGGACAGCTTCCTTGCCTATCAAACCTGCTAGCCTGGTGTCAGCCAGGTGCCAAGTACCTTCCTGGATATCTGAAGTATATACTAACTGCATGCAAAATCTGGATGCTTAGCTGCAGGCTGGAAGTACAAACAGTCTGATGCCAGCTTAGCTCTTACTAGACTGGAGTTTATGTAGTTTGTGAGATATTTTACTGGGCTAATGTAACAAATAGCTAAAGAGGGTGATGTATTTGTGCTTTCCAAACAAGAAGTGTGACGAAGGTTACGTGCTCACATGCTGATAAGTCTAATGTTAAAGTTACTTTAAAGACAAATTACATGTTTCTCCTAGTGTTTGGCCAGGAAGGCATGCACACTTGACAGAATGCCAGGCCTGTGCATCTGGATAGCATGGGGGCTGTCCTTTAACACTGTAGAGCGATGCACAATAAATACCCTATATGTAGTGGTCTGACATTTTGTAAACAATAGCCAGATATAAGTCAGACAAACGTAAAAATGATGACATTAGCTGCACAATTTTTCAATTAGCCAGTACTTCTACTTTGCCAGTAAGTTTGTATAGTGCTATACCCTTACTGAAACCCAGCCTTCAATATTCCCCCATCTCCTTAACTTAGGAAATAATATAAGAATGTCACTCTTTCTCCTATGATCCTTTTGCGATCATTCATTAGAAATAGTTGAAAATATTGGTACGAACCAATGGAGAGAGACCTCCATAAAAAGTGCTTTCTCCCTAGATATGATGTGTCTCCATAAGTTGATGAACTGTACTTCACTGTCAGAATAAAGGTTGCTGAAACCAGTTAGATGTCCCCTCCCCTGGGATGCATTAGAGCAGGGCTGCCCAAGTCCGGTCCTCGAGATCTACTGGCAGGCCAGGTTTTCTGGATATCCACAATGAACATGCATGAGAGAGAGATTTGCATACCAAGAAGGCAGTGAAGGCAAATCTCTCTCTCTTTTTTTTTTTCTTCATCTTGCAACAAGTGTAACAATAGATAACAGTTAAATTGAATTGAATACAACATTTGAATCTCTATCATATTCAACATTAAAACATTAAAATTTTTAATCCATTCCCTCCCAATCCAACCATAACCTATGCATTCACAAAGCTCATATACAATATTCTTTATTATTGATCGAAATATATAATAAAAATTATAAAATCCCTCCCCCAACCCTTCCTTCTTATTGCATTTATAATGGAAAAATGGTATTTATTCATTACAATATTTTGTCAATGGCCCCCAGATTTTATTAAAATTATTATAATTCCCTCTTTGTATAGCAATTGCTCTTTCCATTTTATAGATGTGACATAATGAATTCCACTAGAAGCAATAATTGAGCCTATTCCAGTTCTTCCAATTAAATGTGATTTGTTGTATGGCGACTCCTGTCATGATCAATAAAAGCTTATTATTGTTAGACGAAATTTGACTCTCTGCCCTCATTGATATTCCGAATAGAATTGTATCATAAGATAATGCCACATGGTTTTCCAATAAACAATTTATTTGATCCCCAAATAGATTTCCAAAAGGCTAAAATAAAGGGACAATAAAATAATAAATGATTTACACCCAACTCTTAACCCAGTGGTGGCTATCAGGAATCCCTGAACCTGGGTTTAAAGTTCCTTAACTTTAAATGCATCTGCAAAATATGTGGCCTAACTTGATCCTGGTTTCATGCCATAGTACTGCGTACCTTGCTCAGTCAGAACATCCTAACTCGAGCAAAGTATGGCGTATGCTTTCCGTAACTTCTTTATACTATATCTTGGAACTCCACATTTCCCCAAATTTTAAAGTGTTAAAGCAAAGAAATGTATTTAAACATTTCATGGGAGTTACTAAATAAGATTTTCTCTTCTAGTTGTTGAAAGTGGTTCTTATATTGTGGCAGAGGGTAAGTCCAACTCGGATCGCAGTGCCTGATGGTCATTTCAGTTTTGTTCATTCATACACTATCTTGTGACTCAATCATGTTTCTAGCAGGTTTTCAAGCATAGTTATAATGTTGCTTTAGTGCTTGTTTACTTCTGAATGAGAGCAAGCCTTGATTGTTACTAGTTGTGGCCCTTTTCCTATCATTGTTCACGAGTAATACAGAAAAAAGTGATATTGCCACTATTATTATGTATCTTAACCAAGGCTGAGAAGTGGTATATAGAATTTATAGTCCTGCAGAAGGTGTTTGAATTTCTGGAGGAGTGAGTCGAGGAATACATGGTATAACTTTTATTACTCTTCCTGCTGCTATTTTGTTGTTGTTGTTCCAAATAGAACAACTTGCTGAGCTGCATCAAGAGTTCCTACGACAGGAGAACCAACTTCTTGTGCAGAAGAGCAACAACACATTCTTGCTGCAAAGACTAACATCTGAGAGGTAGTATTGTACTGGGGTCTTGTGGCTTGGCCATTTACAGTACACTCTCATTTAACCAGCACCCAGTGGGACTGTTAGATATCAGATAAATGTAGCTTCTGGTTGCTTGAGAGTTGCTATATGCATTAATGCAGGAGCGAGCTGATCATCTATGCTTTACTTTGCACTATAATTATAATGCAAAGCTAAGTATTTTTTATGGGGGACAAAAAGACCTCAGGCACTCGCAGCTACTTGTTATTAGATCTTGAGCAACATGCAAGCAAAGGTGCTTGCTGGCAACTCTTGACCTACCTTGAGCTATGTCTGAATTTACATAAACCACATTTATGTTTATAGGGTTTGGGGATTTTTTTTAAGTTTGGAGAGGGCTGAAAGGTGGAGGGGAGGAAAGGTGAGTTGATGTGAGAGACAGGTTGGAGAATAGAGTGCAAGTGGGGCAATGCAGGGTCAGGAGGGGGATTGAAGAGGAGATGGTAGCAAGGATATGGGAGTGTGAGGAACAAATGTGGGGAAGGGGGGTAGAATGCTCTTACAGAAACATAACATACAAAACTTCTTTAGCACTCTCCAGACCAGTAGAGGTTAACTTTACGAATGGGTATATATCTAATCATGACCAGCAGGTGGAGACTGAAAACAAAACTTTGGGACAGTATATACTATCCCTTCTCTATTTCCCTCAGTCTTCTTTCAGTCTCCAGCAGGTGTTGAGTGATCTGTACCCATCTCCCTTGGTAGGGCTGTTGGAATTTGTTTAGGGGGTTTATTGTCCCTGTTTTTGGCCGGACGGAGCTTGGGCGGACTCTGTTTGGGGGTTCGTCCGACCTCGGGGGTGTCAAACCCGGCGGGTCTCGAGCGGGGTCCCTCCCCCCACTTCCTCCACCTCCCCACATTTTTTTAGAGGAGCCTCAGCAGTAAGCCTTGCCCCCTAAATCAAGCAAGGCATATTGCTTAGAGAGCCTGTGGAGTCTGTTCTGTAAAAAAAAAAAAAAAAAATCCTGAGGTAGTGCTGGTCTGGAGGGTTGTTTCCCTTTAAGAAAACTGTATTTTACTGTATTTTTTCAACTAACCGGCACTTTTTTACAGCTAGGTCGCGTATGGAGCAATGAGCACTTCTAAAGGGAAAAAGTGCTCATTGTGCTCCAGACGCGAGGCACTCGCGGCCGGCCTGTGCAAGCGGTGTTCAGGCCGGTGCGGTGGAGGAGCTCCGTCGGCAGCGGCTGCAGGCGCCCAGAGCTCCCCGCCGATGGTGCCTCGCGAGTCGGCAGGGAGCGGTGGGGAAGCCCGGTCTTCTCCGTCCGCCCACGGAGGGATTCCCCGAACCGCCGACGGTCGGGTTTTAGAGGATTCCCTCTCAGCTGATTTTTTGACAGCTGATGCCGGCTTGCCTGCTTTAGCGGCTGAGACTGTTCAGGTTTCTCAGCCGCTTCAGGCTATGGAGGGAGCTTTTTTGGCGGGAAAACCGCCATCTTCTCTGTCTGGCCCCTCCATTTTATCTTCCACCTCAGGTGACCTTCCCCCTGTTTTGACTATGCAGGGGCAGGTTTCTGCTGGGTCCCCTGCTGTGGCAGGGAGTCCCTTGGGATCCTCGGGGGGTTTTTCTCCTGATTTTTTCTTTTCTTTATGCAGAGCCTATTTTCAGGCGGCTGGGGGTCCCGGTTGCGCCCAGGGGGTTTTGGGGGGTGGGGTTTCCTCCGCGCTCCCTGCGGCTTTGCCTCTCTCGTCTGACGTGACGTCCCCTCCACCGCCTCCCTTGTCCAAGCGTCCGCGGGTGTCGTGGGACGAGGATTTGTGGTCGGAGGAACGGGTCGGTCTGGTGGAGGACCTGGACCCTTCTGAGGAATTCCAGGACCCTCTGGAGGGGACGGGAGCTGGCGGCGGGTTGTCGGGTTTCCCGTTCTCCGGTGAAGAGGCGTCTGTGGTGCGCCTTTTTCAGAGAGATGAGCTGCCTGACCTTATTCAACAGGTTTCTTCGGTTTTGCGTTTTGAGGACGCGCCGCCGGAGACTCCGCGTGTGGGGGACCCTCTGTTACGGGGGATCCGTTCCGTTTCCCGCTCTTTTCCTATGCATCAGGATATTCGGGATATTATTCTGGAGCAGTGGAAAACGCCGGAGACGCCGTTTCGGCTGGCGCGCAGCATGGCTCGCCTGTATCCCATTCCAGAAGGGGATCGGGCTACGTTAGCTTCGCCAGTCGTTGATGCGGTGGTCTCGGCAATTTCTAAGCGGCATACCGTGCCTGTTGAGGGCGGTTCTGCCTTGCGGGACTCCGCAAAATTTTCAGGTCTCTGCCTTTGGGGTCCAGGCGGCTATTTGTGGGGGACTGGTCGCTCGCGCCGTGTTTCGGTGGGCGGAGCGTGTCTTGGATCGGGAGTCTGATGACTGGTCTCTGGTGGATCAGGAGGTAGCGAAGATTGAGATGGCTGCCTCATTCCTCTCAGATGCTCTATATGACTTGGTGCGGATCTCGGCTAAGTCTATGGATTTTGGCGTGGCCGCAAGGCGTGTGTTGTGGCTGCGCGCTTGGGCGGCGGATGCTGCGTCCAAAGCTAAGCTTACTAAATTTCCCTTTCGGGGGTCGTTTTTATTTGGAGAGGACTTGGATAAGTTGATTCAGACTCTGTCGGACTTGAAAGTTCCCCGTCTGCCGGAGGACCGTGCCCGCCCTGCGTCTCGGGGTGGTGCGGCCCGGGGGCGTTTGCGGGAATTTCGCAAGTATCGCCCTGGGCGTGGGGCTGCTTCTTTCCAGTCTCCGGGGTTTTCCCGGGGTCGGTTCTTCCAGCGCATGCAGCCCTTTCGGGGGGCCCGTCGGGGGGCAGGGAATCCCTCCGCCGGTTCTCCCGCTTCCCGTCCTGCACAATGACGCCTTGCCGGCGCCCCCTTTGGTTCCGGTGGGGGCCCGGCTGCACAACTTTTTCCCCAAATGGGCCGAGATCACGTCCGATCAGTGGGTCCTGGAGGTGGTGCGGGACGGTTATGCCCTGGAGTTCGCCCGCTCTCTGCCGGACTTTTTCCTCGCTTCTCCATGTCAGACTCCTGGGAAGACGCAGGCTTTTCGCCAGACCCTTCAGCGCTTGCTAGATCTCAGGGCAGTTGTTCCAGTGCCCCCTCCGGAGTGGGGCACGGGCAGGTACTCCATTTACTTTGTGGTGCCCAAGAAGGAGGGGACCTTTCGGCCCATCCTCGATTTGAAAGGGGTCAACAGGGCTCTCAAGATTCCCTCTTTCCGTATGGAAACTCTGCGGTCGGTCATTCTGGCGGTTCAGCCGGGGGAGTTTCTCACTTCTCTCGATCTGACGGAGGCCTACTTGCATGTTCCCATTCGGGCCTCTCATCAGCGTTTTCTGCGCTTTGCGATCTTGGGTCAGCACTATCAGTTCTGTGCGCTTCCATTTGGGCTGGCCACGGCTCCCCGGACGTTCACCAAGGTGATGGTGGTCGTCGCGGCAGCCTTGCGGTCGGAGGGCATCCTGGTACACCCCTACCTGGACGACTGGTTAATTCGGGCAAAGTCGTTGCAGGAAAGCTCCCGGGTTACAGCTCGGGTGGTGGAGTTTCTCCGGTCGCTGGGCTGGGTGGTCAACCTTTCCAAGAGTCGGTTGGTCCCGGCTCAGCGTCTGGAGTACCTAGGGGTGCTGTTCGTCACCTCCTTGGGGAAGGTCTTCCTCCCAGAGGCCCGGGTGAGCAAATTGCAATCTCAGATTCGCCTGCTTTTGGCGTCCCGGTGTCCTCGGGCGCGAGATTTCCTCCAGGTCTTGGGGTCGATGGCGGCGTCCCTGGACGTGGTGAGGTGGGCGCGGGCCCACATGCGTCCTCTCCAGTATGCTCTGCTCCGGAGGTGGTCTCCCCAGAGGCACGGGATGGATGTTCCGGTTCCCCTGCGAGGCTTGGCGCGCTGCAGTCTGCGTTGGTGGCTCCAGACCCCTCACCTAGTTCAGGGGGTGGGTCTGGATCTCCCGCAGTGGACGGTGCTCCTGTCGGATGCGAGTCTCCTGGGTTGGGGGGCTCAGTGTTTGGGTCACTCAGCGCAGGGCACCTGGTCCGCGGAGGAGGCCGCCTGGTCGATCAACGTGTTGGAGACCAGAGCGGTCCGTCTGGCGCTGTTGGCTTTCCACTCCCTTTTGCTGGGCAAGTCGGTCAGAGTGCTGTCGGACAATGCCATGGCGGTGGCTTATGTCAATCGTCAGGGGGGCACCAAGAGCACTCAGGTGGCGCAGGAGGCGGCTCTGCTCATGGTTTGGGCGGAGTCCCATCTGCTGGACCTCTCGGCCTCTCATATAGCCGGGGTAGAAAATGTTCAGGCAGACTTCCTCAGTCGTCACTTCCTAGATCCAGGAGAGTGGTGTCTCGGCGCCGGGGCGTTTCAGTTGATAGTGCAGGCTTGGGGGCAGCCCCTGATGGACCTGATGGCCACGGGTGGCAACGCCAAAGTGCCCCGCTTCTTCAGTCGTCGCAGGGACGGTCTGGCCGAGGGTCTGGATGCTCTGGTCCAGCCGTGGCCAACGGAGGGGCTGTTGTATGTGTTCCCTCCTTGGCCGCTGGTGGGCAGAGTGCTTCTTCGCATTGTTCACCATCCGGGTTTGGTGGTGCTGGTGGCGCCGGATTGGCCTCGACGTCCGTGGTATGCGGATCTGGTGAGGCACCTGGTGGCGGATCCTCTTCCTCTGCCTCTCTCGGACGACCTTCTGATGCAGGGTCCCATTCCCATGTTCGACCCGTCTCCCTTCTGTCTTATGGCGTGGCTCTTGAAAGGGGTCGCCTTAGCAAGAAGGGATATTCAGACAAGGTGATCTCTACACTGTTGGGGTCCCGGAGGCTTTCTACCTCTCGGGCTTATGTGCGGGTTTGGCGTCTCTTTGAGGAATGGTGTCGGGCGCGGGGAGTGACCTCTTTTCGCGCTTCTCTGCCTAACATTCTAGAGTTCTTGCAGGATGGCCTGGATAGAGGCCTGGCTTGGTCTTCTCTCCGGGTTCATCTTGCGGCCCTGTCGGCCTTTCGAGGGTTGGTGTCAGGTCAGCGTTTATCGGCTCTTCCTGATGTGATTCGGTTTTTGCGGGCGGCCAAGTTGCTTAGGCCTCCCCTACGGCCCTCGGTTCCCTCTTGGGATCTTAATCTGGTTCTCTCTGTTTTGGTGCGCCCGCCTTTCGAGCCCTTGGAGGACTGTTCTTTGAAGGACCTTACTTTGAAGGCGGTCTTTTTGGTGGCCATTACTTCTGCTAGGCGTGTTTCTGAGCTGCAGGCTTTCTCTTGTAGGGCTCCCTTCTTGGAGTTTTCTAGGGAGCGGGTCGTCTTGCGGCCTGTTCCTTCCTTTCTGCCGAAGGTTGTTTCTCCTTTTCATGTCAATCAATCGGTGGTTCTCCCGGTCTTGGGTGGTCGGGAGGGCTCTTCTGAGCAACGGCAGCTGCGCAAGTTGGATGTCGGTCGGGTCCTTCGCTCTTATGTGCAGCGGACCCAGGAATTCCGGAAGTCCGATCATCTCTTTGTCCTCCTGGCGGGTCCTCGTCGGGGAGCTGGCGCTTCTAAGGCTACTATTGCGCGCTGGATCAAGGAGACGATTGCTTCCGCTTATCTTCTGAAACAGCAGCCTGTTCCGGAGTTTCTCAAGGCTCATTCCACTCGGGGTCAGGCGGCTTCTTGGGCTGAGTCGTTGCTCGTGCCTCCAGTGGATATTTGTAAGGCTGCGGTTTGGTCCTCCTTGCATTCCTTTGTTCGTCATTATCGGGTTGATGTGCAGGCGCGTCGGGACGCGGTGTTCGGTGAGCGTGTACTGGTATCGGCCCTTCGGGGGTCCCGCCCGTGAGGGGACTGCTTTGGTACGTCCCATTCGTAAAGTTAACCTCTACTGGTCTGGAGAGTGCTAAAGAAGGAGAAATTAGGTTCTTACCTGCTAATTTACTTTCTTTTAGCTTCTCCAGACCAGTAGAGGTCCCCACCCTGTTGTTGTTGTTGTTGGGGCTGTTTCGTGGGCAGTTTTTGTTTTTTGCTGCGGGTTCTAGTATTTTTCTAGGGCCGGGGAGAATTAAAGAACAGCGGCTGTGGCTCGGCTGGCTTAGCTGGCGAGCTGTGGGGACATTTTCCTTCGGGTATTTCTCCTCTGCATTTTCCAACAGCATTTGGGTATGTTATTTGTTACTCCTGTTCGGAGTATTGTTTTCTTCCTGTTTTCCAGTTCTTGGTTCTGCTTGGCTATTCGGCAGACTGAGGGAAATAGAGAAGGGAGGATAGTATATACTGTCCCAAAGTTTTGTTTTCAGTCTCCACCTGCTGGTCATGATTAGATATATACCCATTCGTAAAGTTAACCTCTACTGGTCTGGAGAAGCTAAAAGAAAGTAAATTAGCAGGTAAGAACCTAATTTCTCCATAGTGCCCAAAAGTATGATGATCCCCCACACACAAAAAAAACAAAAACCCTTCCATAGAAATATTCTATATCCAAAATCAAGGAGGTCAATAAAGAGTGGAAACTGGTCTCTGTTTTAATGGCTGTCTGGAGCAACTATGAAACATCTAGACCAGTGTTCTTCAGCCGCTGATCCACGGTGCGATCGATACGGTGTTATCTTCGAGCCAGCTCCCTCTTCCTCAGTGCTGTAGTGCACAAAGACGCAGGCAGCGGCTCCTACGTGCTTCCTGCACTGGAAGCCTACTCTCTTGACGTCGCAACATCAGAGGGAAGGCTTCCAAATGAAGCATGGGATGCACGAGGAACCACTGCCCGAGTCTTTGTGCACTGCATCATTGAGGAAGAGGGAGCCAACCTGAAGAAAATACTGGGGGCAGCATAAAATGGCCAGGCAGGAGCAGGCCAGAAGGCACAGCATGTAGGGAGGGAGACAACAAAGATAGGGGGAATGATTTTAGTTTAAAATTTAGTGATTGAATTGTGTTAGTTTTGAGAATTTTCATCTGCTGTCTATATTTTCACTGTTCAGGAAGAAATGCATTTGTTTCTTTTTCTCTGGGGTTGTACTGCATGCAGAGTCTTGAATCTTAGGGTTTAGTTTGTATATATTAATACGTTTAGTTTTTGATCCTGTATTTGCATGGGGTTATCTGTTTTCTGGTAGGAATGAATGTTGAGAAGCATACAGTGTGATTTGTATAGTTTTGTGGTTAACCATTGTATTAATAAGATTATATTGTGTGTGTGTATATATATATATATATATATATATATATATATACACACACACACACATACATATATAAAATAATTATTTTGTGGACTGGCACTAGTCTGCGGACCAGCAGTTGAAGAACACTGGGCTAATTTGTGGGCCAGACCCCGCCCATCTCCGCCCCCATAATAGTACTAATTGTAGAAAAAATGGTGCTACAATTAGTACTATTATGGGGGCGGGGTCTGGCCCACAACTTAGCCCAGTGTTCTTCAACCGCTGGTCCGCAGACCAGTGCCAGTCCACAAAATAATTCTTTTATTTCCGCCAGTCCATAGGTGTCATAAAGTTGAAGAACACTGATCTAGACTGTTCCATCAGTTACTGGGCAGCTGAGTGTATCAGCCAAACTCTCCATTTTCCAATGAGAGGTAAAGCCTTGGAGGTAGATTCAATTGGGCCTTTACAAAACAGGTCTCTAACAGAGATTGCAGATGATTTAGAAAAGTGTGTAATTCTCAATATGTACTACTTTTACCTTTATTCAGAGTCTCAACCTTTTATTTCAATAACACAAGTTCTTGTACAATAACCTCTGGAAGCTTTACCATAGGGTTATTTATCTCTTTTAGCCTTGAGCTGCAGGGACTCGCAATCAAATTGTAGCCCCTCCCTCTGGTGTTATATCCCTAGACTCGTCCCTGGAATTCCAGTTTAGTTCCTGCAGCCTTGCTGCCAGGGTCTTGTCTCTTCTGCTCGTGATTAATTTTCAATTTCTAGTCATTTCAATTTGTTCTTTGATGCGGTTCTTGCCCTAGTGGGGACATCCTTCGGCGGGAGATCGCAGACTTTTACTTTAATATTGTCTGCTTCTGGGGGGTTCTCTGTTAGCAGAACTGCAGTAAACCCCCTAGACAGCCTGCAGGTCAGATTGGGTCTCCAGGATCGGGAGCTATCTCATCCCGGGTTCATCCGCTAAGGTGTAGAGCGCAGGCTGCTCGGCTCTGTGGAGGTGCGCCGAGATCGGAACCGGACCTTGTATCTTCCCTAAAATTTCCTGGAGGGTCCTGGTAGTCGCTGTCTGAGGTAACGGGGAAGGTGAGGCGGTCAGAAGACCTGAAATCCAGTTTGTTTCAGCTCCTGAGGTACTGATCTCCTTGCTTGCTCTGTGTTTAGCTGGCTGCCATTGAATTCTATTGCAGCACATGTCTGTGTGTGTCTGTGTACCCACGAGTTTGGCAATTTTGGAGGGTTCTGGAAAGGGGTTTTTGGGTGGTTTCCCTGCATGTCCAAGTCCCCCCCCCCCCCCCCCACCTGTAAAATAAAAAAATCGCTGATTTTCTCGGATCATTTTACAGAATGTGTGTGTGTGTGCATGACAGTATGTATTTGCATGTGTATATTTCTGTGTACATGTTCTCATGCCGTTTTAGGGCAAAATTGGCACTCGCGACAGCCATCTTGGATTTTCATTAAAACTTTTAAAATTGTATTTTTTGACCTTAGGAGCTTTTTTTTTTCTCCAAACTTCACAGATAGCCTCCTCAGGACAGGATGGCACTGGTCATGCCATAATTGCGACGGATGGCTGCTGGATTTGCAACTGTGTATCGCGTGCGCCGCGGCCTGCAAGGGGGTGAAGCGTTCGCAGATTCTGTTTTTCCCTCCAGAGAAGCCCTTCCAGTTCCACCAGAGACGCAATTGCTGCATCTGGGATGCCTAAATTGGGTTTGGATGGCACTTCTACGAAATGTAAGCACAGTTCCGGGGTAAAGTCTCTTAAGTCTGCTAAACATTCCAAATCTGAGTCACACAGAGCGGTTCTTGCCACTGGTGACTATTTTCCACTGGATTTTGTAGATATGATGTATCAGGCTTTTATGCGAAAAAGGGTTATTATGCCTGTTACTTCCACTCAGATTCCAGTGCAGCAATTGGGGTCTATTCCCCCTCTGGATTCCAGCATGTCACTATGTTCTGTGTCTGGGGCACCAGAAAGCAGACGGGCAGTTCCTGCCTCTGCTTCGGTTTCTGTGCCTTTGCTGTCACATGTTTCTTCGGCAGATTCTGCAGATGTGGCTAACATAGCGGATCTTGGTGATCCCCAAAGTAGTGGGTTCCGAAATCTTGGGAATGACCCGGCAGTGCGCAGGCTCTTTAAGATTAGCTGCTTGCCCAACATTATTTCTGAATCCCTCAGGACACTGAAGCTTGATGCAGAATGTGCAGTTCAGGCAGAATGTTCAGTCATGAATGATAAGCCTCCTCTATCTGCCTCCTTTCCGGACAATCTGGATTTGGCTGGGATGCTCTTAGAGGTCTGGGAGTCCCCGGAGGGTCCTCTTAAATGTGCTAGGGTCATGGTGCGGTTGTATCCCATGATCCCAGAGTTCACCAAGCGGTTGGTTCTGCCAAAGATGGATTTGGCTGTGGCTCAGGTCACTGAACGTACTTCTTTACCCTCTGATGGAGCGGTTGTCCTAAAGGGTGTTCAGGACAGGAGAGTGGATTTTGTCCTCAAGCGTCTTTTTTTATTCCGCTGCGGCGGGAGTGAGAGCTATAGTGGCCACTTCCTTTGTATTCTGGGCGTGTCACAATAAGCTCCACCAGGATCCCAAGGAGGTTTTCCTCCGGGACCTTGACTTCCTAGTCTCAGGTGAATTATTTGGCAGATGCCCTCTGTGACATATTGAAAGTTTTTGCTAAGCTTGGAGCTTACTCAGTCTCCGCCTGGCGAATGCTGTGGATTCACCAGTGGTCGGGTAATTCTTCGTCTAAGGCTGCGATGAGCAAAGGTTCGCTGCTGTTTGGCCAAGGTTTAGATGACCTCATGGCCAGTGTTCAGGACTATAAGCCTAAGGTGCTACCTGGGTCTAAACCTGGTCCGACCAGGGGTTTGGGATAGCCAAATTTTTTGTCCCTATCGGCACCCTCACCAGTATGTTGGGCCCAAAGTGACAGGACAACATTTCGGAGCCCCCTCCAGACCTCGCTTTGGAGGTCCAGCACAACAACAGTCTTCAAACAACCGTCCTCCTGCCCCTCCCAAGAGGAATTATGACACCAGACCTCCGACGCCTCTCCCTTGGATCGGGGGCGGCTTTCGGCCTACCTTGCAGAATGGCAGAAGGTGACTTCGGACCAGTGGGTTCTTGAAGTGCTCAGAGAGAGTCTTCGACTGCAATTTTTCTGACCTCCTCTAGATTTATTCCTGACTTCGCCCATGGGAAATCCGGACAAGCCCGAAGAGTGCAAGCCAAGGTTCGCAGGTTGCTAGATCTGGCAGCAATAAAACTTGTTCTACAGAACGACTTGGGCTCTGGGAGATACTCAATATACTTCACTGTGCCAAAGAAAAGCTCCAAAGATTGGAGACCCATTCTGGACCCGAAGGCAGTGAATGCCTTCCTGCGAGTTCCACGTTTCTGGATGGAAACAGTGCATGCAGTTGTGGCAGCAGTGGCGCCCAGGGAGTTTTTGGCTTCCTTGGATCTCACGGAAGCATACCTCTGCATCCTGATCTTTCCAGAACACAGGAGGTTTCTGAGATTCCACGTGCTCGGGCGGCACTTCCAGTTTGTGACTCTGCCCTTCGAGCTGGCGTCAGCACCCAGATCCTTCACCAAGGTCATGGTGGTAGTAGCTGCCCACCTGCGATTGCAGGGTGTGCTAGTACATCCGTACCTGGACGACTGGTTGATCAGAGTTCCCTCACTGGAGGAAGGCCACAAGGCGGTTCTCCAGGTAGGGCATTTGCTGGAGAGTCTCAGCTGGGTGATCAATCTGAAGAAGAGCCACCTCGAGCCGACGTAGGACTTGGAGTACCTTGGAGTCTGTTTCCACACGGGCCGGAGCCAGGTGTTTCTGCCAGACTCCAGGAAGCTCAAGCTTCGGAGTACCATTCAGGCCATGTTGGAGGTTTGAGCTTCGATGGCATGGCAGTTATCTGCAGGTTTTGGGTCTCATAGTAGTAACCATAGATGTGATTCCATGGGCAAGAGCTCGACTACGTCCTCTTCAACTGTCCCTCCTGAATCGATGGAATCCCCAGTGGGATTCGCTGGGGGTGAAGTTGCCTTGGTTGGCGGTGGCGCGCAGAAGCATGCTGTGGTGGCTGAACCCTGTTACTCTGGACAGAGGGCTTCCTCTGCAAGTCTTGGACTCGGTGACCCTGACAACGGACGCAAGTTTGTCCGGTTGGGGGGCAGTTTGCAGATCTGTTCTGGCACAAGCAGGGAAGGATTAATTCGTCGAGGGCCCCTAAGCACACAAGTACACTGGTCTTACGGCCTGGCGCTTTAGTACTTTGCATTGACAGCTAGGAGCTACTTGTCTGCGGTCATCGCTACGCTCCTTGAGAGCAAGAGGAAATCCACTGTGTCAGCCTATGTGAAAGCTTGGAGGTGCTTTCAGGCTTGGTGTGAGGGGGTTCAAGTGGATCCTTTGGCCCCTTCAGTGGCGCATGTCCTGAACTTCCTGCAGGCTGGCTTCAGGAAGGGTCTTGCAGTTTCTTCAGATTGCAGGACTTTTGTGTTTGGGTCCCTCTACTCTCAGGGATTCCCTGGCGTCTCACCCGGACGTTGTCCGCTTCTTGCGGGGGGCGGAGAGGCTGAGGCCTCCCTTGCGACTGCTTTATCCTACATGGAATCTGAATCTGGTTCTCCACTCACTGGCTTGTCCACCCTATGAACCCCTGGATGGGTTCTCTCTGAAAGATCTTACCATCAAGACCGTTTTCTTCGGTCACTTCTGCATGGAGAGTGTCTGAGCTTCAGACTCTATCATGCAGAGATCCTTTTCTCCGCATCACGGAGTCTGCGGTTATTTTGAGGACAGTGCCTTTTTTTCCAAAAGTGGTTTCCACGTTCCACGTCAACCAGGAAGTTCAGCTGCCCACCTTTGTTCAGTCGGGCTCCAAGTCAAAGGACTGTGTTTTAAGGTCTCTGGATGTGCGGCATCTCCTTTTGCGTTACCTAGAGGCCACGAGTAACTTCCATCTTTCGGACCATCTGTTTGTTTTGGCAGGCCCTGCGCATCGGAATCAGCCTGCTTCCACGGCTACCATCTCTCGATGGATTTATGCTGCCATTTCCGCTGCTTATGTGTCAGCGGGGAAGAAGCCTCTCCTTGGGGTGAAGGCTCACTCTACCAGAGGAATGGCTTCCTCGTGGGCAGCATCAACTGCGGTTTCGCCTGAAGAGATTTGTAGAGTGGCCACTTGGGCCTCTCTTCATACATTTACCAAGTTTTACCGACTTGATGTGGCGGCTAAGCATGATGTAGCTTTTGGGGCTTCAGTCCTGGCAGCGGGCTTATCGGGCCCCCCCTGATGTGTTGGGACTGCTTTGATATGTTCCTAAGGTGAAGCTTTCAGAGGTTATTGTACAAGAACGAAAGATTAGGTTATTTACCTCTGCTAATCTTCTTTCTTGTAAATATCCTCTGAAAGCTTCACACCCGCCCATCTATTCTGTCCGATTCGCAGGTCACCTGCTAGTAACTGGTAAGCTGGATTTCTGTGTTTGACCAGCCTAGCTGAGAATCCCATGTTTGTTCCTTCTAAGTAAGTAAGGTTTATGGGGTTAGAGGGGTCCCTGGGTGGTGGCCCTTTCTGACCTTGAGGCTGTGTCCCATTTTTCAAAAGTTATGCTGTTTTCTATAAAACAAATACTCTAAAACTTATTGCGTTCTGGACGCGTGCCCCCCAGAAATTATGAAAGCGGCATCATTACAATTCAAACTATCGCTGCTGCAATACCTGGCTCACAACTTAAAAATGGGAAGTTCCTCTCTAATAACGGTCACATAATAATAACCCCAATTCTAAAAAATCGCAAAGAATCCTCAGCCCTAATAACCAACTACAGACCGGTAGCATCCATTCCGTTTATTGTAAAAATCATGGAGGGACTAGTACATACCCAACTGATGGACTATCTTAATCAGTTCTCTCTTCTACACGAAACCCAATCCGGTTTCAGACCTTTATTTAGTACGGAGACAGTAATTGCAGCTATTTTAGACAACTTGCGCCTACTGTTTAGCAGGGGCCTCAATGCATTGGTTATGCAATTCGATATGAGTTCAGCCTTTGACCTGGTAGACCACAGGAAAATGCTACAATGCCTAGACGCCATTGGTATTAAAGACGATGTGCTGAACTGGTTTCGTGGCTTCCTTACATCCCGCACCTATCAGGTACGCTTCAATTATGAGCTTTCCGATACCTGGAGCAATCCATCCGGTATGCCACAAGGGTCACCATTGTCTCCATTGCTATTTAACATCTACATGTCCTCACTGAGCTTGCAATTAACTCAGCTGGGGATAAAACTATTCAGTTATGCAGATGACTTCACGATTATAATCCCATTTGCTGACTCTATCTCGGAAACTATTCCCAAGGCTTCAGAAGCCATAAACATGATGGAGCAATGGATGATAAACTTCAAGCTCTAACTTAATTCAGAAAAAACAAAATTCTTCATTGCTTCACCACATCCGTTTGACACCAAAACACCTCTATGCATCAATGAACTTAATCACCCCATCCAGCCCACCATAAAGATACTAGGCTTAACTCTAGATCAATGCCTAACCATGAAAGACCAGGTGGACTCCTTAATCAGAAAGGGTTTCTTCACTCTCTGGAAACTCAGATCCATTAAAGCTTATTTCGATATGTCAGCATTCAGAACCCTGGTCCAATCCCTCGTACTAAGTCAACTTGACTACTTAACATCGCCTACTTAGCTATTTCTCAAAAAAATGTGCGATGTGTACAACTAATGCAAAATGCAGCGGTCAGATTAATCTTCGGACTAAAGAAATTCGATCATGTATCACCCTACTACCGGCAGTTACATTGGCTATCGATGGAAGCACGCATAAAGTTTAAATTCGCCTGCTTCTGCTTTAAAGCGCTAAATGGACTTGCCCCTAAATACATAATTGACCTTTTCTCCTTCTCTGCCAACAGACACAAGAGAAGCTCTCATTCCTACTTCATTCCCCCCCCCCAGTTAGAGGTTGTAAACTGAAAAAACACCATGAACACCTTCTTTCACATCAAGCAGCATTGTGGGGTAAAGACCTAGATCAACTGCTTTCACCCACTACTTATGAGGAATTCAGAAAACGTCTAAAAACTCAACTGTTCCTAAAGTATCTAGACAACTGACCCACTCATCTTCTTTCTCCTCCATAGTAATTCCTTTGTCCTATTAATCTCTTTCTCCTCAACAACGCCTTTCCGGTCCTATTAACTCTCCTCTTCCCCTCTCTTAAATTCAATCAATTTGTACCTCGCTTAATCCATTATAAACCGCATAGAACTTAACGGTATATTGCGGTATATAAACTGTTGTTATTATTATTTTCAATTTGTTACTGTTCAAATTTCATGTTATGCAGAATTTGGCCTTAGGGCATTACTTGTTTTGAATTTGTTTCTCATGAGCAGAATTGATATGTAACGGGGAGTCCCTGCACCTCCTCCTCCCCCCCCTCTCTCTCTCTCTCTTTGTGTTTCCTGCTTGTACTAGATCTACCTGGCTTGGGTACTGACTGGAATTCCAGGGGTGAGTTTTGGGATATGACACCAGAGGGAGGGGCTACAATTTGATTGTGAGTCCCTGTAGCTCAAGGCTGAAAGAGATGAATAATCCTATGGTGAAGCTTCCAGAGGATATTTACAAGAAAGAATATTAGCAGTAAGTGACCTAATCTTTCACTGTTTTATCACAACAGAGTCAAATATGCAGTATTTCTGTAGCATGCTGTTTCCACTTGTCCTTTTTTCCAAAATCAAGTCATATTTTGATAGTTTCTTTAGAAGAAGCCAGAAACACTTTAAAACATCTAGGAACAGGGGTTGGAAAAGATTCTGTATACAGTCATATGGAATGAAGTGTAAGAAGCCTAGGCATTAGTGACCACTCTTCTTCCTCATTGTGCATTCTGTTTTCTGACTGCTGTTGTGCTTTTGCTTTTTTAGCACGCAGTGCGCACAGCAGATGAAGGATCTAGAAATACAATATGAAGCAAACCTGAAGAACTTAGAGCAGGCAGCGCAAGTGATTCCATCACATAGTGTAAGTGGTAATTAAGCATTGGGATGTGGCAACTGTTCCCACAAGCATAAGGGAGTAGTTACACTTCAAGGAGTTTGATGTTTTGCGTGTAGCATAATTGTTCTGAATCTAAGCAATTGCTGTATAAAGGGAGATGACCCAACCTTCAAGGTAACTTCATTATTCAATTAGCTACCGTGCTGCATGTCTGGCTTTTAAGATTGAAAAGCAGCATAAAACCCCTCAGTTTGAATATGGCCCTTAATGTTGTACAATGCTTGCAAGTGTGCTGTTAGAATACCCTTATAAATACTGTATAATATATATTATCCCAGGACAAACAGGCAGCATATTCTCAACATGTGGGTGACATCATCCACGGAGCCCCGTAACAGACAGCATCGCAAGCACACTTGCTTGAAGAACTTTCAAAAAGTTTGCAGGTGCTGCACCGCGCATGTGCAAGTGCCTTCCCGCCGAACATAGGTTGTGCGTCTCCTCTGAGGTACCTCCGTTCTCATTTTTCCGCAGAGCCAAGAAGCACCTGTTTTCTCAGCTTTTCCTGACTTTGAATTCTGCCTTCTCGCACCGCGGCTTTTCCTCTTTAATTCTTTATTTTATTTTAGTAGTCGTTCTGTGGTGCGTCAGAAGCAGCGTGGGCCATTCAGCATGGCTCCCCACACTACAAACTGCTAGCACAGTTTAATAGAAGAAGCTCTAATTGATTCTTGTGTTTTTGCTGTGCTAGTATCTCTTCTGTCTTGCTGAATTGAATCATTCAAAAAAATAAAAATCAGACTCCAATTCAGGCTAGCTCATGGGCTTTTCCTCTGTCGCAGACGGGGAGACCAGGGAGAATGGCAGGAAGAGAATAAAGATGCATTTCCAGGCCCTGGGGTGGTGGAAGACATAGTGACAGAGAGACAGACAGATCCCTGGAACAAAGGGGAGACAGAAGAGTGGGTGGCAGATGTTAAACTTGGAGGTATCTACTGTCTAGAGAGAGAATGCAGAGAGGTGGAAAGATTCTGGACCAAAGAGGGAGGAAGGAAGGAGATAGAAGCAGAAAAAGACCTGGAAGGAGAACAAATGCTGGACATAATGGGGGGGGGGGGTTTGCAAGACTATGGGAGGAGCAGACAGAGGGGGAGAGACCCTGACAAAGATGATAATAGAGGAGGGAGACTAGGAAGGATCCCTGGAACAAAGGTGGTGGTAGTTGGTTACAGTAGTGGTACCACTACCTACAAAGGAGAAAAGGGAAATGACACTGGATATGGGGAAGATGCAAAAACACAGGCAATTGTATCTTTAAAGAGGTTGAAATGGAAGCCCCCTCAACTTCAAATCTGGACCTACATTCCACACTTCCAGAGATCACCACTAAAGAAGAACTCCCAGGGCCAGGTCCCTCCAAAGAAGGAAAATAGATGCAACCGTTGGTTTCCTGAGTGACTTTTTTGAATCATTATCACCTCAGAAGGCTGCTGTTAATGAGGTGGATAGCTATCTTTGTTCTAGTGATGTTGATGCTGATGTTTTAAGATTTTGGAGAAATAAACAAAGCTGGCCAAAATTAGCAAAAGTCGCACAAGGGATACTGTGCATTCCAGCTACCAGCATATCTTCAGAGAGGGTATTCTCTATTGCGGGAAGGACTGTGGAAGAAAGGAGAACTAGACTGAATCCAGAGATTGTGAATGATTTGTTATCCCAGGACAAGCAGGCAGCATATTCTTAACTGATGGGTGACGGCACCGACGGAGCCCCGGTACGGACAATTTTAGAGTGATTGCACTCTAAGAACTTAGAAAGTTCTAGGTGGTCCGCACCGCGCATTCGCGAGTGCCTTCCCGCCCAATGGAGGCACGCGGTCCCCAGTTTCTTAGTTTCCGCAGAGCTAAGAAGATGTATTTTTTTCAACGGCCGTTGAAATCTTTTTTCTCGCCTTCTCGCTCGTGCATTTTTCGTGGAAGTTTACTTCCTTTCTCGATTTCTTTCTTCTTTAACAACTTTAAAAAAAAAAAAAAAAGAACAATTTTTCTTTCTTTTTTCGGTTGGCCCCTGCGGGGCCTGTTGGCATCAACGAAGCCTCAGCCTTTGATTTTGCTACCGCCGTTTTTCCCTTCATGCCCCCTCAGTTGGGTTTTAAGAAGTGTCAGCGGTGTGCTCGCCCTATTTCCCTCACCGACCCTCACAATTGGTGCCTCCAGTGCTTGAGTCTGGACCATAGGGCTTCCTCATGCACCCGTTGCGCTTCTCTCCAAAAACGCACTTTGAAGAATCGACAACTTCAACAGAAACTCCTCTTCGGTGCCGGGATGGAGGGTCCTTCGACATCGACCCCGACGTCGGCTCCTTTGACTAAATCGGTACTGACTTTTTCGACACCGCTAGAAGTTTCTTCGGTGTTGCATCCTCCAGGTAAGCCGGCTAAGAAGCCTTCCCCTACCCTGGTGGGTCCGCCAGTCGACTCCGCAGTGAGCCAAGTCCTGCAGACCGCTACAGGTGATTGAGGCCAGCAGCGTGCCTGATTTTAAGGCCAAATGGGATCGGCACATGGGATCTATTCACAGGGCAAAGGTAGGGGAGGGACATTAAGGTGGGCAGACTAGATGGGCCGTGGGCCCTTATCTGCCGTCTATTTCTATGTTTCTATGTAATACATAGTACTTATACTCATTACATAGGGTTAGATAAGGGCTTGAAATACAATTAATAAAGAAAAGCAAAACAAAGGAAAAATACATTAGGGGAATCAAAACACATAGCATAACACAGTAAAATATAATCACTAATTTAAGAACTGTTTAATTAAATATTAAAAGCATCTGGGTTATGAGTAATTTTCATATTGGTGGTATATATTTTGTCTATAAGGATTGTTTGTGTTTTTTTGTTTTGTTTTCCATTCATCAGCAAGACATACAAAATGTAGAACCCATTAAAGAGAATGATATGGATGTTGCTGGTGACCAGATGCAGTCAAAACATGTACAGCAAATAGCAGAAAAGAGCGAGATGAGGGTACAGGATCCTCCTAGCAATCGCAGCCAACATGAAAGAGGTATTTCTTTTCCCCTTTCCTTCTCCCCCTCCATTCTGTATAATACTTGCAAAGGCATGCTGTGTGAAGTCCTGGAAAGACAATCTGGTTCATGAGCTCAGCAAAAAGCCTTTATTCACAAGCCCTGAAAATCTGAACTGGATTCTGTTGTGACATAGGGCTATTATGAGAATCAAGGCCAACCAGAGACATTTGTCTCCTTTTTTTGTAACACACTCTTGATTTTGCAGTGAAAACGAAGATAAGCATGTTCAGTTGACATAAAAGGAGTCACAGTCACATTCTCTGGAGGAGGGTACCAGTGACACTAAATTTGTTTGCGAAGCTTCAGCTTACGATAGGAGTCAAAAGGGAGGTCATATTTTCAAAGCATGTAGATAAGAGATAATGAACTTTTATTTCCTATAGAAAATGCAATGACCAGACGAGAGAGTGAGAAAATAAAGGAAGTGATTAGGGCATTAGGCTTTAAAGCATTATTCAAATCCCACTACTTTTGCTATTGAATTCTTGTCACTTTATCTTTCATTGTTCCAAGTACCCACTTAAATCATTCTGGATTTTTGGGGACGAGGCTTATTTGTGATGCTAAACAGTGAACCATGGGCTAGATTCACTAAGCAAACCGATGGTGTGCCGATCGGTTTGCGACCCGATTCACTAACCTCTGTGCCGATCGGATTCTGATCTGTGCATGCAAATGAGGGGAAACGGCATGCAAAGTAGAAACATAGAATATGACGGCAGAAAAGGACTGTAGCCCATCAAGTCTGCCCACGCTAATGACCCTCCCCCAGACTTCACCCCGCTAGAGATCCCACATACATATCCCATTTCTTTTTAAAATCGAGCACGCTGCTGGCGTTAATCACCTGCAATGGAAGTTCATTCCAATGATCAACCACCCTTTCGGTGAAGAAATACTTCCTGGTGTCGCCATGAAATTGCCCGCCTTTGATTTTCAGCGGATGACCTCTTGTGGTCGAAGGTCCTTTAAGAAAGAAGATATCGTCTTCCACCTCGATGCGGCCCGTGATATATTTAAAAGTCTCAATCATGTCCCTTCTCTCTCTCTACGTTCCTCGAGCGAGTATAGCTGCAGTTTATTCAGTCTTTCCTCATATGGGAGGTTCTTGAGTCCCGAGACCATCCTGGTGGTCATTCGCTGAACCGACTCGATTCTCCGCACATCTTTTTGATAATGTGGTCTCCAGAATTGAACACAATATTCAAGATGAGGTCTCACCATGGATCTGTACAGGGGCATTATGACTTCAGGCCTCCGG
Organism: Geotrypetes seraphini; assembly: GCF_902459505.1. Lineage (NCBI taxonomy): Eukaryota > Metazoa > Chordata > Amphibia > Gymnophiona > Dermophiidae > Geotrypetes > Geotrypetes seraphini. The sequence goes on along the minus strand of NC_047097.1, from coordinate 76,059,175 downwards.
CTGACGAAACCTACGGATGCATCCCACCATTTGTCTAGCCTTGGATGCAGCTTTCTCCACCTGCTTGGCAGTTTTCATGTCTTCACTAATGATTACTCTCAAATCACGTTCTGCCCTAGTCCTAGCTAAGGTCTCACCATTTAGAGTGTAAGTTCTGCACGGATTTCTGCTGCCAAGGTGCATGACCTTACATTTTTTAGCATTGAAGCCTAGCTGCCAAGTCGAGGTCCAATGTTCCAATAAGAGCAGGTCCTGTTCCATACTGTCGGGCAAGGTGCTGTTATCTACTATGTTGCGTAGTTTGGCGTCGTCGGCGAATAGTGTTATTTTACCTTGAAGCCCTTGAGTCTGATGTATTGGAGGGGGTACCGTTAACCACTACCCTCTGGAGTCTACCGCTTAACCAGCCATTGACCCATGTCGTCAATGTCGCTCCCAATCCCATCGAAGTCATCTTGCTCAACAATCTGCGGTGCGGGACGCTATCAAAAGCTTTGCTGAAGTCCAAGTACACGACGTCCAGAGACTTCCCCATATCCAGTTTCCTTGTAACCCAGTCAAAGAAGCTGATCAGATTGGATTGACAGGACCTTCCCTTTGTGAATCCATGCTGGTGGGGATCCTGTAGATTCTCCTCGGTCAGGATCGTATCTAATTCGTGTTTAATAAGTCTTTCCATGAGTTTGCTCACTATTGAGGTGAGACTCACCGGTCTGTAATTCGCAGCCTCCGTTCTGCAACCTTTTTTGTGCAATGGAATGACGTTAGCTGTTTTCCAGTCCATGGGGACTTTTCCGGTACTCGGAAAGACTGAACAGCACGGATAGCGGTTCCGCCAGGACATCACACAACTCCCTAAGAATCCTGGGGTATAGATTGTCCGGTCCCATGGCAGGCATTGATTCACTAAACAAATCTGGGACACCGACCGGGTTGGCTGATAAACAGAAGAAGCGACTGCTGGGGACCAGTCGCTCACGTCCTTTCCGACTGTCTTTGCCCTGAAATCCCAACCCTGAAGCCCATCAAACCATCAAAAAAGACCCCTTTATCGCTGCTGCTCTGCTCTCTGCCCCAAAAGGTGTGACCTGCTCTCTGCCTCCCCGGCTCTCCTGCTTTCTGCCGCGACCTGCTCTCTGCCTCCCCGATTCTCTCTGCCGCCCTGAACCTGCTCTTTGCCTCCCCAACTCTCTCTCTCTGCCTCCCCGTGCAGTGTCTTTCTCCTTCTCCCCCCCCGTACTTCCAAATCTTCCTGTGCGCCTGGTGAATGACAAGACTCCTCGATTCCTGCCCTTTCCCAAACAGTGTGAGCCTGTGGTTTTAACCTGCAGGTTTAAAGCGTGTTAAAACCACGGGCTCACAAAGTAAAGTAAAAAATTGCAGCTCTTCCTTCGTGGTGAGCATTCGTAGACCATGTACAGGCATGGAAGATGGTTGCTCATTAGCGATCTGTGTGGTTGGTGGGGGGCATTCCTCCGATCGCCCCATTTGCATCCTGACCTGCCGTGGATCGGCCACGGATCGGGCAGGTTAGTGAATCTAGCCCATAGTCTCCATAACAGCCACAAGTCTGAGTCCAAGGGCTTCGAGAGCAGGAATTCTGTTGTTTAGACTCTGAATGTTTGTGCTCGTAGCTCTCCACCAATTTTTAGATGGCTTACTTGTATTTTATACATTACCCTCCTTTTTGTTCTTACCTTTTATGTTTTTTTCCTCTCTTCTATCCAAACATTGTAACTTTTTCCCCTCACAATTCTTGTAAGTTTTAACCCAAAAATTATTTTAAATGTACGTGTTTAGTATGTTAAGTTTTAACTCATAAGAAAAGTTATTTTATATGTTAATACTAACATTTTATTTGTATATTTTATTATGTTGTACATCGCCTAGCAATTTAAATAGGCGATTCATCAAGAACAAATAAACTTGAACTTGAACTTTTACTCTGGGTTTTCTCTCTTCCTGTGTTGCAGTGTAGTAGTGTTTTGAGATCATCTCACTTGTTATTTTTCCCAGTTCTGTAATGCTTTTACTGAGGGTGATGCCATGAACTTGTTTCCCACCTGCCGCCACCTTCCTCTTTTTTTAAATTCCTGTGCATGTATTGAGTTTAATTTTTCACTTGTGGGTTAAATCAGTGGTCCATCTAGCTGAGGATTGTTACTAACAGTAGCCAATCCAAGTCAAACAGGTCCTGGCAGAAACCCAAAAAGTATTGTATCAGTGGAGAAAATAACAGGAGAGATGATCTCAGCACAGAATAACAAAGGGGAAAAGACCAGAATAACACCTGTTTTACATATACAGTACTCTTATTTCATGTTCTGAATATTAAATTGGAAATTTGAGCCAGCTTGCCAGAGTTTATGCAAAACAAATGTCTCTTCTACCTCCCTTGTAAGGAATTGATCTAGTGGATGATAGGTGCTGAGATGGATCACTTTTTTCAGCCCAGGTTCATCAAACACTCAGAAAATCATGGATGACTTGTTGGGCAGCACAAATTTAAAGGAATAGTGGTTCAATGTCCAAGAGGTTATCCACTGGAAATTATGCTGTAGGCTCTGTGTCCTCTATTAAACCAATGTCTTACTCCCAATTTATATCCCATACCTAAGATATGTGAATGCCTTGATAGTCAAAGTCCCTCCTCCAGGGCCGCAATCCAGTCGGGCTTTCAGGATTTCCCCAATGAATATGCATGAGATCTATTTGCATGCGCTGCTTTCATTGTATGCTAATCGATCTCATGCATATTCATTGGGGAAATCCTGAAAGCCCGACTGGATTGTGGCCCTGGAGGAGGGACTTTGACATCCCTGGTTTAGAGGAATAGTAGGCTAACCAGCGGATTCTCAAACTGATTTGTTCATTTTTAAGGGGGATTTTGCTTTTCAGCAATTCAATTCCTCCAGAGAGATGTTAACATGTATTGTAGCTAAGTTAATTTTAGATTCTGAGTTTGCTGTTCCTGTGAATATTAATGTATCCTATAACAAATTCCAAAACCAGCTGGAGCAAGGAAACCCCTCAGAGAGGACTCCTGTTATCTCAGCTGAACCTCTGGGACCAAGATGAGAAATATTTTCTAATACTATGTAAGTGTCTCTTCTCGAGCAGAAGCAGTCAAACCTGGCGATGATGCTGGCATGCCTGAAATTGAAGAGAAGATTCCTGCAGAAATAGAGTCCGTTCTTATAGGTAATGCTGATTTTCCTTAGGCAATGGCATTGAACAGTAAGCACTCCTTGTATCCATAAATAGAAAGAAAATGTGTTTCTCTTTTCCATCTTTTTAGCTTTAAAGAAGGCTGAAACCTTGAGTTACAGAGAGGTAGAAAACCTTCCCATATTTATAACTGTTCCTAGCATCCACAAAGGTTTAGGTGAGAAGCTTCAGAAATGAACCTCTTCTTTTATTTACTATCTAAATGTGATATTCTGCTTCTCTTACAGCAGAGCATTGAAAATCTGTTATCCCAGGACAAGCAGGCAGCATATTCTCACATGTGGGTGACGTCATCCACGGAGCCCCGACACGGACAGCTTTTCAAGCAAACTTGATTGAAGATTCAAGCTTGCTGTGCTGCACCACGCATGTGTGTGCCTTCCTGCTCCACTAGAGGGTGCATCCCCTCCTCGTGGTCTCCAGTTCATTAGTTTCCGCGGAGCCAGTAAGACACTGTTCTTGGTAGCTCCGTCCCAACGTGCCTTCTAGCACCGCGGCTTTGTTGTTTTTTTTGGCTAAGTCGCTGTCCTGTTTGTTTATTGTTTTCGTGTAGTTCTGCGGTTTTTTCGACGCCCGGGGACTCCCGGGTCGTCGTGGCTGCGTGGCCTCGATCGGCCGCGACCTTTGCTTTTTCAGATGTCCCGGCCTTTGACCGGTTTTAAGAAGTGCAGCCAGTGTGATTGGCTGCTGTTGATCACCGATCCTCATCGGTGGTGCATCTTGTGCCTGGGGGCTGACCATCCTACCGACTCCTGCCTCCGGTGCGCTACTTTTCAAGCTCGTGCTCTGCGCCGCCGTCGGGCCCGTATGGCGGACCTTTATGCCGCGGAGCAGCCCTCGGCCTCGACGTCGGCCTCGTCTTCGGCCCCGGCCTTGACCTCGGCCTCGATGACCCCGGCCCCGCCTCGGATGTCCTTGATCTCGAAGCCCTCAGCTCCGGGTAAGTCTCCTCTTCCTTCTTCAGGTTCGACGCCAGCGAAGAAGTCCTCCTCGGGGGCTCTGGCCGTGCAAGGGGGGAGTACCCTGCCCCTGGCCCCGTCCAAGTCCTCCAAGCCTGTGGGGCGTGCATCCACCATGCGGGAATACTCAATGTCAAAGTCGTCCTCGGTGGAGTGCACTACGGTGTCCGATATGCCTTCGATGCTATCGGTGCCTGTTTTTCAGGACATGCTCCGAGCCATGATATCCTCGGAGCTCTCCTCGGCGTTGGCCCACCTACAACCGGCCTCGACCTCGAGTGCGCCGGAGCAGCCTGAGCCTCGCATCGAGGCCCCTCGGGGCAAGGTGCGCCGTTCCCGGCGCCTCTCCTCTTCTGACTCCTCGCCCCGGGTCTCGAGGTGTTCCTCGCCCTCGGGGTGCCAGGAGGCGAAGCGCCGGTCGAAGCCGGCTTTGACCCCGTCCCGGCGGCTGGCCAAGCGTGCTCGGGATTCCCCCCCGAAGTGGGGTCGGTCGCCGGGGGTGCGTGCTGCGGGGCCTCTCCGGGTTTCGGAGTTGTCTCTCTCCAATCCCCGGTTGCTTTTGACTCTTCCTCGCTCCAGGCTCCGGGCTGAGAAGTTCGGACCTTTTGGGGGGGCTCCGGGGACGAGTCTCCGACCCGTTGTAGGTCCTCGGTGCCTCGCACTCCGGGGTCTTCCCTGAGGGGCGCCTCGGGGCGCCGCCGGTCCTCAACCCTGGCTCGCTCCCTGAGCGCAGGATCTTGGGGTTCGGAGCACGGGAGAGCTGAGAGGGAACCCCACTATTCTCGGGAGGCTTCCCCTCGTTTTCGGCTACCCGGCGGTCCCATTCTGCCACCCCTGAGGACCTGGGGATGCTCGTCCATCCTCTTTCACGCGGTTTGTGAAAGACATGGGGCGGGCCCTCCATTTGGACCTTCAAACGGGTTCCAAGTATACCAAAGAATTTTTGGAGGAGCTTGACATGCCGTCTCCGCCTCGAGAGTCGCTTCGGCTCCCCTTGAACCCGGTGCTCCGGCAGGCCTTTATCTGCAATTTGGAGACCCCTTACGCGGTCACTGCGGTTCTGTCCAAGATGAAATCTATATATCGGACAGTTCCCTGCCCGGGGTTTGAGCGAGCGCAGTTATCTCACCAGTCCTTGCTTGTTTTGTCCTCGCTCAAGAAGTCTCACCTCTCCCGTGTTTCGGCGGCAGTTCCGCCAGGGCGGGAAGGGCACACTCTTGACAAATTTGGGCGGAGACTTTACCAGAATTCGATGATGGCATGTCATGTCCTGAACTATTCGTTCACGTTCACATCCTACCTCATATTCTTGGTCCGGTCTTTGCCCGCCTTCCAGGACGCCTTGCCCGCCTCCCGCCGGGTTGCGTTTGGGCAGCTGGTGGATTCTCTGTCCCTACTCAGGCTCCACTTTTTCCATGCGGCGTATGACGCCTTTGATTTGTCGTCTCGTATGTCCACGCCGGCTGGCGTGGCTGCGGCTGGTGGACATGGATCCTAACCTCCAGGATCGCCTGGCCAACCTTCCCTGTGTGGGAAACGAGTTATTCGATGACTCCATCGAGGCACCTACGAAACGCCTTTCGGAGCATGAGAGGTCCTTTGCTTCCCTTGTACGACCCAAGGCCAAGCCGGCTCCTTCGAGGGCCTATCGTGCTCCTCCACGGAGGTACCCTCAAAAGTTGACCCTGGTGTTTTTGCGCCCACCTCCTCGACGTCATCAGGCGCACCCCCAGGCTTTGCCGAAGTCTCAGCCGCCGGCCGCGGCTAAGCCTGCCCCGTTTTTTTGACGGTCTGGGCGGATGGGGGCGGGCCCCCTCCGCGCCGTGTTCAAGCTCCCTTCATATCGGGGGCCGTCTCATTACTTTTTACCACAGCTGGGAACGCATAACATCGGATGCGTGGGTCCTGAGCGTGATTGCCTCGGGTTACTCCCTGAATTTCCGGGAGTTGCCTCCCAACAGTCCACCAAGCGCGTGTCCTTCCAATCGAGCGCAGTTGCCTCTGCTGCTCTTGGAAGCTCGGGCCTTCCTTCGCCTGCGGGCGGTGGAGGAAGTTCCCCTAGGTCAAAGGGGGCGAAGGTTTTACTCCCGGTACTTCCTGGTCCCCAAGAAAACCGGAGACCTGCGCCCGATCTTGGACCTCAGGCACCTCAACAAGTTTCTCATTCGGGAAAAGTTCCGGATGCTCTCCCTTCTGGTTCTTTACCCCTTGCTGGACGAGGGGGACTGGCTATGCTCCCTCGATCTGAAGGAGGCCTATACCCATGTTCCGGTTCATCCGGCTTGTCGCCGGTTCCTTCAGTTTCAGGTGGGGGACCTGCACCTCCAGTACAGGGTCCTCCCGTTTGGGTTGGCTTCGTCCCCGCGAGTCTTCACGAAGTGTCTCGAAGTCGTGGCGGCGGCCCTGAGGTCCCAGGGCCTTCAGGTGTTCCCCTAGCTCGATGACTGGGTAAGAGAAACCCGCGTAGAACTTATGTACTAAATGGTGAGACCTTGGTTAGGACCACGGCGGAACGCGACCTAGGGGTGATCATTAGTGAGGACATGAAGGTTGCCAATCAAGTGGAGAAGGCTTCCTCCAGGGCAAGACAAATGATGGGGTGTATCCGCAGAGGTTTCGTCAGCAGGAGACCTGAAGTTATGATGCCGTTGTACAGAGCCATGGTGAGGCCTCACTTGGAGTACTGTGTTCAGTTTTGGAGACCACACTACCGAAAGGACGTGCTGAGGATCGAGTCGGTTCAGCGAACGGCCACCAGGATGGTCTTGGGGCTCAAGGATCTCACGTATGAAGAAAGATTTAAAAAATTGCGGCTGTACTCACTTGAGGAAAGAAGAGAACGGGGAGATATGATTGAAACATATAAGTACATCACGGGACGCATCGAGTCAGAAGATGATATCTTCTGGCTCATGGGACCCTCGACCACCAGAGGGCATCCGCTGAAGATCAGGGGAGGGAAGTTTCATGGCGACTCCAGGAAGTACTTCTTCACCGAAAGAGTAGTGGATCATTGGAACAGACTCCCACTCCAGGTGATAAAGGCCAGCAGCATGACGGATTTTAAGAGAAAATGGGATACTCACGTGGGATCTTTAAGGGAGTAAATTCAGGGGAGGGGATACTTGGAATGGGCAGACTTGGTGGGCTATAGCCCTTTTCTGCTGCTTTTTTCTATGTTTCTATCAAGGCCCCGTCGAGGGAGGGGGTTATCTCAGTGACCCGACAGACTATTATGTTTCTTCAGGGTCTGGGGTTTGAGGTAAACTTCCCGAAGTCCCAGTTGTGCCCCTCGCAATCTCTACAATTCATCGGGGCCGTGCTGGATACGGTTCGCCTTTGCTCCTTCCTGCCTCCTTCACGGCAGGCGGCTCTTGTCCGTATGAGCGACCAGGTTTCTCGGTTGCCCTCGGTATCGGTGAAGCGGATGATGATTCTCTTGGGCCACATGGCCTCCACCGTTCATGTCACGCCGTTTGCCCGGTTGCACCTTCAGATTCCTCAGTGGAACCAGGCCTCTCAGTGGCGCCAGGACCGGGACCCCGCTTCATGTCTCATTGAGGTGATGCCTTCTTTGAGGCGCTCGTTCCGTTGGTGGACCAACTCTTCCAATCTTTCCAGGGGTTTGCTCTTTCTCGCCCCTCCGCATCACATGGTTCTGACGACGGACTCGTCGGAGTATGCTTGGGGGGCTCATCTCGACGGTCTGCGGACCCAGGGTCTATGGTCGGCGGCGGACCATCTCTGTCACATCAATCTGTTGGAGCTGCGGGCCGTTTACCTGGCAGCTGTGACCTTTTGCCATCTGCTTCGGGACCGAGTGGTCCTCGTGCGAACGGACAATCAGGTGGCGATGTATTATATCAACAAACAAGGGAGCACAGGGTCCCTGTCTTTTTGCAGGGAGGCCCTTCACCTTTGGGAGTGGGTGATTCGTCACAACATTTTTCTTCGTGCGGTTTACATTCAGGGAGAGCGAAACTGTAGCTGAGTCATCTGCTACAACCGCACGAGTGGTCTCTGCATTCCCGGGTCTTGCGCCAGGTGTTCGAGCGGTGGGGGTACCCTCAGATAGACCTGTTCGCTTCCCCCTTCAATCACAAACTGCCTCTCTTTTATTCCAGGATGTACTCCCCGGATCGTCTAGAGGCAGATGCCTTCCTCCTCGCTTGGGAGGGGAAGTTCCTTTACGCGTTTCCGCCTTTTCCTCTGATCTTGCGGACGCTGGTGCATCTCAGATCGACGCATGCCACTATGATCCTAGTTGCTCCTCGGTGGCCTCGACAGCCGTGGTTCTCCCTTCTTCTTCAACTCAGTGTCAGGGAGCTTCTTCTTCTGCCTGTTTTTTCCTCTCTGCCTGTTTTTTCCTCTCTGCTGTTGCATCCCAATCTGCCGTCGCTGCATCTGACGGCTTGGTTCTTTTCCACCTGACTCCTGTGCAGTTTTCTCAGTCGGTCCGGGAGGTTTTGGAAGCCTCTCGCAAGGTTTCGACGAGGCTCTGTTATTCACAGAAGTGGACTAGATTCACTTCCTGGTGTTCTTCCAATCGTCTGGACCCTCTATCCGCTTCTGTGTCCTCGGTTCTGGAGTATTTGCTTCATTTGTCCCAGTCTGGTCTTAAGACAAATTCTATTCGGGTGCATCTTTGTGCAATTGATGCCTTCCATCAGCAGCTTGATGGGAAGTCCCTTTCTGTTCATCCCCTGGTTTCGCGTTTCATGCGGGGGCTTTTGAATGTTCATCCACCTCTCAAGCCTTCTCCTGTGGTTTGGGACCTCAATGTTGTTCTCGCTCAACTTATGAAACATCCATTCGAACCTATGGATAAGTTTCTCCTGAAGTTTCTGTCTTGATTGCGCTCACTTCTGCTCGTAGGGTGAGTGAGCTCCAGGCTTTGGTGGCGGATCCGCCTTTTACTGTCTTCCATCATGACAAGGTGATTCTCCGCACTCATCCTAAGTTTCTGCCTAAGGTGGTGTCTGATTTCCATCTCAATCAGTCCATTGTTCTTCCGGTCTTTTTTCCCAAGCCCCATTCTCATCCTGGGGAAGTGACGCTTCACACTCTTGACTGTAAGAGGGCGTTGGCTTTTTATCTTCAACGCTCTCAGTCTCATCGGAAGGTTCCTCAGTTGTTTTTGTCCTTTGATCCCAATCGTTTGGGCCATCCTGTTTCCAAGCACACCTTGTCCAACTGGTTGGCAGCTTGTATATACTTCTGCTATGCTCAGGCTGGTCTCGCACTGCATGGTCGGGTCACGGGACATAAGGTCCGAGCGATGGCGGCTTCTGTCGCTTTCCTCAGGTCTACGCCTATCGAGGAGATCTGCAAGGCTGCCACTTGGTCTTCGGTTCATACCTTTACCTCACACTACTGTCTGGATACTTTGTCCAGGAGCGACGGCCGCTTTGGCCAGTCGGTTTTGCGTAATCTGTTTTCCTAAATTGCCACCTTCCCTCCATCCCTTTTTTAGTTAGCTTGGAGGTCACCCACATGTGAGAATATGCTGCCTGCTTGTCCTGGGATAAAGCACAGTTACTTACCGTAACAGGTGTTATCCAGGGACAGCAGGCAGATATTCTCGCAACCCATCCACCTCCCCGGGGTGGACTTCTTTGTTGGTTATCTGAACTGGAGACCACGAGGAGGGATGCGCCCTCTAGTGGAGCAGGAAGGCACACACATGCGTGATGCAGCACAGCAAGCTTGAATCTTCATTCAAGTTTGCTTGAAAAGCTGTCCGCGTCGGGGCTCTGTGGATGACGTCACCCACATGTGAGAATATCTGCCTGCTGTCCCTGGATAACTCCTGTTACGGTAAGTAACTGTGCTTTACAGTGCCTTGCTGTTGTCAGTATTAACACTGATGCTGCATCTTGTCCTAATGAAAGGACCTGAAAGGACAGCACCAGTGGTCTCAAACTCAAACCCTTTGCAGGGCTACATTTTGAATTTGTAGGTACTTAAAGGGCCGCAAAAAATAATATCTTATTAAAGAAATGACAATTTTGTATGAGGTAAAACTCTTTATAGTTTATAAATCTTCCCCCCCCCTAAGGCCTGCATGTTCCCCCCTTCTTTGCAGCGTCCTCCAGCTTCCCCCCTGGCCTCCCGGTCTTAGTTTCAACTAATTACCGCAGCCTGCAGAAAGGATCACTGGTGCTGTAGCATTGCTTGCAGGCTGCCATCGGCCTCCGCAGCAAGTTCCTTCTGCCGTGGTCCTGCCCCTCCTCTGACGTCTGGGGCAGGATCGTGGCAGAGGGAATATGCTGCTGAGCACGATGGCAGCCTGCCAGGATAGCTACAGCACCGGCAATCCTCTCTGCAGGCTGCGGTAATTATCTGAAGGTAAGAGCGGGAGGCCAGGGGGAAACCGGAGGACACTGCAAAGAGTGGACAGCAATAGTACAGATCGTGGGCCGCAAAATAGTATCAGGTGGGCCGCATGTGGCCCCCGGGCCACGAGTTTGAGACCACTGGACAGCACAGTCTGCTTCTACAAAAATCTTTAATTATATGGGCTTTTCTTGCAGTCTGACCTCTGTGAAGTAAACAGAAACTGTTTACATTGTAGAGCCAAATGTTAACACTATTGTGAATATTGAGGCTGATAAGGAGAATCCAAAAAAGCCAAACCTGGGACAGTCCTTGCAAATGCAGAACAAAGCACAGTTTGGAAACAGCCTCCAGCAGCAAAATCCAAGAGAGAGAGATGGTGACTTTCCAAAGCTAAAGCAGAGTAAGTTATTGTATTGCATTGTAGGGTGCTTATTGAAAGTTTAAGAGCATGGAGCATCCTTAATTTCTTGGCTACTTATCTAAAATTACACCTTATTTATAGTTTAATAATATTTACTAAAAAATTTAATTAATTGCTTTTTCAGGATAACCTCTCAGCAGGATCCAGAACAGTAAAATATGCGGAGAAATATAAAAATTTATTTATAATCAGATGAATAAAACATAACACTCTTCCAGCCCAACATAGCCATTTTTCGCCTCCTCAAAGATCCCATCAGGGGCTTGAATAAAAGCTATAGAATAGATGCATAAAAGCATTTAAATATGGGCAACATCTCTAACAATAAGTTGTGCATATAACAATACAAACATTACACACAGTCCTCTTAGGCTTCCGTGGCTGTTGTCATGATGTGTTGCTGTTTTCTGGGTCTTGCCGCATCTAGGTAGGTAGAACTGATGTTTCAGCCATCATGCTGTGGCTTTCTTCAAAGTATGCTGTGAGGTCTACAGTTTGTCTTTTATTGAGAGCAGGGAAATCTGTTGGTCATGAATTTGAATTTTGGCAGGAAAGTTTGTTGGTCACAGATTTGAAGTTTGGTGGGAACATCCATTGGACCCAATTTTAAATTCTGGTGGGAAGTCTGTGGTCACATTTTTAAAAATCTGACAGACATAAAAGGGGGTGTAAATTTTTAGATGGAGGGAGAAGGCGTTTGTCCTCGACCCCAGTCTATTTGTGCTGAATTTCTTTTGGACAAGTTGTTTATAGAGAGTCCTTTATCTTCATTGAAGTTATTGGGGTGTCTTGCTAGCCTCTTTGATTCTTCTTGGCTATCAGTGGTCTTCTTTCTCCTGGACTTTTGTGTTCTCAAATCTAAAGTTATGACCAGTTTCCTTGCCATGGAGGGCTACAGTTGATTTTTCTGCTCCAAACCCCTGGGGTATACGAAATCCCATGCAGCTGCAGCCAATCCTACATTGGTGAAACTGGACGCACTGTAGAGGAAAGGCTGAAAGACCATAAGAGACACCACAAACTATGCAACACAGAAAAGCAGCTGTAGCCCTCCATGGCAATGATTTATTTTTACATGTACCACATACATAGATTGAAATGTGTGAGTTACTGCACATCCAGTACAAGCATCGCACCATGAATCCAGTTCCTCATGTGGTTACCTTGATTTGGTTTACATAATTAGATTACCGAAAAGATCTATTGGCAGTCATTGGAACTACCTTGTTTCCCCCCAAATAAGACAGTGTCTTATATTAATTTTGGATCCAAAAAATGTATTAGGGCTTGCACTGTCTTATTTTCGGGGATGTCTTATTTTTTTTTCATGTACAACAATCATCTCTCCCTTCCTCTCCTCCACCCCATTTTGTTCTCTTTTTTTTCTCCCTCCCCCCCAATGTGCTACATCTTTCCTCCCCTCTCACCCATCCCCTTGTGCAGCATCTTTCTATCCTTCCCTCCCATTCCCCTGTGCAGCAGAACCACACCAACCCTCCCACTGTGAGACTGACATAACTCCATTCTGAGGCCTCCTAAAGCAGCAGGGGGTAGTGGTTGCTGAATCGATGAGTCCAATTTTTTCAGCAAATCAGGCAGCATTAGTGTTAGGGATGGAGTCAGGGAGTGTTGGGGACATTCGGGGGGGGGGGGGGCTTTTGGGGTCGATATTAACTAGGGCTTATTTTTGGAGTAGGGCTTCTATTCGGAGCATCTTTAAAAATCATGCTAGGTCTTATTTTCAGGGAAACATGGTATATATTACCAAAAAAAATGTAACAAAAAAGTTTTCAAGGCTTTACAAAAAAACTGAAGAGAGATACAAGTTCTTATGTGAAATGGTAATTCATTCCAAATCACAATAAGTTTGGAAAGGAATGGGAAATTTTACTAGTAGACTTTATTCCTTTTAAGAATGAGAAAGGAGAGCTTATACATGAGAGTTTCTTTTCCCTGGAGAAGAGGAGACTTAGAGGGGATATGATAGAGACTTACAAGAGAGGGACAGATTCTTCAAACTTTTGAATAATAAAAGAACAAGAGGGCATTCAGAAAAGTTGAAAGGGGACAGATTCAAAACGAATGCTAGGAAGTTCTTCTTTACCCAACGTGTGGTGGACACCTGGAATGCGCTTCCAGAGAGCGTAATAGGGCAGAGTACGGTACTGGAGTTCAAGAAAGGATTGGACAATTTCCTGCTGGAAAAGGGGATAGAGGGGTATAGATAGAGGATTACTGCACAGGTCCTGAACCTGTTGGGCCGCCGCGTGAGCGGACTGCTGGGCACGATGGACCTCAGGTCTGACCCAGCAGAGCCATTGCTTATGTTCTTATGTTCTAGATGTTCTTGAACCTGAAGATCTCAGGGTGTTTTAGAGATAAAGAGATTAAATGCACAAAAAGCCCATGTAAGATTTTAAAAACCATACAGGCACATTTAAATTGATCTCTTAATCGAAAGAGAAGCCAATGAAATTTCTTCATCAAAGGAGACACTTGATCAAAATTCTTTTTCCCTAAGATCAAAAATGGCTGCGGTATTCTGAATCAACTGAAGCCATTTTTCATTTCCTTTACTCAATCTCACATAAATAGAGTTACAATAATTCAACTGTACCAGAATGATAACTTGAACCAATACACCGAAATGATGCCGATGAAACAGGTGACAAACTTTCCTCAACATCCAAAGGCTAAAGAAAGATTTTTTAGTAAGATGATTTACCTGACATTGAAATGAAAGGGAGAAATCCAAAACCAATACCCAGTACTCTTGAAAATGATTCAATATTCAAAATATCACCAGAATTCAGGATGACATAGGATGGCAAAATTCCTATTTCTGGGTCAAACTACAATAGTTTTGTCTTTGCTGCATTAAGTTTCATTTGAACCAGAGATGCCCAAGATTGTAGTTTAGAAATGCAAGCATTTATGTTGGATACAAAGTGAATACATGACTCAAATTATAAAACACACTTCCACTGTTTCATAAGTGTCTCTCTAAAATTCAACACAAACACAATTTAAAAATAGTTAAAAAGCATACTATTCCCACATGGGAATCAAAATACTACTTCTAAATCATAATAAAAAATATATGCTTCACTGGTACCAGCTAAACCAATTGTTTTGTACTTCACTAGTCCACACTAAGAAAATATGTAAAGTTACCCATCAAACTGGTTCAGAAATAGAGCTTTCAAACATTGCAAGCTGTATATACTAAATAAGCATCAGTTGTTGCTAAGGCTACTTAGATGGATTGGAGTGGTTTATTTATAATCTGCCTTTTACAAGGTGAAGTACATGAACACATTCGTAAATATACACAAATGACATTTCAGTCATTTTACAAAAAATAAAATTTGACAGCACAGATTACATAACAAACTGACGTAACAACATTAACATCACCAGACAACCCTCCTATCCCAAAAGGATCCATTCAATGAACATACTATGACATAGTCATAGCAGAGCCGATAGTCTTTTTGTGTTTGTCTTGTTGAAACATGTTTAGCATTTCTTAAATATGTATGCATGTAATTTTGTAAACCGCATAGTTATTATGCGGTATATAAATTTTTAAATAAATATTTCATACAATAGAACAGATGACGTTTTAACAATTTCTTGTGCAAAGGTTATCTACGTAACTTCCTCAAGGAGTAAAACACAAAAATCTATCTGAACTTGTTTAAAATATTTTAACACTTCACAAAATCAAGATTAAAAAACCACATGGGAAACAAATAGCTATTTCACGAGGAATTGAATCATGATAAGCTGCTTGTGTAGGATCTGCAGCATCTACACTCAGACTATTGGGAAGTGTACAAAAACTTCACCAGTCCCAGCTAAAAAGTGCAAAAGAGAGTTACTCACCAGATTGAGTCACAAACAGAGCTTCCAAGCATAGCAAGCTGCATACACTGCATCAGCAGCAGTTGTTACCAACACTGCTTAAATGGTGGTGCATGTCAGTGGCGTATGTACTTCACAAGGGAGCTCTAGTGCTCTCTCTTGGACCGGAAAACTCGGCAGAGTTCCTCTGGGAAGAAGAGTCCAAAGGAGTCCAAAAGAGTCCAAAGGAGAGCAACGAAACTGGTAAAAGGGCTGGAACACTGCCCATACGCCGAGAGGTTGGATAGGCTGGGGCTCTTCTCTCTGGAAAAAAGGAGGCTCAGGGGAGATATGATAGAGACCTTCAAGATCATGAGGGGCATAGAGAGGGTGGATAGGGACAGATTCTTCAGACTGAAGGGGACAACAAGTACGAGGGGGCATTCGGAGAAACTGAAGGGAGATAGGTTCAAAACAAATGCAAGGAAGTTTTTTTTCACCCAAAGGGTCGTGGACACTTGGAATGTGCTACCGGAGGAAGTGATTAGGCAGAGTACGGTACAGGGATTCAAACAGGGATTGGACGGATTCCTGAGGGATAAAGGGATCGTGGGATACTGAGGGAGGAGCTGGGATGTAACGCAAGTATAGAAAGCTAACCAGGTAATAAGTATAGAAACCCAACAGGTCGTGCATGTGCAAGACCGGAGGGTTAGGACTTCGATGGGAAGATAGGACTTCAATGAGAAACCAAGGTGGCAAGGGAGCCCCTTCTGGTGATTCAGACAGGTCGTGACCTGTTTGGGCCGCCGTGGGAGCGGACTGCCGGGCAGGATGGACCTATGGTCTGACCCGGCGGAGGCACTGCTTATGTTCTTAAGAGCTACTTCTGTCTTTCTCGGCGGCCCATAAGGCCGGAGTTGACAATGTTTCGACAGTCTTCCTCGGCCAATAATTCTGTTCTCAGGAGCATGGTTCCTCTCACAGGATTCGTTCTGTCTGCTCTTACAAGGGCTGGGGTTTGCCCCAGAGGGTGGTGTTGGTTTCAGCAGAGATCTTGAAGGCCGGGCACCTTTTCGGTTGACAAACAGCGTAGAAGCTTGTGCTGGATGTCTTGGTTTGACCCCGGTTGGCTCACAAGTTCTTGTATGATGTTCCCTCTATGGCTTCTGGTTGGTTGTGTTTTCTGCCAGACAACATCTTCCTTTCCCTTCATGGAATCTTAACATCATTTTACTGGGCCTTGATGAGGCCTCCTTTGAAAGACTGTTTTTATGGTCGCCATTGTCTCAGCACAGTGTATTTTGGAGTTTCTGCTCTTTCGTGAAGGGAACCCTTTCTCCGTGTTTTGGACGCGGGTGTTTTTCTCCGTACTGTACTTTTCTTCTTGCTGCAGGTGGTCTCGGTTTTCTGCCAGACAACATCTTCCTTTCCCTTCATGGAATCTTAACATCGTTTTACTGGGCCTTGATGAGGCCTCCTTTGAAAGACTGTTTTTATGGTCGCCATTGTCTCAGCACAGTGTATTTTGGAGTTTCTGCTCTTTCGTGAAGGGAACCCTTTCTCCGTGTTTTGGACGCGGGTGTTTTTCTCCGTACTGTACTTTTCTTCTTGCTGCAGGTGGTCTCGGTTTTCTGCCAGACAACATCTTCCTTTCCCTTCATGGAATCTTAACATCGTTTTACTGGGCCTTGATGAGGCCTCCTTTGAAAGACTGTTTTTATGGTCGCCATTGTCTCAGCACAGTGTATTTTGGAGTTTCTGCTCTTTCGTGAAGGGAACCCTTTCTCCGTGTTTTGGACGCGGGTGTTTTTCTCCGTACTGTACTTTTCTTCTTGCTGCAGGTGGTCTCGGCTTTCCAAGTTAATCAGGAAGTTAGGTTGCCGGCATTTCATCTGACAGGTTCGGAGCGCTCAGATCAGATCTTCCATTATTTGGATGTCCAGAGGGTCTTGCTCCTTTATTTGGAAAGGACAGTTAAGTTCAGGCTGTCTGATCACCTTTTTGTTCTCACTGCTGCACCTCACTTTGGTAGGCCGTCCAAGTTCTCGATCATTCAATGGATTAGAATGGCCATTTCTGTGACTTCCGTCACCCACGGGAAGCAGCTGCCAATTTCGTTTACAGCATGCTACAAGAAGTGTTGCTGCTTCATGCGGGGAATCTGACGCAATTCATCCTGATGAAATTTGCAGGGTGGTTTCTTGGTCCTCTCTTCATACTTTTGCCCGGTTTTACTGAGTTGTTGTGGCAGCGTGTTCTGATGCCATTTTTCAGGACCTCTGGTTTGGGGGCAGGCTCTTCTGTCCCTCCCTAGCTACCATGGCTTTGGTATGTTACCTAACGTATGGAATCCAGAAGGGATGTAACATAATGGAAGATTAGGTGTATACTTTCAATAATCTTCTTTCTGTTAGTCCCTGGAGGATTCCATATGACCTTCCCTCGCTGTCTTCACTCAGTTGTTGAAGTATCCTGCTCTTTTCTGCCTCGGTCACTCTCTTTACAGGTTTGAAGTTTTTCCAGCCAGTTGGCAGATCCTGTGGGGAGTTTCTATGAGTATACACATTACCAAAGGCCTTTCTTGGGGTGCTCGCTGCACACAGCAAGTTAATACTACATTTTTCCTAAATGTTTTTTTCTGAGTTACCTTTGTGCCTGTTTTTCACTTGTTAATATTTTGGAGAGCAAGCCGGTTCAATTTACTTGGGTTGATGGGGATGCTCCCCCGTATCCCCTTGTCCTGGATTTGCAGATATGTGCTTGGCTTTGGGACTGAACTAAGGTTGTTTGCTAACTCATTGTAGTGGGGTGGATCATGTGTTCAGAAAAGAAGTGGATTTCTGCAACACCTGGACTGCGGGTTGAGATTCAATACCTAGCATATGGAATCCTCCAAGGACTAACAAGATTATCGAAGGTATAAACTAATCTTCCATTATGCTCTACTGAAAGACGCTTGAGACATCGCTGAAGTTATTGTCTCTGAATCATTATAAAGAAAAGGCTTCTCTCTATAAATCATCAACCGAACAGGCAAAAATGAAATATTATTCTAAATGTATTGCTAAAGCTGATAATACATCTGTTCTTTTTACAATTGTTAGATCACTTTACATCACAGAATAAATTAGTATCAAACAATGTCTCTATTCTATCAGCTCCAGAAATGGCATCCTACTTTAAGGACAAAATTCAACAAGTACGTAATACATTTCAGCTATCACCTACTTCCCAAAAATTAGGATCCCCAATCAAATGCATTCATTTATCTTTTGGTAGCTTTTCTGTTTTCTCTATACCAACAATATCTGACATTCAAAAAACTATTCAAATAGTGAAAATATCTAAAGCCCTACTTGACCCATTCCATCAATCATCCTTAAACGACACTTTAACATTTTTAGCTCCTATATTCAGAGTATGATCTCCAATAGCCTATCACAAGGACTGATGCCCCAAAACTGGAAATTTGCTACTATTGGGAGAGTGTGGCGCAGTGATTAAAGCTACAGCCTCAGCACCCTGAGGTTGTGGGTTCAAACCCATGCTGCTCCTTGTGACCCTGGGCAAATCACTTAATCCCCCCATTGCTCCAGGTATGTTAGATAGATCGTGAGCCTGCTGGAACAGAGAGGGAAAACTGCTTGAGTACCTGAATAAATGCATGTAAACTGTTCTGAGCTCCCCTGGAAGAATGGTATAGAAAAACTGAAAATTGAATAAATAAAATTTTAAAAAACCCAATTTTCCTTCTGATGAAAGTTCGAGTTATAGCTACTCTCCCTCTTTTAGCAAAGTTTAAAGAAAAAGTGGTATTCAATCAACTATCTGAATTTCTTGAAAAACCAATGCACTAAATCCAAACCAAAATGGGTTTCGATCTAACCATTCCACCGAACTTTTATTAATAGGCCTTGCTACTTCAATTGTATACTTTCTGGATCATAGGAAATTGGTTCTACTAATTTCTTTTGGTTTAACATCAGCATTTGATACTATTGATCACTCTCTTTCGTTAAATAGATTAAAAACTATAGGAATCTCAGGAACTGTCCTGGACTGGTTTTCTTCATACTTTTCAGATCGCCAGTATCAAGTATTTGCAGACAACATGTGATGGAACTTTGAGTGGAAGAAACCAGACATACTGTCATGTGGGAATGAAAACAAGAGTACTACGCAAATAAATGCACAGAGTAGACTTTGGAACCCTGAAGAAGGAGTTCATAGAACTACTGCAGACAGCGCAGGGTTCCCAAGTAAATGAAATAAGTAGAATGTAACTTGGAAGAAGAAGTGGTCAAAGCGAGCTACAAAACCAACATCACAGGATGTTGTCAAAGAACTGAGATGGGATTTGATTGGAAATCCCTTGGATTTCAGCATACTGTAGTTGCCACCAGGCCATTTCGAATTGTGCAGCTGGTGGAGAGAGTTTACAAGTGCCTGTCCTTAGCCAGGAGGGGAGTTCTGTTGTTTCCTGTGAGCCACAGAGAAGAATGGAAAGTCAGGAACAAAACTGATCTTAATAGATAAACATAAATCATCAACGGGGTAGGGACTTGGAACCAAAAATAAAGCTGAAGACGGAGTTGAACCACGGTCGGTCTACAGTTCTCTGCACGTGACCACCGAGCAATGGTTCAGATATGCATTCTTGTTTCTTGTGTCCTCAGGTATACTCCATAGCAGTATAACCGGTAGAAAAACAGTAGCACTTTGAAGGGAAAGCAGTATATTCATAGGAATAGAAAAAAAAAACCTTTTAACAAAGGTACATCCCACCATAAGTATTGGAACAATACCAAATGCAGAAAAAGCACGGTTATTTACCATAACAGGTGTAATTCAGGGACAGCAGGCAGATATTTTCACATGTGGATGACATCATCCATGGAGCCCCGGTACAGACACTTTTAAAAGTGTTTCACCACTTTAAGAACTTTAGAAAGTTCATGACTGACCACACCACGCATGCGCAAGTGCCTTCCCGCCTGATGAAGGCGCGCGGCTCCTCAGTTCAACAAGCCAACCATGGGAGGATAGTGGGTTGTGAGAATATCTGCCTGCTGTCCCTGGATAACACCTGTTACGATAAGTAACTGTGCTTTATCCCAGGACAAGCAGGCAGCATATTCTCACATGTGGAACTCCCTAGTTTACTAGAATGGGATGGAGGGAGAGTTGGCCATTAGGAAAATAAATTTTGCAATACTGCTTGGCCGAAGTGACCATCCCATCTGGAATAAGATTCCAGACAGTAGTGTGATGTGAAGGTATGAACTGAGGACCAAGTAGTAAGTTTATAGATCTCATCAATTGTGGTAGAGTGGAGGAAAGCTACTGAAGCTGCCATAGCTCAAATCTTGGAAATCGTTCTTTTAGAAACGGACTTGTTAGGATCAAAGGAGATAAAAAGTCGGGAGGCGTTCTTTGTGGTTTAGTCTTCTGCAAATAATAAGCTAATGCTCGTTTGCAGTCCAGAGTATGAAGAGCCGCTTCACCAGGATGAGAATGAGGCTTAGGGAAGAATAATGGAAGAACAATTGATTGATTAAGATGAAAATCAGAGATGATCTCTGATAGGAACTTCGGATGAGTGTGAAGCACAACCTTGTCATGATGGAACACTGTGAAAGGTGGACCCTCCACTAATGCTTGAAGTTCACTTACTCTTCGAGCAGAAGTCAGAGAAATAGAAAAATTACTTTCCAAGTAAGGTATTTGAGGTGAGCCTTAGCCATTGGTTAAAAAGAAGGCTTCATCAATTTAGCGAGAACCACATTAAGATCCCAAACCACTGGAGGTGGCTTGAGAGGTAGTTTGACATTGAAAAGACCCTTGATGAATTTGGAAATTAGAGGGTGAGCAGAAAGAGATTTTCCATCCACTGGCTGATGGAAAGCACTGGATAGCACTGAGATGGTCTCGGATGGAAGTAGATTTGATACCAGAGCCAGACAAATGAAGTAGATAGTCCAATACTGAGGAAACAGAAATGGATTTTGGGTTCTGCTGATGCAGAATACACCAAGAAGAAAAACATGTCCATTTTTGTTGGCAACACTGCTGTGTAAACGGTTTTCTAGAAACTTCCAAGATGAGGCAGATAGGCTGAGAAAAATGAAGATCAGCTGAAGTCAGCCCGAAAGGTACCAAACTGTCGGGTGTAAAGATTGAAGATTGGGATGCAGAAGAGTTCTTTGACTCTGCATGAGAAGAGAAGGGAAAATTGGAAGAGTGATTGGCTCCTTGGTACTGAGTTGAAGTAGAAGGAAGAAATAAGGTTGTCTGGACTATCAAATAAGAATCATGGTGGCCGATTCCTGTTTGAGTTTGTGTCTTGAGAGCGAGAGAAATGGGCAGAAACGCATATAGAAATAGGTGCGTCCAATCCAAGTAGAAAAGTGTCCACGTCCAGGCGATGAGGAGGATACTGCCTGGAGCAGAACTGGTGCAACTTGTGATTCAGAAGTGATGCAAACAGGCCGATGTGAGGAGTTCCCCATTGAGAAAAAATCTGATGAAGAACTGGAGAGTTGATTGTCTATTTGTGAGGTTGAAGAACTCTGCTGAGTTTGTCTGCCAATGAATTCTTCTTCCCTTGAATATATATTGCTTTGAGAAAGATGTTTTTAGCAATCGCCCATTGCCATAACAATAAAAATGAAAAAGTGAAGCAGGAAGGCAAACTCATGGGAACGAAGTTCAGATATGTCGTCTTTTCAGAAAATGAAAAATGAATTACCTCGCGAGCCAGCATTGGGCGGGAAAGCACTTGCACTGTGCGGGCAATCTCGAAGCTGTGTTAAAAGCTTAAAGTGACAGTACACTTTACCACTGTCTGTACCAGGCTCTGTGGATCACGTCACCCACATGTGAAAATATGCTGCTTGCTTGTCTAAGGATAATTGTGGGTACCCTGATTGGTTAGGTGTGTCCTAAGGTTGAGGAAGGAGAATTGGTACCGTGAGTGAGAGTTAGAAAGTTAGAAGGTCAAAACTTAAAACAGAATTTTGTACAGGTCTCTTTGCTCAAATACGAAAGTGTAAAGTAAAGGGGTAAACAATTGAAAGAACACATGGTAACTATGACTAAAGCCAGGTTTGTAGTGCTCTAGCTTCAGAAGAAGTTGGTTTCTAATGACCTGAAAATCCAAAGGAACAGGAAAAACAGCTATGTTAATTTGAACATGACCAAACTATTCTTTTGAGGTCTAAGTAGTGAATGAGGATTTTTTTTCTTAGAATGTGAAACTGATAGGTGAGGATTTGAGTTTTTTAACATAGGGATGATGTACATGTAATGAAATATTTGGAGATAGCATAAAAGAAAAGTTAACCATGTACAAAAGTGATCATGAGAGGATTTCAGCCTGAAAACAAAGGTTTGGAGGGATGTAACTGCCTGGAGCAGCAGGTAAAATGCTAGTCATTTTCCTGGGCAGACTAGGTGGACCATACCGGACTTTGTTGCTATGAGAGTAGCAAAAAGGTTTAGTGCTCAACACAGAATGACTCCTGTGAGCTTGGCTTTCATCCACTGTAGATACGAGCGTCGTTTTGTGTCCATTAACAGTCTACTTTCCCCTCTACTCAAGAGAACACTCATTAGCTGAATGAATCAACATTGTGCATAACATGAAGACCTGAGCTGAAAGGGAAATGGCTATGGTTTTAAAAACAAACCCTACTCTTCTACCAGTATGAGGCACGTTCTAGGGTATCTAGCAGAAGGGGGGTATTTATTTCCTGTAAATGATGTCCAGTGTTTCGCACTCATAAAATTAAAATGTGCTGCTCTCTTAGAGATGTTCCTCTTACTCTGCAAACACTACCTGTACTTGAGAGATTTTCTGCTGCCTGGAATCCTTGGGCCCAGAGGTGATTCCTAACTGGATATCTGTCTTTTTAAGATATTGTTACATGGGCTGATCTCTGTAGTCTCTAGCTTACTTTCAATCTTCCTTTCTTTTTCTCTTTGCTTTCAACCTATCCCTCTGCCTACTTCCCAGGCCGTTTCTTTGATGAGAATGAATCCCCTGTTGATCCACACCATGGTTCTAAACTTGCAGATTACAATGGGGATGATGGGAACGTGGGTGAATATGAGGCAGACAAGCAGGCTGAACTGGCTTACAATGAGGAAGAGGATGGTGATGGGGGAGAAGAAGACGTCCAAGGTGAGCTTGGGCCTTGTCTCCATGCCATTAGTGTACAGAGCCATCTCTGAATTACTGGCTGAATGTATGCAGAAGGTGATATTGCGGTATTATCTAATCTGAGTGAATTGGTGAGAATTCCAGAGCCAGTCTTATAGGCCGGGTGATGCTCCATTTATATTTCCTCACTTTTCACACTTAAGACTCATCACTGATAAAATGTTGTGGTATCTGAGGCAATAGTGTTGCTTTCTGTAGTCGAGGTAATAGGATGTGCTGGTGTTGAGTCCACTTGTGTTGTTCCAAGCAGCATGGTGGGTGGGAAGAGCTATAGGCAGCTTTGCTCTGGTTTCTGTATTGGAAGAGGAATGCTGATGATCTTCCTGATACATTAGTCTCCCTAAAAAGTGAGTATTTATACTCCCAGAACTGATTCACTATCTACAACTCTGTAATTTGTTTTCAAGAAATCAGTATATGCAGATTAAATGGATTGAATCATGTTTGTAGTAAGAAAGGGAAGGAAAAAAAATGCATTGAAATTTAGAAAAAAATAATTATCTTTCTGATCCCATAGTGAGCTAGGAGGAAACCTTGTATCAGCTCTGAATACCCAACAATATCCTTCATCTGGGAGTACTCATTCTACTGAATTTGTAAAACATCAGGTTGGCAGGTTAATCTGTAGCATGTCACTCTTCTTCTTAGTAGTGCCAGTTTGCACTAGATAGAAAACAGAGGAATTGGGAAACTGATAGATCGACCTGGCCATTTCTGCTAAATATTACCTAGATGCTTTATAAAGTAACGTAGAAATGACAGCAGATAAAGACCTTAGTGACCATCCAGTCTGTCCAATCCTTCTGTACATAAAAATGTCCAAATGCAACATAGCATCAGATCCTCACTTACCCTTTCAGCCCTCTTCTCATATCTGTTACAAACATGATTCAAATCAATTCCACTAGTTATGCTGCTTGCCCCAGTCCCTTTCCTTTCAAGACACCTTTTCCTCTCAGCTTCGGCCCATCCTCTGTGTATTAAATATGTGTACCTTTTTTTTATACTTGTCTCATTTGCTTTTATCTTTTCTGATCACACTGATGCCCTTATGAATTTGTAATTAAGGTGCAGCTGCAGACACTGTTAACCTTATGCACTATGCTGTGCTTTCGTAATTCTCTGAGCAGCAGTGAATCCATTGGGTGATCGAGGTCATAGACGCCGGTACACTACTTCGAGGCGGAGCAGTCAGAACAAAGAGAAGATCAAATAGCTGAAAATTATTAGTCCTCTCCAAAAGTGGAGCAAGACTCTCTTGACGTCCAACTTGCATAAGATCCTTTTGCTCTGAGTCTATTGAATGAAACTCAGGCAAACGAACCTCCAGGGTGACATGAAAAGCAGAATCTACTGTCGGTAGAAAAGAATGTACAGTATGGAGAACAACTTCATCTGTAATACAACTTCGTCTGTAATACAAAGAAAGGGTTTCAGCATGAAAGAGCTTGAAGCTCCGAAATACATTGAGCTGAAATAGTCTGAGCGTCAGATCTAGAAGAGTAGCAGCCTTCAATGGCTCGAATGGGGCTTCCTCAAGGCCCTGTAGAATGATGGAAAGATTCCATGAAAGAAAAGGATGACGCAAGTGAGGCTGCAAATGAAATGCCCCTCTTGGAAATCTGGGCACATCTGGATGATCAGGAAGCGAAATAGAACACCTACATGCCCAAAAGCATGAAAAGCCTGCTACTGGAACTTTAGGGGAAGACACTGATAAACCCTTATCTAAGTCTGTCTGAAGAAAAAACAGGACCACCGAAATGGGAGCCCACTAGGGCTCCTCCCAGTCCTTAACACACCACTGTTGGGAAGCCTTCCAGGCTGAGGCATAAGAAGCCATAGTTTAGGGTTTCTTGGACGTTAACAGTGTCGAGAGGACCTCTTCTGAATAACCATGCCTAATCTGGGCAAAGCACTGTGGATCTCCATGTGCAACAGACCCTGACAGAGAAGGTTGCGAGGAAGGAGTTTGAGCTTCCTGTCCCATTGAAGACTGATTAGATCTGCAAACCACATATGATGAGGCCAGTCTGGAGCAATTAGAATCACGAAGATGGGATGCGTTGCTATCTGGTGGATGACCCAACCAACCAGAGGCCATGGAGGGGAACACAAAGGAGCTTGTGAGCTGGCTGGGGCTAAACCAAGGCATCCAGCCCTAAGCTTCTGCATTCCGTTCTTCGACTGAAGGAAGCACCTAACCTTCACGTTCTCTGTTGAAGCCATCAAGTCCATCTGGGGTTGACCCCAGCACTATATGATCAGACAGAAATGCTTTCCATGTAATGGACCATTCTGGGTCCAGGACTTGTCGACTGGGGAAGTCTGTACATTGTCAACTCTGGCCACGTGCATTGCCAAGAGAAACAGAAGACGTAATGCCACCCAGCAAAACAGCATGAGAGCCTCCTTGCCCAAAGAAGTGCTTCTTGTGCTCCCTTTACAAATTACATACGCCACTGCTTTGGCGTTGTCTGAGAACACTTGCAATGCTTTTCCTTCCTCAGTGGGCTGGAAGCGAGTAAAGCCAGGTGAATCACCTGAAGGTCCAAACAATTGATCAACCAATACCTCTGATGAGATGTTCACTGCCCCTGAATGGAACAGTCCCTGCAGTAATCACCCCAACCTGACAGGCTGTCATCTGTCATAAGAGTCATAATATTCAAAGAAGCTTGCCCTGGTAGAGAGCCTCCCCCCAGAAGCCACCAGCGCAGAATTCTGCATTCTGGTTCTGGCCAGGGAAGCAGGAATCTGAAAGGGATGACAACCAAAAGATGAGGGACTTCTGTTGAGGGCGCATGTGTGCACTGACCCAGAGGACCACCTCCAAGGAGGCTGCCATGGATCCTAGCACCTGCCAGGTTGTGAGAGATGGAATGTTCAGGAAATCTATGATCTGCTGCTGAAGTTCCGGACTGTATGGTGTGGGAAGAAATACACAAACCTGCCAGGTGTTGAAAAGAAGGCCCAGATTTTCCAAAGTCTAGGATGGCATCAACTGGCTCTTTTTAAAGTTGACAATGCAACCCAAGCTCTGTAGCAGAAAGACCACTGTCTTCACCACATGGACGCTCTCGTGTCAAGGCGGAACCTGGATCAACCAGTCGTCCAAGAAAGGATGGACCTAGACACCCTGCTGTCAGCATAGCTATTGCTAGCAATCAGCATTTTCAGTTGGCATAACTAATGTCAGCAAAGGCCTATGGGAAATTATATCAATCTGACTCTGGCATGTGAATGCAGATAGACCCTGAGTGCAGGTAGACGGTTTCATATAGCCCTAAAAGACGGTTTTAAATAGCCCTGATTAAATCATGAATAGCTAAAAGATGTTAATGTGTTAATGTCTGATTAAGAGGGTGCTTAGGACAATGGGTCCAGATGCACAGATAACTAAAGTTAATCAGAAACTATTGTCAGAGCCTATTCTTTATTAAACATATAAACATAGAAGATGACGGCATAAGAACATAAGCAATGCCTCCGCTGGGTCAGACCTGAGGTCCATCATGCCCAGCAGTCCGCTCACGCAGCGGCCCAACAGGTCCAGGACCTGTGCAGTAATCCTCTATTTATACCCTTCTATCCCCTTTTCCAGCAGGAAACTGTCCAATCCTTTCTTAAACCCCAGTACCGTACTCGGCCCTATTACGTTCTCTGGAAGCGCATTCCAGGTGTCCACCACACGTTGGGTAAAGAAGAACTTCCTAGCATTTGTTTTGAATCTGTCCCCTTTCAACTTTTCCGGATGCCCTCTTGTCCTTTTATTATTTGACAGTTTGAAGAACCTTTCCTTTTCTACTCTCTCTATGCCCTTCATGATCTTATAAGTCTCTATCATATCCCTTCTAAGTCTCCTCTTCTCCAGGGAAAAGAGACCCAGTTTCTTCAATCTCTCAGCGTATGGAAGGTTTTCCATCCCTTTTATCAGATGTGTTGCTCTCCTCTGAACCCTCTCGAGTATCGCCATATCCTTCTTAAGGTACGGCGACCAATATTGGATGCAGTATTCCAGATGCGGGTGCACCATCGCTCGATACAACGGCAGGATAACTTCTTTCGTCCTGGTTATAATACCCTTCTTGATTATACCTAGCATTTTATTCGCTTTCTTTGCGGCTGCTGCGCACTGTGCCATTGGCTTCATTGTCATGTCCACCCCCAAGTTCCTTTCTTGGGTACTCTCATTCAATAACATCCCTCCCATCGTATAGTTGTACCTCGGGTTTCTGCTTCCCACATGCAGTACTTTACATTTCTCAACGTTGAACTTCATCTGCCATCTCATCGCCCATTCCCCTAGTTTGTTCAGGTCCCTTTGCAATTCTTCGCAGTCCTCTTTAGTCCGAGCTCCACTAAATAGTTTGGTGTTGTCTGCAAATTTATTATCTCACACGTCGTCCCTATTTCTAGATCATTTATGAATATATTAAATAGTAGCGGCCCGAGCACCGAGCCCTGCGGAACACCACTCGTGACCCTCTTCCAGTCCGAGTAGTGGCCCTTCACTCCTACCCTCTGTTTCCTACCCGCCAACCAGTTTCTGATCCATCTATGTATGTCTCCGTCCACCCCACGGTTCTTCAGTTTCCGGAGTAGACGCTCGTGAGGCACCTTGTCAAAGGCTTTTTGGAAATCTAGGTATACGATGTCTATGGGGTCTCCTTTGTCCATCCGTTTGTTGATTCCTTCGAAGAAGTGCAATAAGTTAGTTAAGCACGATCTCCCCCTGCAGAAACCATGTTGGCTTGGTATCAGAAGTTCGTTTCTTTCCAAATGTTCATCGATTTTTTTCTTTTATCAGCGCTTCCGCCATTTTCCCCGGAACCGAGGTCAGACTCACCGGTCTATAGTTTCCCGGGTCACCTCTTGATCCCTTTTTAAAGATGGGCGTGACGTTGGCTATCTTCCAATCCTCTGGTATCACGCCTGTTTTCAGGGATAGGTTGCAAACTTGCTGCAGTAGTTCCGCTATCTCCTCCTTTAATTCCTTCAGAACCCTTGGATGGATTCCTGACCCACCCCCAAGTCTACTATCTTAGGGATCCTACTCCTGATGACAGGTTACCTTGGCTTAACCCTCTAAGGGATCCCACATGAGCATCCCATTTGCTCTTAAATTCTTGCACGCTGTTTGCCTCGATCACCTGCACCGGGAGCTCGTTCCAAGGATCAACCACTCTCTCGGTGAAGAAATATTTCCTGGTGTCGCCATGAAATTTCCCGCCCCTGAATTTGAGCTGATGCCCTCTTGTGGCTGAGGGTCCTTTGAGAAAGAGAATCTCTTCTTCCATCTCGATACGGCCGGTAATATACTTAAACGTCTCGATCATGTCTCCTCTCTCCCTACGTTCCTCGAGTGAGTACAGCCGCAAATTTTTCAGCCTTTCCTCGTACGATAGATCCTTGAGCCCCGAGACCATCCTGGTGGCCATCTGTTGCACCGACTCTACTCTCAGCACATCTTTTCGGTAGTGTGGCCTCCAGAATTGCACACAGTATTCCAAATGAGGTCTCACCATGGTTCTGTATAATGGCATTATGACTTCAGGCTTCTGGCTGACGAAACTTTTGCGGATACAACCTAACAATGTCTAGCACCTTTGGAGAAAAATTGCTACAAGTACCATCACCTTGGTGAAAGTGCGGGGAGCTGTCGCGATCGCAAAAGAAAGAGCCGCAAACTGGAAATGCAGTTTCAGAACATGGAAACTCAGAAACCTGCGATGCTCCGGAAATATTGGAATATGGAGGTAAGCCTCCGTGAGATCCAAGGATGCTAGAAACTCCCCAAGAGAGATAGCAGTAATGACTATGTTCACTGTTTCTATTTGGAAATGAGGAATCCGCAGGTAGCAATTGACTGACTTGAGATCCAGAATGGGCCTCCAGGCCTCTGAGCTGTACTTGGCACGATGAAGTATAACGAGTATCTTCCGAAGCCTGATATGTGTTCTGGAATGGGTTCTAGCGCTCGGATGTCCAAGAGATGTTGCAAAGTAGTGCAGACATTTGACTCCTTTTCCAATTGACCTGCCAGTGAGTCCAGAAACAAATCCGGAGGCAGGCAAAATAAATCTATCTTTTGCTCTTCCTGAATGATGTCCAGCACCCATTTATCTGAGCAACTACAAGTCTACTCCCGAGAAAACTGAGCAAAGTAGCCCTCTGGAGGACTGTTTAAGAACAGTAGCTGCCTGGGATTCGGATGCCTGAGGATGGCTGGAATTGGAAGTATCATCACGGGTCTGTATTCCTGGGAATATCTCTGATAGGAAGAGCCCGTGAATCCCTGATGAAAATGGCAAGAGGGACAAAGATTACTACCGTCTCCTCCAAAAGTCCAGAGAGACTTGTTCACAGGGAGAGACTTAGGGCGGCAATCAGTAATACCAGCCATGAGGTCATCAGACCTTTCCCAGAAAGAAGCAGATCCTTGAAAGGAAGTCATATGCCACATAATCTACACCGGCCACCACGAGCTGGGGACAGACATCCACTTCCGCAGAGGGCACCCTGCACAATCTCATGTGACAGGCATGCACTGCAAAGGAGGCTACCGCCGCCTTGATGGCTGAAAAGACACTTCAAAAAGTTAAAAATAAATATATTACATTACATTAGTGATTTTTATAACGCCATTACCTTGCAGATCAAGGCGGATTACAGAAGAAGGATTTCAGAATTACAGAAGAGGATTTTGGACATGTCCAGAGGTGTTACAGAGTAGAGCGGGTTACTTCAGAGGATTTAAATGTTTCTTATGGTGTTAGTCTTCATGGATTTTTTTGAATAGCAGGGTTTTTATTTCTTTTCTGAAAGTTTTGTAGTCTGGGGTCATGATTAGTAGATTGGAGAGTTGGTGGTCTAGTTTTGCTGCCTGTGTGGCTAGTAGGCCATCGTACAGTTTTTTCCGTTTGATGTCTCTGATTGGAGGGTATGTGAATGGTATATATAGTATCGACTCTGCAATCCTGGGGAGTCCTTAAACACTACTCCTCCATAATTAGGGAGGTCCGTGTGCTGGGTATTCTGCGCCACAGTGGAATCCACCTTAGGTTGCTCAAAAACTGCTGAATCAGGAGCCAGCGGATAAAGCTTAGACATAGCTTGAGAGAGACAGAAAGAGCAGCCTGGGCATCCCATTGTTCTGTAATCAGACCAAGAAGCTAAGGATGGGATGGAAAAAAAGAGGACAGCACATTAGAACGGTCCATGACCGAACACTGTGATCTGGAAAGAGGAGATTCCAATTTTTTGCTCTTTCAATACCTCAGCAATAAAATGGTGGACAGAGCTATGCTTAAAAGGTCTGCTGACGGAGGGGCATATGCATATGGCATAATGCAATCGAGCTCGCCATAGCCAGATGAAAGAGCTTCTGAAAAGAGATCTCTGCCACTGGCACAACTGGTTTAGAATAAGCCGACATGCCCACTAGCTGTGTCCAATGAGCTAGACCAAAGAATACAATTTCCAGAGGAGCCGAAAAAAGGGCCATTGAAAATTCACACTTTGTCCACTGTAGGGCCCTGCTGAGACACTCGTAGTGCACTAAAAGAGTAAAGAGTCCTCTGACTTGGAACGCAGGCATTCGTCGCCAAACTCCAGAATAGCCTCTGGGTGAGTTTTTTTTTTGTTGTTGTTTTTTTTTAAAGAAATCACAGATCCAGGCCAGCTCCCCAGCCCTAGAGGACCTGAAGAGAGGCAAAGCCCGAAGCTCCACCCTCTCTCCCAGTGTGCTGTGGCACGTGGTATATGGTCATTGATTCGGAACCAATCAAACGCAATCAATGCGCATATTTGACAGTTTAGGGGCTGGGGAGTCCATCCCAAATTATTTTTTTTGTTTGAAATAATTTTTATTGATCAGAAACTAGTGAACATACAAAACATGCAAACAATGCTCAGTCAGTACATGGAAACAAAATACCAATTACAAGTCGTACAGGGTAGAGAGAGGAAGGCTGAGGCCTCCACATTCCCCCTCCAAGACCAGTCCCCATCAACTACAATAGCACAAAGCTGGTAGCAAAGAACAAAAAGGAAACGAACTGTTCAATACTTTCCATTTTTAAGCAAAAAGGAGGAGAGGATCCCCTCAAAGTAAAGTACCCAAACAATCCATCCACACGCACTCCCCCCCCCCCACACACATATACAATCCCACAGAACCATTCCCCCCCCTCAACCCTCCCTTCTGAGTGATTGGGAACTGTAGTAATGTTCTTAACTAGGGCAAGGTCCACACACAGGCAAGGTCAGCACACTGATCTGAGGCCCTGTGTTCGGATCTGAGGCCCTGTGAAAGAAGATTCCCTTTCCCCTCCTGCCACGTAGACATTCTAAACAATGCTAGCACCTTGTGACAGAATGCTGAGGCATTCCCAGACCCCTATCACATATTAACCCTTATCTTATTTAAGCTGTTCTTATTTGGAAAGGACATCAGCTGACAGGCCTTGAGGACGTGCAAGACTCAGGGTCTGTCCACGTGATAATCAGGCCCTTGTCTAAGTGCTAAGTTGGAGGATGATCACGAGGTAAAAGCATGTACCTTTCTTTGTATCCATGCTGTAAAGGCACGAACTTTGTATCCTCCAATCATTAGATATGTAATCGAGGGAGTTACTTTGATGGAATTAGCATAAGATACTCAATAAAAGGGACTCAGAGCTAGCCCCTGGCAGCGCCTCCATCCTGACTCTAAGACTGCGTGTGTGTGTTTCCTGTGTGACATCCCTACAGGGAACAAAGGTGAAGGTAAAACAATGAGCTGACCTCCAACAAGGCTGCCTCCAAGAGAGACCGGTACATTTGGTAGGAAGAAGACCCCCCCTCCCCCTCCCCCTCCCCAGTACTACAAAGTTCCCAGCGGGCTACTTCTATAAGGGACTGCTTCCATCCAAGTACCTCAGGGGCAAGTTCATCCATCCACAGCTGGAGCACTCCCCATTTGGCCACCAACAGAGCAATGTATAGCAAGCGCCAATGCTCCATCCCCAAACCCTGATCCAACACCTCCTCCTCACAGCCCAGTACAAGGAGCGGTGTATTTCCTTTGGTTTTAATCTTTTAAGAGGATTTTTAATTATTTGGATGGTGAACTTTAATAAAGTATCATTGGGAAAGTGATAGTTACTCATTGAGCATAAGAGGTGTAATGGAAAGGGTTTCAGTTTTGCGCTTTTAAATGTGACCCATCTTGGGGGGCATCATGAAGTGTTGTAGAGTAAAACCATTTTATAGCTTGTGACATTTGAAATACTTGGTGATGCGTTTTGACATCAGGCAAATTGATGCTATCTTTTGCTTTGGGTAATTTTAGTTTAGGAAGGGTTATTCTTAGGGTTTTGCTATGCCAAATAAATCCTGTTAATATTGCTAACTAGGTTTTTTAGTTTTATAAAACTTGGAAGGAAAATATGTTGGGATCACTGTTCCCTCTAAACTGAGTGGGAGTCCTCCAACTGCATTACTATTACTATTTGTGCGTGAGCAATTTTTGATCTGTTGTGACTACCATGTTACCACCAATTCTTGATTATTATAATTCCTAGGCTTTGCAAATGGCTCCGAATGCTGCCGTTCGGCTTATTGCTAAGGTCTAGATCAGAGCATATTGCACCTGTCCTTCAGGACCTACACTGGTTGCCAATACAAGTGTGCATCGAGTTTAAGGTGTTATGCATGATTTACAGGGTATTGAATGGTGATGCTTTATCAGTTTTGACTTCTTTGTTTCACATTCTGAAGATATGTTGCTAAGTGGAAGCTAAATCCTTTAAGAATGTGAAACAATTGACTAACTGGCATGCCATGTTTTCTAACCAGGGTGTCTATCGGTAGAATGCTTTACTGTAGAGATTAGAACTTTGCCTGGGGTAATACAGTTCAGAAAGTACTTGAAGATACTTATTTTGATCATATAATTAGTGAATTATATAACTGAAATTAGTACCTGGTCATTTTTGGATGTTATGATATTATGTTGCTTGATTTTGCTATATTTTTTGTTTTACGTTTTTATTTTTGTATATTTTGTTGTGGCAGATAAGGAAGATGTGTCTGAGAGTATGCCAGAGATGTGTAATTGAGTTTTGTGTTAAACTTGGAAAGAGCAATAATGAAACTCTTGAAATGTTACAGCAAGCATACAGTGGTGAAACAATTAGCCATGCTGCGTACTCTGACAGACACATCTTCCTCATCTGCCATGATGAAAGTGTACGAAGTTCTTCCTCTTGCTGGACCCAACAATGAAGTCTATGGTAGTCCACTGCAAGTTCAGAAATTTCAGTGTATGAGCTTCACAAAAACCAGTACAGCATTGTTGCCATGACTTCTTCTTGGAAGAAAAACAGGCAGTCTTATTACTTTTAAATCAGCCCTTGTAGGTTATTTTATTATGTACTGTAACCCGTGCAGAACTGGTAGATGTAGCAGGTAATACATTTTTTTAAATAAATAGATATCAGTAAGGGGTTGGGGCTTTAATATTATATTTTCAGTCACAAAGGAGAGACAGGTTCCCTGGAGTCCTACAGAACTTGCCTGTCCATCACTATTGAAAATGTGATAGTGAAACAGCATCCCCGACCGGCAGGACTGTAGGTAGACTCCTGCGCGGCTTAGAGGGAACAGTGGTTGGGATTGTAATAAAGATGTAGTTGAGTTTTGAGATTAGTACTGTTTTATGTCCTCGGTTCTACCCGACCAACTTAGATATAGAGGGCACCATTTGTCTAAAGTATTGCTGACCATTTGGCTGATAAGTCCATATCAATTTTTAAAATTTGGGAGAATTACTGTACCAGATACCAAAATATTTTGATTTTGTGAGGTTCCTATTTGAAGTGGAAATTGTCCAGATGATGATTCATTATATAAAGTACAATGGCCTTGACAGCTGATTTTGTGCCAATTGATTTTGTATACTGAGATCAAAGAGAAAGAGGGTAGTGATGGGAGTGAATCTGTATTGGTATATAAAAATTTGCCATCACCATGTATAAATTTAAATGTTTTGTTAAATAGTTAGCAATCTTATTTAGTTTATCATTTAAACAGCGATGGCTGAATAGGAATTGCTGTTTCTTGTACTAAGAATCTGTGTACTAAGAATCTCCTTTTCCAACTGACCTGCCAGCGAGTCTAGAAACAAATCCGGAGGCAGGCAAAAGAAACCTATCTTTTGCTCTTCCTGAATGATGTCCAGCACCCATTTATCTGAGCACATACGAGTCTACTCGTATGGATGGATCATCAGTCTGTCCCAGTATATCAACTCTTACGTTCTTATGATTAGCATACGCTGAATACAGTACAAAGAAACTCATGGGTGTCCTTTTTGGGTTCAAATTCTGCTTTTTCTAACATTTCTTATGAAATTGATTGCTCTAGTTCAGGTTTCTCAGGACACATCAAACCAGTCTTCAGGATATCCACAATGAATATGCATGAGATAAATTTATATGAGCCCTCATGCATATTCATTATGAATATCCTGAAAACCTAACTAGGTATGTCCCAAAAACTGGACTGAGGACCACTGCCTTAGGTATTACTGAGACTGTAAGTCCACTTGGGCAGGGAAATAACTTGCCTAGAATTTTGGATTTGGAAATACAGTGGTACCTTGGATTACGAGCATAATCCGTTCCAGGAGCATGCTCGTAATCCAAAATGCTCGTATATCAAAGCAAGTTTCCCCATAGGAAGTAAGGGAAACTTGCTTTGATATGTTTCCACCCCCCACCTTCCCCCCCCCCGAGGCCAGCAGCGCTGCTCCCCCCCTCCACGAGAACCGGCATTGCTCCCCCCCGCGAACCGGCACCCTCCCCCCCCCCCGGTGATACGGCACCCCCCCCCGTCGCGACCTGAGGTCCCCCCAACCCACCCGAACCCTCTTCTTACTTTTCTGTAGCCTCAGCAGCGGCAGCGGCACCAGCATGTTCTGTGCGTGGTGCCGGTGCCTGAAGATCTGCTTCCTGTGCTGGGCCTTGAGAGTTCACGTTCGACGTGAGAGTTCACGTTTGACGTGAACTCTCAGGCCTTGCACAGGAAGCAGATCTTCAGGCACTGGCACCACGCACAGGACATGCTGGTGCCGGTGCTGCTGCGGAGGCTACAGAAAAGTAAGAAGAGGGTTCGGGTGGGTTGGGGGGACCTCAGGTCGCGGCGGGGGGGGTGCCCGATGGCAGCGGGGGGGTGTGTGGCCGATGGCGGCAGGAGGGGGGTGCCGGATCGCGGGGGGGAGGGTGCCGGTTTGCAGGAGGGGCGCTCGCAAATCAAAGTGCGCTCGGTTTCCAAGGCGCCGATTTTGCGAATGTTTTGCTCGTCTTGCAAAACACCCGCAAAACGGTGCACTCGTAAACCGAGGTACCACTGTACTGTGAATAAATATAAAATCTACATATGTTAGATTTTGCATCACTGGGATCTGAGTAATCTGCAAATGATTTTCATGGTATCTGTTGAGATAGTAACAAATTCTAATCTATTTGAATTGTAGATGATGAAGAGAGAGAACTTCAAGGGGACCCTGTAGACTACCAAAAAGAACGCTCCAATGATGCCCTTTAATCCCCAGGAATGAAAGCAGAGAGGAAAACAACAGCACTTCAGGTTTCTCAGTGCTGATATAAAAACAGTTCTTCTGCTTCAGCAGATTTCCTGAATTAATGAAGAGGGTCAACTAAAGGAAGACAATAAAACCATTTTCCTAAGTGAATTCTCCATATATTCTTTTAATACCTGGATGGGTAGGAGATGCACAAGATTCTGCAGTTTATTGTGTACATACATGTGGAATGACTTCAAAAAGCACCCTTAAAGTGAAGAGCTAGTAAAATGCAAGAAATGGAGAATGTGAAATTTGTTTACTGTTTGGCCTTGGCATTACAGATCCTAGGTTCCTTACAGAAGAACTGTGTCCATGAGAGAACTGGTGATCTACTTTGGCTTTGTTGCTAATGAAGCAACTTTGGAGACAAATGGACAAAAGATACCACCATTTTGTAAACCAATATATTCTCTCAGAAAAGTCAAAAGCACTCCTTTTGGTTAAATGTGAACATTGTATTTCTATTTCTTACATGAACTTTGCAGTCAGTCAGTCAGTAGGAATGGAACATCCTTTTTTTTAAGAGGATCTTTACCATTTCCTTTAAAAACAAAAAGAATAAAGCTCTAGTGTTCTTAAGACATCCTTTTTCTGAGAGTTTTAGTTAACTTTTAATGGTAGCCAGGAAAAAAGTGGTTGTGGAGCTCTTAATTTTATTCAGGACTGAGTTTAGAGCGTTCATTTTGGCATGAATATAGCCCCAGGCAGAAATCTTACAGCCCATGTCTGGGATTGAGAACTAGCCATGTGCTCAATAATCATTGCCAAGTGTTCGGAAGAGTGTACAGTCTGACTTGATTGGTCCACAATAACAATCAATATAGTGTTGCGGAGCTTCACAGTTTCAAGCAAATCTCTGCATATGTTTTCAACATTCCAGTCATCTGGAAAAGGAAGCATGGAACTTCAATTCTGTAGTGTTAGTATTTTACAAAGAAAACTGTGAACCTTTTGCAGAAAGCTCTGTAGTTTGTACAATTATCTTTTATTTACTATTAAGCAATTGGTAGATAATACTAAGAGACCCAGTATCAATGTTTGCTGATAAGACACTTAAACTTGAAGAGAAATTGGCAGACACTTAAACTTGAAGAGAAACTGGTTGGCTGCTTTTATTGTCATGACCTGACTCCAGAATCCAGATGTGCTCAGCTGGTGATTTTTTTTTTTTTTTTTTTTAGGCCATATGACAAGTACTATTGCACTCTACTATTCTATTTTGGCTGTTTTGAAAAGGAGGCTAGAAAAGCTGTCCACCTAGTAGTCATCTAAAGAAGAATGAAAATGTCTGCTAAAAAAGCCCATTGTGAAGGATTTTTTTAAATTATTATTTTTTTTTTTTTGGGGGGGGGGGGTGTTTGGGGAAGTGCTTCTGATTTGGTCCTTGAGGGCACCATCAGTTCTTCATGAAGAGATTATTGAAGTTTTGGGGTTTTCTTTTTAATTTTCACTGACAAGTTTAAGCTTTGTTTCCATGCTATTTTTTTGTCTATTATTTATATAAATACACCTCTTTAAAATTACAGTATTCTACACTCTTGGGCAGATTATATTGGTTGTACAAAGTACTGTGTTGTAATGTATCATTTGCCCAGGAGGGTGTGTAAATTTACAGAAAACCTTACTTTGGACTCCAATAAAATTTTGATGTACTAAAAAAGCTATAGTGTGTTCAAAGTATAGCAGTATTGAATTTTGTTTCTGTAACATTGTGATTTGGCCAAGCAGTCATTACCTGTCACACACCTATCCCCAGGTACTTCCATTCTTCTGCTACAACACAACAGCAACACGCTTCATTCATACAGTCTGTTAAAACATTTCAAAAACACGTGACCAGGTCCCTGGCAGACACTTTCCAGTCATCTCCAGGTCCTACCTGATCCTTCATTGGCCCTCTGGCAACTTCTGGTACTATTTACCAGTCTCTCTGCCGGTCCCTTGCCAGTCACCTTTGGCCAATGCCCTCAGTCTATAGCAGGGATCTCAAAGTCCCTCCTCGAGGGCCGCAATCCAGTTGGGTTTTCACCTGCCGGGGGTCTGGGCAGGTGCCTGGAGGCCGAGCCTCTGCTCACTGGAAGACGCCTGAGGTCTGCACCGGAGCCCGCCGCGGGCCTGGGGAGGCACCGGGGCCCCGCCGAGAGACCGGGGAGGCGCTGGGGCCCTGCCGGGGGGCCCAGTATTCTCCTGAAGCCTACCGGGCGACGGGGCCACCCTTGGGAGCCGGGAATTGTCTGAGCCCTGCCAGGGATGCGAGTGGGACCCGGCCGAAGCCACAATGGCGCGCGCCGGTGGTTGAGCTCTGGAATGGAGGCGGTTATGCTCCCCCTCCAGTTTACTTCATTTTTGAATGGGGGCTGATTAGGATTTCTTTGTTTATTTTTTTTATTAATTAAAATTGAGTTTTAAGTTTTGGGTACAACCGTTTTGTTCGCCACAGTAAAGGTCAGAGATCGACACTCAGTGTTTTGGCGCTAAAGCCAACGGCGCAGAAATCTATTCGAACAATGCGGAGCCCAACGGCATGCGGAAGTTTTAAGTTTCTGTCAGTCACAGACCACTGTGGAAGGTTATTCTGCAAATTGACAAATGTCTAGTAGCAATCAGATAGGTAAATAACAGTGGAAAACATTGCAACTGTAGCTTATCGCTGTAATCATTCAGGAGCCCAACATATTACCCAATATGGCTTTCGTCCCAACTTCAGCACTGAATCCCTATTGACCTCCCTAATTTCTAAGGTTCAACAACTTCGCCCTCGCAATAAGTTTGCCGTCCTCTTGCAATTCGACCTTTCTGCTGCTTTCGACGTTGTCCACCACGATATTCTAATTTACCAACTCTCCGAGATGGGCATCACCTCTACAGTCCATGAATGGTTCTCAAAATTCCTTCGTTCCCGATCCTACATTGTCAACATGCATGGCACCTCATCCTCCCCCTAGAAACCAATTTGTGGAGTCCCGCAAGGTTCACCTCTATCTCCTATCCTTTTCAACATCTATATGTCCTCTCTAAAACTCCTCCATCTATCCCCCCTTGAAACAATTTACACTTATGCTGATGACATCCTTGTCCTCCTCGAGACTGACTCGAACCTTACTAACCTCTCAGAGAACATATCCTCTTGTATTTCGAACCTCCAATCTTGGGCCCACACCGTCCAAATGAAATTGAATGAGTCCAAGACAAAACTACTTTGGCTCGGCCCAAAATTAGTTCAGCTACACCTCAATTCTACTGTCCTCCGGCTCCACTCTGCAGCTCGAATTCTCCAGCAAGGTCCTGGGCATCATCATTGATTCTACATTGTCCTTCAATGACCACCTCAACTCCCTGGTAAAAAAAATGCTTTTTCAGCCTACACATGCTGAGGAAAGTAAGATCCTGTTTCCATCAAAAGCATTTGCTGTCCTTGTCCAATCCATCATCCTCTCCAGACTGGATTATTGCAATTCTATCTTCATAAGCCTAACGAAGAAAAACCTTCACGGACTCCAACGGATTCAGAATGCCGCGGCTAAGCTTATCTTTGCAAAAAGTAAATTTGATTACGTCTCACCGCTCCTGTCCAAGCTTCACTGGCTTCCGATAATTTCCAGAGTCCACTTCAAATGCATCTGCCTAACTTTCAAGATCCTTCACGGCATCCTTCCTCCCTTTATTCCACTTTTTTGGAACGCCTCAAATTGTAATACCACCAGACCTACCCAAAAATTGAAACTATCCTTCCCCTCATTAAAAGGCATTTCCCATCCAGGAAAGCTAGGGACTTCCCTCCCCTTCAGATTCACCGAGCTCTGGAACAACCTTACCTCCTCTCTTCGGAACCTGAGTTCTCTCCAACTTTTCCATAAGCATCTGAAAACCTGGCTTTTCTTAAAAATGTAACATTCCCTCCTCCTTTGATATCCTAGTCCTCTAAACATTCTTCTTTCCTCCAAACTTCATCCTTTCCTTGGAGTTCCTTTCTCATCCCAATTCCTGTAAACCGTGCCGAGCTCTACGATGGTGCGGTATACAAACCTAAGGTTTAGTTTAGTTAGGATTTCCCCAATGAATATGCATTGAAAGCAGTGCATGCACATAGATCTCATGCAGATTCATTGGGGAAATCCTGAAAACCCGACTGGATTTCGGCCCTCAAGGAGGGACTTTGAGACCCCTGGTCTATAGGCTGCTTCCTATGGGGTCTTCTGCCAGCTCCAGGTACCATTACTGGTCTCTCTGCAGGTCACTCGCCAGTCTCTGTCACTGTAGGACCTTGGACCCTTCTGACTGCTTTTTGAGCCACCACTGTTCCCTTAATCCCCAGCCTCTTGGGTCCTGGAAACTTTACCGGGCCCCATCAGCCTGAGCCGCTGCCCCCTTCCCCCCTATTCCTTCCAGAGCCTCTTCCAGTCACTCAGGTGTCTTTCCTGGGCTCACGTCCTGAGGACTCTCCCAGTCCTTCTTTCATCTTTTCCAGGACTCACGCACTGAGGACACTCCCTCTGGACTTCTTCCAGTCGCTCAGTTTTCGCACACCTTGAGGACTCTCCTGGTCTCTCAGCCACTCTCCGTGAGGACTCTCCCAATCACTCACCCTAGTCATTTGCATCCACCAGGCCCTCTGGTGATCATCAAGATTGAGCCCTTCCTTGAACTCCAAGCTCTACTGGGCAGGCCAGTCTTATCAGGCTTACAAAGGGTTAAACATAGAACATGACGGCAGAAAAGGGCCACGGCCCATCTAGTCTGCCCACACTAATGGCCCACCCCCTAACTACCTCCATGAAGAGATCCCACATGCCAATCCCATCTTTTCTTAAAATCTGGCATGCTGCTTGCCTCAATTACCTGTTGTGGAAGATTATTCCAGCGATCAACCACCCTTTCAGTGAAAAAATATTTTCTGGTGTCGCCATGAAATTTCCCACCCCTGATTTTCAACGGATGCCCTCCTGTTGCCGTGGGTTCTTTAAGGAAAAAGAGATCCTCTTCCATTTCGATACGGCCTGTGACATATTTGAATGTCTCGATCATGTCTCCCCTCTCTCTGCGTTCCTCGAGTGAGTACAGCTTCAACTTACCCAGTCGTTCCTCATACGGGAGATCCTTGAGTCCTGAGACCATCCTGGTGGCCATTCGCTGAACCGACTCAACTTTCCGCACATCTTTTTGATAATGCGGCCTCCAGAATTGTACACAGTATTCCAGGTGGGGTCTCACCATGGATTTGTACAACGGCATTATGACCTCGGGCTTACGGCTGACGAAACTTCTACAGATACAGCCCATGATTTGTCTAGCCCTGGATGAAGCTTTCTCCACTTGATTGGCAGTCTTCATGTCTTC
The DNA here is from genome assembly GCF_902459505.1 of Geotrypetes seraphini. Taxonomy (NCBI): domain Eukaryota; kingdom Metazoa; phylum Chordata; class Amphibia; order Gymnophiona; family Dermophiidae; genus Geotrypetes; species Geotrypetes seraphini. Next base: position 76,018,190 of record NC_047097.1, on the reverse strand, counting down.
GCTAATGATCACCCCCAAGTCACGTTCTGCTACAGTCCTTGCTAGGATCTCACCATTTAGGGTGTAAGTCCTGCATGGATGTTTGCCGCCAAGGTGCATGACCTTGCATTTTTTTGGAATTGAAACTTAGTTGGCAAGTCTGACCAATGCTCCAGCAGGAGTAGGTCCTGCGTCATACTGTCGGGCATTGAGCTTTTGTCGGGCACTGTGCTTTCATCTGTTGTGCGGTTGCCTACCATGTTGCATAGTTTGGCGTCATCAGCGAATAATGCAATTTTACCTCGAAGCCCGTCAGCCAAGTCTCTTACGAAGATGATAAATAGGATCGGGCCCAAGACCGAGCCCTGCGGCACTCCGCTGATCACCTCTGTCGTATCGGAGAGGGTACCGTTTACCAATACCCTCTGAAGTCTACCTCTAAGCCAGTCCCTAATCCATGCGGTTAATGTTTCACCCAGTCCCATCAAACCCATCTTGTTCAATAACCTGCAGTGTGGGACGCTATCAAATGCTTTGCTGAAGTCCAAGTACACGACGTCCAGGGACTCCCCTATATCCAGCTTTCTTGTTACCCAGTCAAAGAAGCTGATTAGATTTGATTGGCAGGACCTTCCCTTCGTAAAACCATGTTGATGGGGATCTCGTAGATTCTCCTTGTTCAGGATCGTATCCAATTGGCGTTTGATTAGTGTTTCCATAAGTTTACTCACTATCGATGTGAGACTCACCGGTCTATAATTCTCAGCCTGCGTCCTGCATCCCTTTTTGTGGAGTGGAATGACGTTAGCCATTTTCCAATCCAATGGGACTCTTCCTGTACTTAGGGAAAGATTGAAGAGTGCGGATAACGGTTCCGCCAGGACGTCACTCAACTCCCTGAGAACCCTGGGGTGTAGTTTGTCCGGTTCCATAGCTTTGTTCACCTTGTCTTGATAGCTCCTCGTAGACAATGCTGGGCGTAAACTCTAAATTTCGAAACGGGTCTTCCGAGTTTTTCCTCGTCGGCAGCTGATGGTCGGATCCCGGCGCCTCGCAAGTGAAGACCGAGCAGAAGTATTCATTTAAAAGTTTGGCTCTGTCGGAGTTCGATTCTACATAGTTCCCGTCGGGTTTCCTAAGGTGTACTATCCCATCTGTGTTTCTTTTTCTGTCACTAATATACCGGAAGAAGGATTTATTGCCCTTCTTGATGTTCTTCGCAAGGTTCTCCATTCGGAGTTTGGCCTTCCTGACTGCCATTTTGACCGCTTTTGACTTGGCCATATAGTCTTCCTTGGATTCTCTCTTCCCTGATTGCTTGTAGATGATGAACGCTCTTTTCTTCTTTTTTATGAGGTCTGAGATCTCCGCAGATAACCACTGTGGTCTTTTGTTTCTTTGCCATTTACTTACTGATTTGACGTAGCGGTTGGTTGCCTCGTGTAAGGTTGATTTCAGAGTTGACCACATTACCTCTACATTACCTGTTTCGGTATGGTTTTGCAGTGCCCGATGGACGAAATCTCCCATGCTTTCGAAGTTTGTGCCCTTAAAGTTGAGGACCTTGGTTGATGTGCTTGACTTAGTGAAACCTTTCCTGAGGTTGAACCATATCATGTTGTGGTCACTGGAGGCCAACGTATCGCCTACCGAGACCTCTGTGATACTTTCTCCGTTGGTGAGTATTAGGTCTAGTATAGCCCAATCCCTAGTGGGCTCTAATACCATTTGTCTGAGTCTCGCTCCCTTTATAGAGGTTAATAGCTTCCTGCTGCCGCTGGTCGTAGCGGAAAGATTGTTCCAATCCACATCAGGCATATTGAAGTCTCCTAACAATACTGTGTCTCCACGCAAAGTGATATTCTCAATGTCTTCGACTAATTCTATATCCATGTCCTCTGATTGTCTTGGAGGTCTGTATACTACACCAAGATACAGGCATTTTTCCTTTCCCCCCTAGCCAAATTCACCCAGAGGGATTCCCCAGTGTACTTGACATCTACGATTTTGGTAACTTTGATGTCCTCTTTAGTGTATAGTGTACCCCTCCTCCCATTTTGCCCTCTCTGTCCCGCCGAAGTAAGTTGTATCCCGGTATAGCCATATCCCACCCATGGGAGTCCGTGAACCAAGTCTCGGATATCGCCACCATATCTAGGTCGGCGGTCCTCATTTCCGTCTCCAATTCCAGAATCTTATTGCCCAAACTGTGGGCATTAACGTACATAGCCCTCCATACCTTATGTTTACTATGTCCCTGTGTAGATATTCCTACTTGAGCTAATTGGACTCCTATAATACTGTTTGCAATGTGTGTACTTACCTCTGACTCGGAAATTCAGTGTGTACTTACCTCGGACTCAGAAATGGATTGGCAACTTACCTCGCCAAATTAGTTACTTGCGCCAGCATGTGAGTGGGTACCCTCCCCCAACTTACCTAGTTTAAAGCCCTACGAAGTAGGCGGGCTAGTCGGTGTCCAAAGACGTTCTTTCCCTTTCTGGTCAGGTGAAGTCCGTCAGGTTCCTGTAGTCCTTGCAGCGCCTCTCCATGGTTCAGGAATCCGAAGTTTATCTCCCTGCACCATCCGTGCAGCCAGTCGTTTGTCCTCTGGATACGATCCTCCCTGGCTCTCCACTTGCCTCTCACTGGGAGGATCGAGGAGAAGACCACCTGCACTTCCCTCCTCCTCAGCTTCTCACTCAGGGCTCCAAAGTCTACAGATGTGTTCTCCGTGGTGTTCCTGGCACTGTCATTCGTTCCAACGTGGATGAGAAGCATGAGGAAGTGGTCATGGGGCTTGATAAGTCTGTCTAGGCAGGCGGTTACATCTTGGGTCCTGGCAGACAGCAAACCTCTCTTGATTGCATATCTAGTCTGCAAATTGGTCCCTCGGTGCCCCTCAGCAGGGAATCCCCAATGACTATCACTCCGCGCTTCTTTGGGGGGAGCTGATCTGTTGTCTCCAGAACTGGAATCGTCTGGTGGACAACTTCCTGTACCTCATTGGCAGGTTCCTCCTGTAACAGCTGGAAGCTGTTCCTCATGATTAGTGGGGTCGATGTTAAACTGCCCTGTGAACGAGAGAAAGAGACAGACGAAGAGGAAGAGGAAGGTCATCTACGTTTGCCGGTGGAGGAAGTTACCAGCTGTCGGGAGTCAGCGTCTCTAGCCTCTTCTTGTACCCCAATTGTTGGTTTCAGGGTCGGACAGTTTGGGCGTCCTGAGGATGGTCTTGTCTGGCTCCTGCTCGGTGACCTGGGACAACTCCTGGATGACTCCATTAGCCCGAAACCAGCATTCCTCCCCTTGTGGTTTGCCTGGCTCACAAAAGAATGCCTGTTCTTCCAGCACCTTACTTCACTCAGGGTGAATGGACAGCTCCCAGCTGCCTTTGCAAGATCTTATGCAAATAAGCTCCACATACCTCTGCTGGCTCATGACAGGAACTTCACCCTGTCACATATTTTGGTATTTTATTGATATCATTTACATACCACACTATTTCTTTTTAAAGTAGTAGTTGCATTATGAACAATTGTTACTTACTATGAATTAAAGCAAAATATTCCATTGAATTTACACAACCTAAATCAATTCTTAAAGCAGTGGTTTTGGAAAACAGGTGCTGGTACGTCCATGGCTTTGCCTTCACACTGGTAGCACCCCTACATCTAGCTACAGAATGATGAAATGGCAGTATTGCAAATGTTATAGGCCCTTGTATAGTGATTCCCAAACTGTAGGTTGGGACCCCCAAATAGGAGTCATATAAACAGGACTAATCCCCCCAACCTCCTGGAACTCCACTATGACTTATGCCCAGTGGTGGAACCAGTGAAAATTCACAGGCCCTTCTCCTCCACTTGTATGGACTTCCAGTTAAGACTGGAAACTTGTGTAAAATGCAGGGTGTTCTGGGTGCACACTGATTCATAAGCCCTATGCTGAGTTCTAATGTTCAATGACTAGGAGAAAGAAGTGGAGCAAAGAAGGGAAGAAAGCGCAGGACTACTATTTTGTTTCCCTCATTGTATAGGGTCATGTGAATTTTCAAGTGCTAGAACAAAAATACACGTTTTGGGGGAAAACAGGATTCTTTACACAGAAACTATACATAGGCAGAATACTTTACCTTGGATGATTTATTTACATTTTTATACTGCAGATCTGTTTTGCTCCTTGCAGTTTACTATATAAGAACATAAGAAGTGCCTCTGCTGGGTCTGACCAGAGGTCCATCGTCCAGCAGTCCACTCGTGCGGCAGCCCAACAGATCCAGGACCTGTGTAGTAGTCCTCTATCTGTACCCCTCTAACCCCTTCTCCTTCAGAAAATTGTCCAATCCCTTCTTGAACCCTAATACTCTGTCCTATCAAGCCCTCTGGAAGCACATTCCAGGTGTCCACCACCCGTTGGGTGAAGAAAAACTTCCTAGCATTGGTTTTGAATCTGTCCCCTTTCAACTTTTCCAAATGCCCTCTCGTTCTTGTAGTTTTTGAAAGTTTGAAGAATCTGTCCCTCTCTACTTTCTCTATGCCCTTCATGATCTTATATGTCTCTATCAGATCCCCTCTTCTCTAGGAAAAAGAGCCCCAATTTCTCCAGTCTCTCAGTGTATGAAAGGTTTTCTATTCCTTTTTATCAAACGTGTCGCTCTCCTCTGAACCCTCTCGAGTATCACCATATCCTTCTTAAGGTACGGCGACCAATATTGGAAACAGTACTCCAGATGCGGACGCACCATCGCCCGATACAACGGCAGGATAACTTCTTTCGTTCTGGTTGTAATACCCTTCTTGATTATACCTAGCATTCTATTCACTCTCTTAGCGGCCGCTGCGCACTGTGCCGAGGGCTTCATTGTCTTATCCACTATTACTCCCAAGTCCCTTTCTTGGGTACTCTCACTCAATAACATCCCTCCCATCGTATAGCTAAACCTCAGGATTTTTGCTTCCTAAATGCAATAATACTTTACATTTCTCTATATTGAACTTCATCTGTCATCTCGTCGCCCACAATAACATAGTAAATGACAGCAGATAAAGACTCAAATGGTCCATCCAGTCTGCCTAACCTTACCCTCACTTTAAATTACTGATTTTATTTAAATTTTGTTTTTCTAGCTATTTCTGGGCTAGAAACCCAAAGCTCTGCCGGCTACTGTGCTTAGGTTCCATCTACTGAAGTATCTGTAAAAGTTCACTCCAGCCCATCTAAACCATCCCAGCCGTCGAAGCCCTCCCCAGCCCATCCTCAACCAAATGGCCATATACAGACACAGACTGTGCAAGTCTGCCCAGTACTGGCCTTAGTTCTTCAATAGAAAGAGATTGTTACCCTGGTAAGCGCCTTTCTAGTAGATAGGTAAGACATTCTAGACCAGTGTTCTTCAACCGCCGGTCCGCAGAAAATTCCTGTTGGTCCACGCAGGGCTGGCAAGATTGATGAGCTGTAATTTCCCGCCGGTCCGCACAGGGCCGGCGAGATCATGGGGAGCCTCTGACAGTGGCTTTCTTCCCTCCCAGCAGTTCTTGGTACTTACCAGCACAGCGCTTCACTAAGGCAGCCTTGGGGTTTTTGCTGAATCGCGGCAGCCTCTGATGATGCAACTTCCTCTTTCTTCAGATGTGGTGCGACCCATCAAAGGACCCAAGGCTGCCTTAGTGAATCGCTATGCTGGGAGAGGAGAAAGCCACTGTTGGAGGCTGGGAAGCTGCAGGTAACAATCTACATACATAATATCAGACAAAAAAATACAATTTAAAATGAACAAAGGGCATAACACAAAATGTTCAGGACTGATTTTATAAAAGTTTATTAAGCAATCTTACAGTTTATTCCATTGGGTCCCCTTCCCGAAACAGCTGCATTAAATTTTGCTTTATATCGTCAATGGTGTTGAAACACTTTCCTGACTTGGCCCCTGCTGACTTCTTGTTTCCACAATGAAAGGAGAGTAAGGAGCTGGGAAAGAACTATCATCATGCTTTTTGCCCAAAATTCATGAATTTTTGACAGCAGCGTGAACAGACACGCTGCCGTGATACAGGAACCACAACTGCTCCCTTCAAAGTTCAGGCTGCTGCTTCCTGATTCTCTAATGGAGTCATTTCAACACTTTCAGATAGTAATTTTGGTTGACAGTTTGTTCTTTTCAAATTCATAGTGGATGCTGTGACTGTTAAAAAAATAAAAAATGACCCTGTTAACATCACTTTGATGTTTGACCAATCTTGCCAAACTTTTTTCAGCCTTGGTGATGTTCTGGTTCTCCATTGAAATGACTGAGCTTGGTTTCCACATCTCATCACCAGTTATCACTTTATCAAGCAATGTTTTGCCTTCATTTGTCTTCTCAAGAAGATTCTGAGATATCATGACGCAGCTGTTCTGGTCATCAACCATGGAACAAACTGCCACAACGTGAGACATCCTTCAGCTTCTCTGTTAGAATGTTGTGGCATGAACCAATTCCTCTGCCAATTCTCTTACAGTTAATTGCCGAAAAGCATGCAAGTTTCTTTATTTTTGATATACTGTCTATCAAAACAAATGTCTAGATGGTGTACAATATAAAAGGCACAAGAACTCTTACTTAATAAACAGAAAAAAGGAGGTTAGTTGTGAGGTCTCAAGCTACTCAACGTCTCAAAAGAACTTCCTATTGGCATGCAATTCAAACTGAGTGGAATTTTTTCTTTAAAACTTTTTGTGCTCCATAGAGACTGACACCCAAAAGAGACTTGTGTCTTTTGAAATGTCTGTTTGGCTTCCTGAAGAAATAATGAAACATGGCATGTCGAGGCCAAAGAATACTATTTAACAGATAAGTGATATTTATTTTTTGATGCCTTGCACAATAGTCAAAGTTAACCCGATTCTGTAACTGACATCCATGTTGCAGATGCCGATTACAGAATTGGGTTTAACATGCCCAACATCCCCCCCCTGAAGATTGCCGGCAGGAGGATGCCCAATGCCTCCCCCTAAGATGGCCAGCAGGAAGGTGCTCAACTCCTCCTACCGACAGAACCCACCCCCCTGACGATCGCGGCAGGAGGGTACCCAACCCCTCCAGCTGACCCTCCCCCCCCCTTGGTCTTACTTTCAAGTTGGCACTTTGCAGAAACAGAGCCTAACAGTTCATCTAAAGGTACAGCTATGATTGGGTGGTGAGGTTTTTTAGGAAACTTGTTGCCCTTTTTCCTCCATGTCTCTGAGCACAACCTTCTTATCAGATAAATTATATGAAAATAAGTTTGATTAATTTTTTTATTTCAATATAACACCTTTTGCATGAAAGTGTATTGTGTACTATATTCTGTGTGATTTTTTTTCGTTTTCCTTTTTGGATTGTGTTTTGTTTTTGATGGAGTAAAATATCTGGCAAGTTTTGATACTTTTGTGAGTTGCTCTTTAAGCTGCTACTTTCCTTTTCTTGTATCCACTCTCAAATGTTCTCTTCAGCATAAACTTGAAACAGAAAAATTATGCTTAGATATTTCTTACAATATTAGCTACACTGATTTTTATTTCTCTTGAAACTGATTAGGATTTGTGTTTATTGTTGTTTTAAGGTAGTTGGTACTATACTACGTTTAACTGGGTCTGCCATAAGGACTTTGGTGGAAAAGAAGTGCTAATGTAAAAAAGCCGCAGGCTTCCTCTAGTCCTCCTGCATCGTCTCTCCCCTAGCCCTGCTTTCCCTTAGGGTCGACATAGTCGAGTGTCGGTCTCACGCTTTGCGGGACCGCGAAGCCGAGGTCCCTGCTTAGCTCCAGCCCCGGACCACACACCCTCTTCGGGTGGGCTCGCTCTCGCCGAGGCGTTTGCTCGTGGGGAACGGAAGAAGAGAGAGTGCGGCCTCTTCCCGCCTCACCTCAGGCGCTCGCGCGCTCCGGCTCCTGCCTCTTCCCATCCCAATCCAACGGCCACGTGGCCCCGCCCCTCTGCCGCGCCTGCGCACCGCGCTCCATCCGGGTCCCCTGCGTGTGGTGTAGCAGCTCGGTAGGCGGGAAATGGCGCCTGGATTGTAGCAGCGCGTCTGTGGGGAGCAGAGAGCGAGAGAGCGCGGTAGGGACAGCGGGGCCCTGAGCAGCGGCCGCCCGCGGGCCGGAGGAGGGGCAGGCGGCGCCGCTCTCCCGCCCCGTGTAGCGGGGCTGCGGCCCAGAGCGCAGGTACGAACGGACAGCAGCGGGCTTAGGCCTCGACTGGAAGGGCTCGTTGGAGCTTTCGGAAGGGCAGAGAGCCCGAAGGAGCCGCAAGCGGGGTTGGGCGGGCGGTGCAAGGCTCTTTATTTACCCAGAAGGGAGGCTCTTTCTGCGTGTGCGTGCGTGCGTGTGAGGGAGGGGGTGTGTGTCTACATGTACACACACTCCCACATCATTGTAACTGTCTCGTGCGCGCGTGTGTATTTGCCAATCTGGATTGCTGCCATTTGCATGCCTATATGCGGGGTGAGGGGGGGGGGTCTATATATGTAGCCTAACGGTTGATGCAGTGGGTTCGACTCCCCTTAACCTCAGCTGCATAACTTAGATTGTCAGCTCGCTATAACTGGTACCCAGACTGGCACTATATCAAATCCATAACCCTTGATCCCTTTTTTCTTAATAAGTTGTAATGCCAGTGTCTTGTTAAACTTTTCACGCTGTCTTGTCTAAAAAAATGTACAGTTTCAGGAAACAAGTAGGTGTTACAGCATGCTATTGGAATTTAAAGGTCACTGATAATAACTTATTCTGTAAAAGTTGCAAGGTTTTGCTATTTAAGGAGATGGCTAATTTAATTGGTGCCAACTAAATTATAGTCCCTAGGGTGATCACATTTTTATAGTACGCTCAGAGGTATGAACCTCCAATGGTGAGTGTCGCCACCCCCACGGTAAGAGTTCACCGTCCAGTCATTGCGTTTGTTGTCATATGATCACTCTCTGAGACTCAATACAGTAAAACCTTGGGTTGCAAGTGTTTTAACATTTGCTTAAATTTTAACTTGATATACAAGCAATGTCTTGCAATACAAGTATATACAGTATACACACATCACAACTGAGCTGACGGTTCTAGTGACTGTTCTAAATGAGTGAGGTCTTGCAATACAAGTACGTATAGTATTTTGTATTCAAGTTTTTGGGTTGTGGAACGAACCGTCTGAGTATTCATTATTTCCTATAGGGAAATTCGCTTTGATATACGAGTGCTTTGGATTACAAGCATGCTTCTGGAGCGAACTATGCTCGCAAACCAAGGTTTTTCTGTGTTTGTTTGCAACTATTACTTGATTATTATTAGGTTTCTTTTTGTATTGTCACGTTGAGACCCCCAGAACATATTCAGAGTTAAGTGAAGATTTAATTAACTCAGTGATCTTTTGCTATCTGCATATATATTTTTTGAGTGAATTATGGACTATATATAAAAATGAAGAAAATACAAAAAGAAATCTAATAATAATCAAGTAATAGTTGAAAACAAATGTTGAGTCTGAGATAGTCATCATATGACAACAAACGCAATGACTGGACGGTGAACTCTTACCGCAGGGTTGGCGACACTTACCACTGGAGTTTCATATACCTTCCAATTAAACAAATACCATAAATAGATTGTAACCTACCCTCTCTAACTGCATTCCATATGTATTTTTCATACAGTTCTTCACAGTCAGTTTAATTTCCATCCTATAAATTCACATAGAATTTTTCTTTTTTCAACCATCTTTATTTTCTCTTCTTTATTAATTTCCAGGTACTTTAGTTAGATTGTGAGCCTTCGGGACAGTAAGGGAATTTTTTAAGTACCTTCTTATTTCTCATTTATAATCTTAATGTATATTTTCTTCAAACCGCTTAGAACCTAACGGATGTAGCGGTATATAAGAAATAAATTACATTACATTACATTACATATCTCTGAGAGTACTATAAAAATGTGATCACTCTCTAGGCAGGGACTATAATTTTGTTGAGTCAGTTTATTTTGTATTCAAAGTGCACTCTTTACTGATCTCCCTTCTTTTTTAACTTAGGCACCCTGATTATTTCAAGTAATTTAATTGGTGAACATTACTGTTTTGATATGTTGTTTGGTAAACTATTTTGTAGACTATATTGAGAAGAAGTTATATAAAAACTTTGATAAAGGGTAAATGTTTACATCAACTGTGGGATTGTCTCTTACATGTTTAATGTCCAGTGCTGCATATATGTCTAGCAGTAATAGCATTCAAAACATAATGTAAAAACCAGTAAGTCTTGATTGCATAAGTCTTTACATCCTGTGACTTAGTACTTAGTGGAAACTACTTTTGCAGCAACTGCTGTAAGTTATTTAAGGTAAGTGTTTCTGATTTTGCACAGCAAGATGGTGCACTTTCTCCATTTTTCTTGCAGAATACCTCAGGCTCTTTCATGTTAGCTGGGAATTATCTGTGGACTGCAGTTTTCAAGTCTTGTAACTGATTTTGTTTGGATTCAGATCTGGGTTGACTAGGTTGTTCAGTGCCATTACTTTCCTTTTTTACAGTCTCATTGTTGCTTTTGCTTTGCTTACTACCGTATCATTGTCCTGCTGAAAGATGGATCTTCTTTCTTCTCCCAGGTCTGTGGCATACTGGAACAGGTTTTACTCCAGGATTTGCCTGTACTTTGCACAGTCCGTTTTTCTGTTGCAACATATTCCCCACAACATAATACTGCCATCATCATCATGCTTTACCGTAGGGATGGCTGATAGAGGCAGTGTCATGGTGGTGTCGAAATATTTCCACTTTTACAGCGATGGACCTGATGGTGCACCAAGAGGTATTCAGACACATTGAAATTTTATATAGCATTCCCCCAGTCTGTACATTTTGAATCACAGTACTTTATTCCAGAGTTTTTTTTGGCAGCTTTGTATTTAGCATATCTGGACAAAACTTCAGATTCATATCATACAAAATTATTGATTTTATATAGTAATATTCAAATTAATTCAAGCTGGAAATAATTGGCTCTGTATCATTTATTATGAGTCTTATTCAGTTTGGTAAACCTCTAAATTGAGCTTGATATGACAGATGGTTTGAAGACGTGCAGTCAAGACGTATTCTTAAGTTACTTTTCCTCTAATTCTGTATAGTGCGCCAAAAGTTAGGAGCCAATTTGTTGTGCAGTCTATGGCACATAACTCCCATTTTAGCGCCTAGACAGGGGTAAATAGTTGTTGCGAATGTAAATGCACTGAGGTGCTATTCCAGGGTGTATAAAAAAAAATTTAAAATCAGGTTTATAAAATCTATCTAAAGATAGTTTGAGACTGTATATTCATGCAATGTTTACATTTTTGGGTAAATTCATTAATCCATTCATAATGTCATGGACAATTTTTCTGACTAGAAGATATCACAGTTCTTGGTTTTGCATTTCTCAAAACTATGAATTTGTGTCTGCAGAATTAACAAGCAGCTTCTTCATAGCAAAAATGTTATAAAACATACAGAGTTGTGAAAAACATATTAGCCCCATTGTTCCTTTGCAAATCAATGTATAGAATCAATCCTATACCTCTGTGCTAATTTCATACAGTATATCTGCATAAGGGAGCTAAGTGTGAGGAGGGCAGAGCAAGCAGTAAAAATGAAAGAAACCTTTTGGGCAGAATATTTCACAAGTCTTGGGATCTTTGTATATATAGCATGAGGTTCATCGTATTCTCTTCTTGAAAGAAAAACCTATAATGGCTGCAGACTGTAAAAGAGACTCAGTTTGGGAATATTTTAATGAAGTTCCTCTACCTGTGGGTAAGACGGGCATGCATGCAAAATGCAAATCTTTATCTGTTTGTAAATCAAATCCACCCTGTGCTGTTCTATAAAGTACTGCTTAGGTGGTTTAGCATGTAACTAAGAGGGACGTGCACATAATGAGGCATGGGTGGAGCATACTCACTAACAGACAGTATTCTTTAAGTTTTGAGCAATAAGAGTAAGTACCAACATTTACACCTGTCTTTTACAGTGATGTAGATGATGGTGACTAAATGTTGGCTCACAAATGCTGGCTTATTCTCTATTATATAATGGAATCTGGGTGCCCAGATGCCATCATACAAATACTGTTTTAGCATACAGATTTGTAATGCCTATCTTTGTGCCTTTTGTTCTCGTTGTGAATATTTTTAGAATTGTTCTTTCAAGGTGAAAGTATAGAGCTGCCCTATACTACTGTGTCCCTGGGAACTTCTCATATGCTGTATAAACCTCCAAGGAGAGCCAATTTAACTATAGCTTTACATGTCAGCAGAATGGTATACCTTAAAATAATTCTAAATCTAATCTAGTATTTGAGTTGTGCTATACTTAAACAGGTTCAAGGTGACTTACAATATAAGCAGTTGCAGAATGTATACATTACATTATAGTAGTTTGAGGAGGATAGATTTATAAATGGAGTAATGGGGAGGGAAAATGGGGATTTTATGACTACACTGGTATAACATTTTTACCACCGATGGGTGACAATTACATCCGACTTCTGGGTGCTGACCATCATCAGGGAAGGATACTCTCTTCATTTCACTCAGGTTCCACCAGAGCTTCCTCCAAGAGAGTATCCTTCCAATCCTTTCCAGACCGCCCTTCTTCTTCAGGAAGCTCAAGCTCTGTTTCGTCTCCATGCCATCGAACCTGTTCCTTTGGAACAGCAGAACAGGGGGTTTTACTCCCGTTACTTCCTTGTTCCGAAGAAGACGGACGATCTGCGACCCATTCTGGATTTCAGTGCTCTCAACAAATTTTTGGTCAAAGAAAAATTTTGAATGTTGTCCCTGGCATCCCTTTATCCCCTTCTCGAGCAGAATGGCTGGTTATGCTCTCTGGATCTCAAGGAGGCCTACACTCATATTCCCATACATCCGGCCTCCCGTCAATATCTCAGATTTCGGGTGGGGAATCTGCATTATCAATACAGAATGCTGTCCTTCGGGCTGGCTTCATCTCCCAGAGTGTTCACCAAGTGCCTGGTAGTGGTAGCAGCAGCTCTAAGGAACCATGGTCTTCAGGTATTTCCCTACCTCGACGACTGACTCATCAAAGATTCAACATCTCAGGAGGTTATTGTAACGACCCAATGGACTACCTGGTTCCTACAAAGTTTGGGATTCAAAATCAACTTTCCTAAATCCCAACTTCAGCCCTCACAGAATCTACAAGTCATCGGAGCTGTTCTGGATACTATCCAACTCAGAGCATACCTTCCACAACAGCGTCTGGAAGCTCTTCTTCAACTCTGTCATACAGTGTCTTCCCGCTCTTCCATCTCAGTGAGACACGATGGTACTCCTGGGTCACATGGCCTCCACAGTACACGTGACTCCTTTTGCCAGACTTCACCTCAGAATTCCTCAGTGGACCCTGGCATCTCAATGGACGCAGGTTTGTGACCCACTTTCTAGACACATAACAGTCACTCCTTCATTGAAGCAGTCTCTCTGTTGGTGGATGCTCTCTTCCAATCTCTCCAGAGGCTTGCTTTTTCAAACGCCCCCCCCCCCCCCCCCCCCCCCATCAGAAGGTCCTCACGACAGATTCTTCGACCTACGCTTGGGGCGCTCATCTCAATGGTCTCCGTACACAAGGCCACTGGACCAGTATGGATCGTCAGTGTCATATCAATCTGTTGGAACTCAAAGCAATCCTCAAGGCTCTCAATGCTTTTCAACATCTTCTTCACGACCAGGTAGTCCTCATTCGGACGGACAACCAAGTCGTCATGTATTATGTCAACAAACAGGGAGGGTCGGGATCTGCCTCCCTTTATCAAGAAGCTCTGGAGGTTTGGGATTGGGCAATCCGCCACAACACCTTCCTCAAAGCTGTCTACATCCAAGGGGCAAAGAATTGCTTGGCAGACAACTTGAGTCGTCTTCTGCAACCTCACAAATGGATACTCCATTCCTCGCCTCTTCATCACATTTTTTCACAGTGGGGAATACCTCAGATAGACCTCTTTGCACCTCCCCACAACTACAAACTGCCTCAGTTGTGCTGCAGGATATACTCTCCTCATCGCCTCGAGGCAGATGATTTTCTTTTGGAATGGACAAATCTCTTCCTATACGCATTCCTCCATTCCCTCTCATTCTCAAGACTCTGGTCAAGTTGAAGAACGATCATGTATCTGATTGCTCCTCGGTGGCCGAGACAACTTTGGTACTCCCTTCAACTCAGCAGCAGGGAGCCATACCTTCTACCAGTTTTTCTATCTCTGCTTACACAGAGTCAAGGATCTCCTTCATCCCAACCTGCAGTCTCTACACATGACAGCTTGGTACCTCTCAACATGACTCCTCTTCAGTTTTCTCAATCTGTAAGAGACATTTTAGAGGCTTCTAGGAAACCTACCACTAAACAATGCTATCACCAAAATTGGACTAGATTTTCTACATCGTGTTTTTAATGATAAAGGGCCTCAACAGTCCTTATCTTCTGTTTTGGATTACTTTTTGCACTTATCCACTTCTGGCCTCAAGTCTACATCGATCCGAGTCCATCTCAGTGCAATTGTGGCTTTCCATCAACCTATTGAAGGGAGACCCCTCTATGCTCATCTGGTGGTTTCCAGATTCATGAAAGGACTTTTCAATGTCAAATCTCCTCTCAAACCACCTCCGATGGTTTGGCACCTCAATGTTGTCCTTGCTCAGCTGATGAAGCCTCCATTTGAATTGACAAGGCTCATCTGAAGTATCTCACTTGGAAAGTGGTGTTTCTCATCGCCCTCAATTCTGCTCGACGAGTCAGTGAGCTGCAAGCTTTACTTGCTGATCCACCTTTTATGGTGTTTCATCATGACAAAGTGGCCCTATGTACTCATCCAAAATTCCTCCCTAAAGTGGTATCGGAATTTCATCTCAACCAATCTATTTTTCTTCCAGTGTTCTTTGCAAAGCCTCATTCTCATCCTGGAGAAGTAGCTCTTCATTCTCTGGACTGTAAACGAGCTTTGGCCTTCTATTTGGAACGCACCAAACCACACAGAACTGCTCCTCAACTTTTTGTCTCCTTTAATCCAAATAAGTTGGGACATCCTACCTCTAAGTGTACCATCTCCAACTGGATGGCTGCTTGTATCTCATTCTGCTATGCCCAGGCTGGATTACCCCTACACAGTAGATTCATAGCCAATAAAGTCAGAGCAATGGCAGCTTCTGTATCCTTCCTCAGATCTACACCTATTGAGGAGATTTGCAAGGCTGCTACTTGGTCCTCGGTTCATACTTTCACATCTCACTATTATCTGGATACTTTCTCCAGAAGGGATGGACAGTTTGGCCAAAGAATATTACAAAATTTATTCTCCTAAATTGCCAACGCTCCCACCATCCCATTCTGGTTAGTTTGGAGGTCACCCATATGTGAGAATGGGCTGCCTGCTTGTCCTGGGATAAAGCACAGTTACTTACCATAACAGGTGTTATCCAGGGACAGCAGGCAGCTATTCTCACAACCCACCCACCTCTCCTGGTTGGGTTTTCTACTAGCTATCTGAACTGAGGAGACGCGCCCTACGCTGGGTGTGAAGGCACTTGCGCATGCATAGTGCGGTCGACTCGAAACTTCTCGTTTCTTCAAGCAAGTCTGCTTATGAGCTTCTGCATCCGGGCTCCGCTGATGACGTCACCCATATTTGAGAATAGCAGCCTGCTGTCCCTGGATAACACCTGTTACGGTAAGTAACTGTGCTTTTTGTGCCCAAAAAAGGCCCTAGGTCTTATTTTCGGGGTAGGTCTTACTTTTTTCATGTACAGTGATCATCTCTCCCTTCCTTAGCGCCGGCAGCAGCTAAATCCAGAGACTAGTGGGATAGAATACATCTACCAGCAGGTGGAGATAGAGAACTGACTTGCAGGCGTATATCTTGGATGGAGTCCCTCCTGGCCAGTTAGTATGCTCTATCTCCAGCAGGTTGGATGGCTACTATTCTGGTGGTTCCTGGCTATCTGATGTTGGCTCCTGTTCAGATAGGCTGAATTCTCCTGTTGCTCAGGCTTCAGTTGAGTTCAGGGGTGTTGGCAGATTATAGTTCTCACTTTTGGGGCAACACCTGGACCCTCCTAGATCTCTTCCCCACCCTCATCACGTGTGGAGTACAGGATTTCCTTGTTCTGGAGGGCTACTTTCCCGTAAGAAAAAGCAAACAAACTAAAAAAAAGCCCCAGCCGTCAGGCCCGGACCAGGTTGGCTGGCACAGCATTGATGCTATAGTGCTGGATTTGATCTTTCGGGAGCAGGAAGCATGTGAGTAGCGCTGCAAATTTCTTTGCCTGGGTGTGCGGATAAGAAAGCCGAGAGAGACATGGCTTCATGATGAGGGTTGGGAATCTTTGAGGGCGGGAGGTAGGACTGGTTTGGGTTCGCGTGCGGGTAGTTTCAGAGAGAGGAAGGTTCGGTGTCAGCACAGGAGAGGGATTAGGGCTAAATAAACCTTTGAGAGAAGGTTTAAGGCAGGAGAGTAAGTTGGTATCTAGTTGAAGCAAGTGATACAAGGAGGAAGGTGAACCTTAAGCATCAAATTATTATTAATTATTATTATTTTTTTATTTTTATTTTTTTTGGTGGGGGGAGAGCTTTATTGGGGGAAGAGCTAGGCAGATTGTATCAAAAGAGAAAGAAGGTTAGCATGGAGCCCAATTCTTAGCGGAGGGTGAACTATGATATCTAAACTGGATAAGCAACAGGATAGTGAACTGGGTAGTCAGCTAGATTATGAACTGGATGATCAGCAGTAGGTGGGGTAAGAATCAGAGCAGCTGGAAAATCAAACTTGGTAGCAGGATAATAACATGTAGAAATAAGTGGCAATTAAAAACAATAAATGAGGTAAAAATCAGAACAACTGGAGATCAAAGTAAACTGGATAAGTAGGCAACTGGATGATATCAAAGCAGCTGGATACTGTCCTGTAAGAGGTTTAAATAGGGTGAAAATGGGGATTTGGACCAGGCAAGGTATGTCAGAGCGGCCCTTTCTGAAAGGAGATGTGGGACGGAGGAAGGAGGGGCGAAATGGAGGAGGCTTCCTCCTTCCACTGCCTGAAGAATCACTGGGGAGACTTTCGGCGGCCCACAATGGGCTGAGGCAATCCGAACGCTGGAGATCCGAGGCAAAGTGGGCAGAGTCAGCCCGATCAAACCTGCACAGGCAGAGAGCTTACCAGCGATCCCCGGTGGTCAGGAGGGAGGCTGGGCTCAAAGAGAGCAGATGCAGGGCCGGTCCCTCCTGCTCAAGTGTTGTCGGGTGGAGGAAGGAGGGACAAAATGGAGGAGGCTTCCTCCTTCCACTGCCTGAAGAATCACTGGGGAGACTTTCGGCGGCCCACAGTGGGCTGAGGCAATCCGAACGCTGGAGATCCGAGGCAAAGTGGGCAGAGTCAACCCGATCAAACTTGCACAGGCAGGGAGCTTACCGGCGATACCCGGTGGTCAGGAGGGAGGCTGGGCTCAAGTGGCAGCTATCACCTGTTACAGAGGGAAGGTGTCGAATTCGTCCTTAGGGTCTCAACCAGATGTGGTTCAGTTCCTTAGGGGGGTAAACCACATTTGCCCACCCTTACGGAGGCCATGTCCGCATTGGAGCCTGAAGGTAGTGTTTGGGGGTTTGCAAGGGGCTCCTTTCAAACCGTTGAGTAACGTGACGCTCAAAGATGTTACCTTGAAGATGATTTTTCTAGTAGCCCTAGCATCAGCCAGGCGCGTGTCTGAGTTGCAGGTGTTGTACTTACTTT
Organism: Geotrypetes seraphini; assembly: GCF_902459505.1. Classification (NCBI taxonomy): domain Eukaryota; kingdom Metazoa; phylum Chordata; class Amphibia; order Gymnophiona; family Dermophiidae; genus Geotrypetes; species Geotrypetes seraphini. The sequence goes on along the minus strand of NC_047097.1, from coordinate 76,000,438 downwards.
TCTCGGAGTCTGGAGTCTCGATTCGGACGGTTCCTTCCTTTCTTCCTAAGGTGGTTAATCAGTCCCTCTTCCTAACGTCCTCCAAAGAAGAGGATTGGGGGTCTCGGTTTTATGCTTTGCATTTGCTTGATGCACGTAGGGTGTTCTTGCACTGTCTTCAGGTTTCTAATGATTTTCGGCATTCAGATCACCTCTTTGTGCTCTTTTCAGGTTCTAGGAAGGGTCTAGCGGCTTCCAAGGCCTCGGTGGCTCGTTGGGTCTGAGAGGCTATCGCTTCTGCTTATTTGTTGGTGGGCAAGCTTTTGCCGGAGGCTATCCATGATCACTCAACAAGGGGATTTTCTCTGAAGATTTGTAGGGCGGCCACTTGGTCGTCCTCAAACACGTTTTCTAAGCATTATCGCTTGGATGTGACGGAGCGCGTGGTTATTGCAGAGGCAGCATGTTCGTCCCACCTGAGTTAAGGTTTTCTTTATTACATCCCATTAGTCTCTGGATTCATCTGTTGCCGGCGCTAAGGAAGGAAAAATTATGCCCTACCTGTTAATTTTATTTTCTTTAGATGCACCTTCTTCCCCTCGAGGTCAGCCTTCCTTGGAGCAGATATCTTTTTCTTCTTTCCTACGTCAGATGAGTAAGTATCTCAATATTACTTTGGACTCTGATTCCAAATACTCCACAGAGTATTTAGAAGAAATGAGTATGCCTCGTCATCCTGTGGAGTCTCTCAAATTACCCATTAATAGACTTCTTTCTCAAACTTTCAAGCGGAATCTTGAATCTCCTTATTCCATTACTGCTGTACCAGGAAAGCTAGAATCTCGTTACAGGATGGTCCACTGCAAGGGCTTCGAGAAATCTTAGTTATCCCATCAGTCCCTTCTCGTGGAGTCTTCTCTGAAAAGGACCAATCCTGCCAAAGTTTATGTCACTGTCCCTCCTGGAAGAGAGGGCAGGACCATGGACATGTTTGGTTGACGTTTATATCAAAATTCTCTTATGGCAACTGGACAATTTTGTTTTCATTTCTTATTTCAAGCATTTACTTGATACACTGCCTGAATATTTCAAATATATTCCTCAACACCATCTTCCAGGATTTCAGTATGTGATTACCACTCTGACTCAACTCCGCATGCATCTCCTTCAATCTTCCTATGATGCATTTGAACATTCCTTGAGGGTCACTGCCTTCTCAGTGGCGATGCGCCGGCTTGCCTGGCTCCGTACTGTAGACATGGACCTCAATCTTCAAGATTGTCTGGCCAACATCCCTTGTCAGGGCAATGAATTGTTTTATGACTCCATCGAGGCAGCTACTAAACAATTGTCTGAACATGAGAAATCGTTTGCTTCCATCATTCGTCCTAAGCCTTCTACCTCTAAAGGCTTCAGGCCTCTTCCATCTTACCAGAGGCATTTTCCACAGAGAGCAGCTCCTTATACATGAGCGCCTCTTAAGAAACAACAGCAGCAAAGGCAGCAATAATCTCGGACTCCTGCTGTGCCTAAAGCCTCTCAACCTTTTTGACCATCTAATACAGAGTATAACCTCTCATTCTGCCTCTGTTATCTCCCCTTCCCATTGGAGGTCGTCTCCATCATTTTTATCACTGCTGGGAGATGACCTCTGTGTGCTGTCTGTTCTCAAGGAAGGATACTCTCTTTGTTTCCTCCAGATTCCACCAGATCGTCTTCCAAGAGAGTATCCTTCCAATTCATCGCAGACCACCTTTCGTCTTCAGGAAGCTCAAGCTCTGCTTCGTCTCCATGCCATCGAGGAAATTCCCTTGGAACAGCAGAGCAGGGGTTTTTACTCCCGTTACTTCCTAGTTCCGAAGAAGACGGGGATCTGCGCCCTATCTTGGATCACAGAGCACTCAACAAATTTTTAGTCAAAGAAAAAATCTGCATGTTGTCTCTGGCATCCTTGTACCCCCTTCTAGATCAGAACGATTGGTTATGTTCTCTAGATCTCAAAGAGGCTTACACTCACGTTCTCATTCATCCAGCCTCTTGACAGTTCTCAGATTTTGGGTGGGAAATCTGCATTTCCAATACAGAGGGCTACTCTTCGGCCTGGCATCATCTCCAAGAGTTTTCACCAAGTGCCTAGTTGTAGTAGCAGCAACTCAGTGGAACCATGGTCTACAGGTGTTCCCGTACCTGGACGACTGGCTCATCAAAGATTCAACATCTCAAGTTCAAGTTTCAAATTTATTAAAAGATTTTTTTAAACCGCTTAATCAGGTTTCTAAGCGGTGTACAATATGAAATTGCATAAAAACATATTAAAACGTAAAAACATAAAAATAAGGGATACTGGATAAAATCCAAGTGTCATAATAAAGCACAGATAAAACGTTTGGACCTACTTCAAACAATAGGAAAGTGGGGAAGAACTACAATCATTATAGAAACATAAAAGGAAAGTACAATAGGTTAGGGTAAAAAGTAACAGTTTACTTTAATTTTGTCCTTAAAAGGACAGTTGTTATCCAAAGGCGTCCTGGAACAAGAATGTTTTTAGTTTTACTTTAAATTGTTTTAAATTGGATTCACCACACAAGTGGTTAGGCAGCGAATTCCAAAGAATAGGGGCAGTGACGGCAAAGTTATTGTAGCGACCCAACGGTCTATTTGGTTCCTTCAAAGTTTGGAGTTCAAAATTAACTTTCCCCAAGTCCCAGCTACAGTCCTCTCAAACTCTACAGTTCATTGGAGCTGTCTTGGACACTATACAGGACGAGAACTGACGGCAACCAATCAGAAAGCAGCACAGGGCCAGGCAGGAGTGTGGAAAGCTCGCACCTGACCTCCGCTGCTCCTGTCGGTGTGGCGGCGGGTGCTTGAGGGGGTATGCGAAAAAGGTGCGGTGGGGGATATTTTAAAAAGGTGCGGCGGCAGGCATGTAGGGGGGATGTTTTAGAAAGGGGCTTGCAGTGGGGGGGGGGGATTTTTTAAAACGGTACAGGGGGGGTTAAAAAAATTGTACCTGAAGGTGGGTGTTTTAGAAAGTTACTGGCTGGCTTGGGGCTGGCTGGCTGCCATTAGATTGCCTATCAGTAGTCGTGCCCATCACTAGACGTGCTCTGTACTCTGTCTCGGCCTACCACTAGACCAGGGGTCTGCAACCTTTAAGACATAAAGAGCCACTTGGACCCGTTTTCGAAAAGAAAAAAAAACTTGGAGCCGCAAAACCATTATAAAACAAATCTAACACTGCATATATTGTTTCTTATCTTAATGCTATATACAGGATCACTAAATTGAAAATAAAATCATTTTTCCTACCTTTGCTATTTGGTGATTTCATGAGTCTCTGGTTGCACTTTCTTCTTCTGACTGTGCATCCAATCTTTCTTCCTTTCTTTCAGCCTCCTGTATGTTTCCTCTCCTCCAGACCTCATTCTCTCCCCCAACTTTTTCTTTCTGTCTCCCTGTTCCCCCTTCTTTCTGTCTCCGTGCCGTCCCCCAAGCCACTCGGTTTGCTGCCACCGCAATCGGGGAACAGCCCCCAAGCCACCGCCGTCCCAAGCTTTCCCTGCAGAAGTGTTGCGCTGACCAGCATTCCGCTCCCTGACGTCAATTCTGACGTAGGAGAGGAAGTTCCGGACCAACAAGGCATTTCTCCTCATTCCATCCAGCCTGAGCCCCATCTCTCCTTGATCCAGCATTTCCCTTCTGTGTCTGTCAGAATTACCATTCCACCTATTTTCCAGCATCACCCTTCTTTGTGTCCATCTCACCTATATCCCTATCTCACCACTTTTTCAGAATCTTCATTTGTCTCTGTCCTTATCTTTACGCCATGTTCACCATTTGCCCTTTCAATGTCTTTATCTCCCCCCACACACTTTTTCAGCATTACTTCTATGTCTCTATTTCACCTCCTCTTCATGTCCCCTCTGTATCTCTATCCTTATTCAGTAGGTCCTGCTTACCCTTTCTCTTCTTTGTGTCACTATCTCCATTTTCAGCTTTCCCCCCTTTTCCTTTGTTACTGCACCCTGTAGCTAGAATCTTTCCACCCTCCCTCCACTCCGGCCCAGCCCAGTATGAAAGATTTCCTTTTGTTTCCCTCCCCTCTCTCTTTCTCTCTCTCTTCTCCTCCCTCACCCACGAGTCCTGCATCTGGCCCTCTCCCTTCTACCTGCACCTGGCAACACCCCCCTGCTCCGCGGCTCTCTTCAGCAACTCGGCAGCAGCGGTGATCAAGACAAGCTGCCGACATCAAGGCCTTCCCTCTACGAGTCCTGCCTTTGTGGAAAAAGGAAGTTGAAACAAACGGGACTCGCAGAGGGTAGGCCCCGACGTCAGAAGCTGCTGCTGAGTTGCCGAAGAAAGCCGCGGAGCAGGGGATGTGGCCGGAAGCAGGTAGAAGGGAGAGGGAGATAGGAAGGCTGTAGATCTCCGGAGCATGACACCGACCCCGGCCAGGATGATTTCTTTTTCAGGCACCTTACAAGTCCGGCGTCGCGGCGGGAAATAGCCATGCTGAGCAGTGAGCTCAGCACTACACAGATGAAAACCTTGCTTGCTGATTGGTCCGGCGGCACGGCGGGGCGGGGCCGCCGGACCAATCAGCAAGCAAGGCTTTCATCTGTGTGTGCTGAGCTCACTGCTCAGCATGGCTATTTCCCGCCGCGACGCCGGACTTGTAAGCTGCATTCCTGCGTGACACACTACCGGAGCCGCAGCAGAGGTGGAAAAGAGCCGCATGCGGCTCTGGAGCCGCGGGTTGCCGACCCCCGCACTAGACCATCAGAGGGGGACAGGGTACACTATTGTTCAAAATTTTTTTTCTGGGTTTTTCCTCCTTTACAGGTAGGTGCGTCTTATGGAGCAAAAAATACGGTAACTGCAATACTGTATACTCAAATATAAACCTAGATTTTTGGGCCCAAAAATGAGGGTCTTGGTATATATTCAAGTCTTACTATTACAGCTACTAATGCTTCTACTTATTTCTGTAGTACAGCTAGACAAATGCAGCACTGTATATTAAACTTATAAGAGACAATCCCTGCTCAGTAGAGTTCACACTTCCCCCTCCAAATTCGCAGGTTTAATACTCGTAAATTTGGTTATTCGCATTTTTTTTCCCCGATCCATCCCCCGCCTCCCTCCTGCATTCCGGACTTCCCCAGACCTTACCCGGTGGTTTAGCGGTGACGCGGGGCAGGAGCGATCTTCCTACAATGGGAACTCACAGCAGCCATTTTTGATGACTGTGCACAGGGCAGGAGTGTAGGAAGATCGCTCCAGCCCCGCTTCACTGCTAGACCACCAGGTTAATTTTGGGGAGGTCTGTGAGGCAGGAGGGAGGCGGGATGGGTTAGAGTTGGCCCTAAAAGTTATTTGCAGTTTTTCAATATTCACGGGCCGGCTCTGCCCCTAACCCCCATGTGTTCAGAGGGAGAAGTATACATTCTAATTAAAACAAACAGGACAAATAGGGGTTATCCCAGGACAAGCAGGCAGCATATTCTTTACATGTGGGTGACTTCATCCACGGAGCCCCGACGCGGACATCTTTTCAAGCAAACTTGATTGAAGATTTCAAGTTTGCTGGTGCTGCACCACGCATGTGTGTGCCTTCCCGCTCCACTAGAGGGCGCATCCCCTCCTCGTGGTCTTCAGTTCTTAGTTTTCCGCGGAGCCAGAAAGCCCTGTCGTTTTTCTCTCCGTGTTCAAGTGCCTTTCTAGCACCGTGGCTTCTTTGTTTTTTTCATCGGAGTCGCTGTGCACCTTTTTGCCTTCGGGTTTTGTTAAAAAAAACCAAAAAAACTTGACTTCCATGATTTCGGCATCCGGGTGTTCCCGGTTTGCCGTGGCCGCTTTTTTCCTTATGTCCCGGCCTTTTACCGGGTTTAAGAAGTGCACCAGTGCGGTCGGCTGTTATCCTTCACCGACCCGCATTTGTGGTGTATCCTGTGCTTGGGGGCTGACCATCCGACCGACGCTTGCACCAGGTGTGCTACTTTTCAGAATTGTGCCCTGCGACGTCGTTGGGCCTGCATGGCTGAACTGTTTGCTGTGGACCTAGCCCTGGCTTTGACATCGGCCTCGAAGACCTCGGCCCCGAGTAAGATCTCGGCCTCGAAGGGCTCGACCTCGGCTCCGGGTAAGTCCCCTCTTTCTTCCTCTTCAGGGTCAGCGCTGGTGAGGAAGCCAACCTCGGAGTCTCCGGCCGTTCATGGTGGGGATGCCCTTCCACTGGCCTCGTTGAGACTGGCCAAGCCCTCGAAGCGTGCTTCCACCTCTAGGGAATACTCATCTTCGACATCGCCCTCGGTGGAATGCACTACTGCACCTGATATGCCCTCGATGCTTTCGTGCCCGTGTTCCAGGAGATGTTACGGGCTATGATCTTCTCGGAGCTTACCTCAGTTTTGACCCATTTGACCCCGGCTTCGACCTCCCATGCTCCGGACCAGCCTGAGCGTCGCGTCGACTCCTCTGGGGGCAAGGTGCGTCGGTCTCAGCGCCTTTCGTCCTCAGACTCCTTGCCTCAGACCTCGGGGCATTCCTCGCCCTCGGTCGAAGCGTGGGTCAGAATGTGCCTTGACCCTGTCTCGACGTTTGGCGAAGCGCCTCCGGGACTCTTCCCCGAGGCGGGGTCGGTCCCCGGGGGTTCACACTAAAAGGGCTCTCCGGATTTCGGGGCTGTCTCTCTCCAATCCCCAGCTGTTCAAGTCGCGCTCTGGTCCTGGAGGCCCCGACCTCGAGGGGTTCTCCCACTTTTTTACCGGGGCTTGTCTCCTTGGCGTCAGCGGGCCGCGGTGCCTCGGACCCCGGGGTCCTCGCCTCGGGGGTCCTCGAAGCGCTGCCTGTCCTCGACCCCGCCGCGTTCCCTCAGTGTGGCGTCCTGGGGTTCGGGTCACAGGGATACTGATCAGCCGCCACATTATTCTCGGGAGGCTTCTCCCTTCTTTTCGGCGACGCCTTGGTCTCGTTCGACCCCCCCCCCCCGGGTGTCGGTCCGAGGGTCGCCCCTCCTCCTTCACGAGGTTTGTTCAGGATATGGGGAAGGTGCTGGACCTTGATCTCCAGGCCGACTCCAAGTATAACAAGGAGTTTCTGGTGGAGATGGACCTGCTGTGTCCTCCGCGGGAGTCTCTATGGCTCCCGTTGAACCCGGTCTTGCGCCAAGCTTTCTTCCGGAACTTGGAAACCTCCTATGCAGTTCCAGCTATTCCGTCCAAAATGGAATCTAAGTACTGGACTGTCCCCTGCATGTGATTTGAGAAGGCTCAACTGTCCCACCAGTCTCTATTGGTGGAGTCTTCGCTTAAGAAGTCCCATCCCTCCAGGGTCTCCGCGGCGGTCCCGCTGGGATGGGAGGGGCGGACCATGGACAAATTTGGCAGGCGTCTCTACCAAAATTCTATGATGACCAACAGGGTCTTGAACTATAATTTCACCTTTACATCGTACCTTAAGGTCTTGGTCAAGTCCCTACCCGCCTTTCAGGGTGACTTACCCGCCTCTCGCCAGGCGGAGTTTGGGCAGTTGGTGGACTCTTTCTCAGCTACGGTTGCATCTTTTCCATGCAGCTTACGATGCTTTTGAGCTTTCCTTCCGGGTTTCCGCCTTTGCGGTGGCCATGCGCCGGTTGGCACGGCTCCGCATCGTGGACATGGACCCCAACCTGCAGGACCGCTTGGCCAATCTGCCCTGTTTGAGGAATGAGCTCTTCGATGACTCAATCGAGGCGCCCACTAAGCGCCTCTCGGAGCACGAGCATTCCTTCGCTGCTTTGGTGCAGCCTAAGCCGAAGTCCACTCCTTCTAAGGCCTATCGGCTACCGCCAAGGCAGTACCTGCAAAAGTCTACTCCAGCTTTCTCGCGCCCACCTCCTCGCCGAAAGCAGCGGCAGCGGGCTGCTCCGAACCCTCAGTCCTCGGCGGGGTCTAAGCCGGCACCGTCTTTTTGATGGGCTGAGCGGATGGGGGATGGCCCCCTCCGTGATGGTTTCTGCCCCCCCTTCCCATTGGAGGCCGTCTCCGGGCCTTTTACCCACTCTGGGCTCGTATTACCTTGGACGCTTGGGTCCTGACCGTGGTCAGGGAGGGGTATTCCTTGAACTTTCGGGAGTTACCGCCGGACAGTCCTCCCGGTATGTCTCTTTCCAATCGGACGCAGCTTCCCTTGCTCCTTCTGGAGACCCGGGCGCTTCTTCGCCTTCGTGCAGTGGAGGTGGTTCCCCCCTCCCAGAGGGGGCGGGGTTTTTATTCCAGGTACTTCCTGGTCCCCAAAAAGACCGGGCACCTCCGGCCGATTCTGGACCTCCAGAGGCTCAACAAATTCCTCGTTCGGGAGAAGTTCTGGATGCTCTCTCTTCCCGTTCTGTACCCCTTGCTCGACGAAGGGGACTGGTTGTGCTCCCTCGATCTGAAGGAAGCTTACACTCATGTTCCGGTGCATCCATATTGTCGCCGGTTCCTTTGTTTTCAGGTGGGAGATCTGCATCTCCAATACCGGGTCCTCCCATTCGGGCTTGCTTCGTCCCACAGGTCTTTACGAAGTGTCTCGTGGTGGTGGCGGCGGCCCTATGGTCTCGGGGCCTTCAGGTCTTCCCCTACCTCGACGACTGCTAATCAAAGCCCTGTCGAGGGAGGGGGTTATCTCAGCGACCCGACAGACTATTACATTCCTTCAGAGTCTGGGGTTAGAGGTAAACTTTCCAAAGTCCCAGCTATGCCCCTCTCAATCCCTACAGTTCATCGGGGCCGTGCTGGACACGATCCAACTAGAGCATTCCTTCCTCAACAACGTCTGGAAGCTCTTCTCCAGCTTTGTCATGCAGTGTCCTCTCGCCCTTCTATTTCGGCGAGATACATGATGGTTCTTCTGGGTCACATGGCTTCTACAGTATACGTGACTCATTTTGCCAGACTTCACCTCAGAATTCCTCAGTGGACCCTGGCACCTCAATGGACGCAGGTTTCCGACCCTCTGACTCGACACATCCAGGTCACTCCTACTCTGACACAGTCTCTTCGCTGGTGGATGCTCTCTTCCAATCTATCCAGAGGCTTACTGTTTCACACGCCCCCCCATCACAAGGTTCTCACGACCGACTCTTCGCCTTACGCTTGGGGGGCTCATCTGGATGGTCTCCACACCCAAGGCTATTGGACCAGTGCAGACCGCCAGTGCCACATCAATCTCCTGGAACTCAGGGCGATCTTCAATGCTCTCACTGCTTTTCAACATTTGCTTCATGACCGTGTGGTCCTCATTCGCACGGACAACCAGGTCGCAATGTATTATGTCGTCAAACAGGGAGGCACAGGATCAGCCTCCCTCTGTCAGGAAGCTCTGAAAGTTTGGGATTGGGCAATTTGCCACAACACCTTCGTCAAAGCTGTCTACATTCAGGGGGCGGACAATGCCTTAGCGGACAACTTGAGTCGTCTTCTGCAACCACACGAATGGACTCTCCACTTCACGCCCCTTCATCACGTTTTCTCTCTGTGGGGAACGCCTCAGATAGACCTCTTCGCAGCCCCCTACAACTTCAAGCTGCCTCAGTTCTGCTCCAGGATCTACACTCCTCATCGCCTTGAGGCGGATGCTTTTCTTCTGGACTGGACGAATCGCTTTCTGTATGCGTTTCCTCCATTTCCTCTCATTCAAAAGACTCTGGTCAAGCTGAAGTCCGACCATGCCACCATGATTCTGATTGCTCCTCGGTGGCCCAGGCAACCTTGGTACTCCCTTCTACTTCAACTCAGCAGCAGGGAGCCCTTTCTTCTACCAGTGTTTCCATCGCTGCTTACACAGCATTAGGGATCTCTGCTTCATCCCAACCTGCAGTCTCTCCACCTGATAGCTTGGTTCCTCTCAACATAACTCCTCTCCAGTTTACGCAAGCAGTGAGGGATGTTTTGGAAGCTTCAAGGAAGCTTGCTACTAGACAATGCTATCACCAAAAATGGACTAGATTTTCTACTTGGTGTTTTTCTCATCATCAGGAGCCTCAACATTCCTCCTTATCTTCAGTTTTGGACTATCTGTTGCACCTTTCTCATTCTGGCCTCAAGTCTACATCGATACGAGTTCATCTGAGTGCAATTGCTGCTTTCCATCAGCCGCTTCAAGGGAAACCTCTTTCTGCACATCCTGTGATTTCCAGATTCATGAAAGGACTTTTCCATGTCAATCCTTCTCTCAAACCGCCTCCAGCGGTTTGGGACCTCAATATTGTTCTTTCTCAGCTTATGAAACCTCCATTTGAACCTATTGACAAGGCTCATCTGAAGTATCTCACTTGGAAAGTTGTGTTTCTCATTGGCCTCACTTCTGCTCGTCGAGCATTGGTTGGGCTTCAAGCATTGGTTGCGAATTCACCTTTTACAGTGTTCCATCATGACAAGATGGTTCTTCGCACTCATCCGAAATTCCTTCCTAAAGTTGTCTCGGAATTTCATCTCAATCAATCCATTGTTCTTTCAATGTTTTTTCCAAAGCCTCATTCTCATCCTGGAGATTCAGCTCTTCATACTCTGGACTGTAAGTGTGCTTTGGCTTTCTATCTGGAACGCACCAAACCGCACAGAACTGCTCCTCAACTTGATCCGAACAAGTTGGGACATCCTATCTCTAAGCGTACCATCTCCAATTGGATGGCAGCTTGTATCTCTTTCTGCTATGCCCAGGCTGGATTACCCCGTCACAGTAAAGTCACAGCCCGTAAAGTCACAGCCCATAAGGTCAGAGCAATGGCAGCTTCTGTAGCTTTCCTCAGATCTACACCTATTAAGGAAATTTGTAGAGCTGCTACTTGGTCCTCGGTTCATACCTTCACTTCTCACTATTGTCTGGATACTTTCTCCAGACGGGATGGACAGTTTGGCCAAACAGTATTGCAAAATTTATTCTCCTAAGTTGCCAACTCTTCCACCATCCCACTTTGATTAGCTTGGAGGTCACCCACTAGTGAGAATACCTGCCTGCTTGTCCTGGGATAAAGCACAGTTACTTACCGTAACAGTTGTTATCCAGGGACAGCAGGCAGCTATTCTCACATCCCACCCACCTCCCCGGGTTAGCTTCTCTGCTGGCTATCTGAACTGAGGAGACGCGCCCTGCGCTGGGTGGGAAGGCACTCGCACATGTGCGGTGCGGGCTACTTGAAACTTCGAGTTTCTTCAAGCAAGTCTGCTTGTGAGGCGTCAGCATCGAGGCTCCGTCGGATGACGTCACCCACTTTTGAGAATAGCTGCCTGCTGTCCCTGGATAACAACTGTTACGTTAAGTAACTGTGCTTTACTTCCACTCTGTCTTTGTTGTGCCTGCTTACTGTCTCATTAGGAATGTTCTTCTCCAAGTCTGTTCCTTGGAGGCCAGTGGAGCCATGAAGAATAATTTATTACTGGTGCATTTTGGGTACTATTTGAGCTTCTTTGATGCTTTTGCTGGCATGTTTGTTATAGAGAATGTGACTTTCCCACGTCTAGCCTTGGCAAACCCACAGGAACAGAGGAAAAAATTGGCTGTTTGTCAAAGGTATGGGAACAAGGCCTTTCACCACCCCGCGGGGCAGTAAATGGCTTTATCCCCGCAGTAAAAGATCTGCTGTGACTCGCCTTCCTCCCACCCCTCCCGGCCAGCAGCCCCCCTCACGATTGCGGGTCCAGCAGTCCCCTCCCTTTTGCGAGTCAAAACCAGTAGAAAAGAAACCCCTGCAACTCCCCTGGGTTGGCCCCTTTGCACCTCCCACCCCAGGCATACCAGCCTCTTAGAAGCTTTGTGGACAAAAAGGCAACATCTCAGGTTTGCTCCTGGATCTTCTTCCAGCTGAGTCCCTTCTTCCGATGTAACTTCTGAGGTCGGGGCGGGGACAAAGACCGAGCTTGCAGGGACAGATTTTTCCCCCATGTCTTTCTCTAGTTTGTTACTCTGTTTGATTGTTCATAGTTCTTATTTTACTTGGTTTGAGTAAAACAAACTAATTAGTTGAGAGGTTTTCCTATATTCCTACTTTGCCTGATTACGGAAGAGCTCTTGTTTGCTTGGGGACTAACTGTAGAGGGCAGTAGAGCTCTAAGTGAAGTAGGAGGGTTATAGGAAAAATCTGGAGTAGATTCCTTCTGCACAGGTTCACAGCCATGGGGAGAACCCGCTTGTCCAGAATGACACACCTATCTACTGGAAAAGATATTAGCAAGGTAAGAACCAAATCTCTTTTTTTATTTTCTCTGTGCTCTTTAGATTATTGCCTTCAGGGTTTTGGCACAGGAATGTGCAGCAAAGACCTTTTTTTTTTTTTTTTGTAAGATGGCTACACCTGCCATCATCATTTAATACTCAAGATGCATTTTTTTGTCTTTGTGATTTTGTAGCAGCAGGTTTTCAGATGAGCAGTGGATCCCAGAACAACCCTGTGATGCATCTTTGTGACAGAAGCTTTCAGTGATGATGTGTGTCAAGAAACGTGGCATCATGACTGCAAAACAAAGTGACATCTATTAGAAAACCAGAGAAAGCTGAACCATCAAGCCAAGAGCAGCCAGGTGAGACTACTGGCTAGGGTCAGCAGGAGTCATGAGCAGCATCTAGAACTAATGGGAAGGTAGAGGAGATGAGCAGCTACATTAAGGAAGCCATCAAAGGCCTGTACAAGAGAAGAGCAGCAACCCAAAGAGTGAGTGAGGCATTTCCTCCCCTCCTGGGATCAGGACAGTCATCTGTTACGTGCTGTTTAAAATGCATGGGGCTGGTGGGCAGGGATGAAAGATGCTGCACATGGTTTGGGGAATGAGAGAGAGAAACAGGTTGGATGTGGCAGTAGAGAGGATGGGAGAGATGCATCCTGGATCCCTCTCTCTCTTTCCTAATTCCCTCTGTAGCAAGGGAGGGAATGAGAGAAAGAGATGTTGGATAGTGAGAGAGAGAGAGAGAGAGAGATAGGAAGACATGTTGCACATGCGGGTGGAAGAGAGGGAATGTTGTACAAGAGTAGGGAGGGGGAAAAGAGGGAGATTGATCCAGGACAGAAGAGTGAGGATGCTGTACAATGGGAGGAAGGGAAGAAAGAAGGAGAAATGCTGGACCATAGTAGGAAGAACCAATGGACAGCAACAGAAGATTTTGCAGAAGACAGGAAAGCGGAAAAAAGAGAAACTGGGACTAACATGATGTAAAAATAAATCTCCAGACAGCAAAGGTGAAAAAGGAATTAAATTTTCTTTTTAAATTTTATTTGTATTCATTTGTCAAAATTTACACGTAAATCTACTTGTTGCAGAAATACAGAGATCAAACTCATTTCAACAAATTCAAATACAAGAAAACAAAAAACCTCACCATATATCAATATTATCCTTAATGAGTTCAAAATCTTTCTTAGACCTCAATAACTTGCTGGAGGGAAGACATTAGAAATTAAGGGAGAATTTATAATTACCAAATTACAAAAAGAAAATAGCTTAAATGGCTATTAATTCCTTTGGTTATTAGTTTGAGCCTCTAGCCGTGCCACTGGTCAGTCCCTTGAAATCCAAAAAAGATCTTAAATGTTCAGGGAGAAAAAAAACAACATACTTTACGTCCAGATATTTAATAACACATTTGCAAGGATATGCAAGAAGGTAGGTGGCTCCCAATTTCTTGGTTTCATCTCGCATTACAAGATACTCTCTACGACGTTCCTTTGTGGAATTGGTAACATCAGGATAAATCTAAAATTTCTGACCACAAAAAGGAGTCCCACCTTTTTTGAAGTATAATTTCATAACTAACAATAAGTTTTGTTCAAAGACAAAATTTACAATCATGGTAGTTCTGTCTTTAACTTTAGTGATTGAATCTTCCAATAATGCGGTAAGATTTTAAAGATTATTTTCCTCCGGTTCAATTGCTGTCGTCCCTCCAACTGTTGCCTTTTTATTTTTAAAGATAGTAAATAATTTGCTTTATTGGCAGAATATTGGCTGGGGAAAAGTTTAGATTTTCTACAAGAAATTTTTTTTTAAACTTCAATTGGAGAGAGTTTGAATTTTTGGACAATTTAGAATACACAAGTTCAGACGCCTATTGAAGTTCTCAATTTGCTCAATTTTACGATGAATTACAATTTTATCTTTTATAATCTCAGCAATTGAGTTTTTTCAATGGGGCAGTCTCTGTTTGAATTTTGTCAATACATTCTTGTTTTACCAATTCAATTGTATTAGCAAAAGAATCCACTTTGGCTACCAATACCTCTAAATCTTTAGCAGTTTTCTCCATCGTAACATCCATTTTCTTAATGGCACAAAGAAGAGTTTCCAGTGTGACTCCAGGAGTTCCTGCCGGTTCTTCAGCTCCTCTGGTATTGCTCTGGGTCTGTTGCAATCCAACAGCCAGGGCTCCTCCTCCTTCCAGCTCCGGAGTCTCCTCATCCTCCATGGAGCTGGATTCTCCATTCCGCCCTTCCGCTGGACAGACAGGTGCGGAGATCATCGGGGGCGACAATGAGATGTCCTGTCCCAAGGAACCAAGCTTTCCCTCACTCAGGCTCCCAGCAGGATCCACTCCCCGATTATAAAAAAGGAAAAAAGACTGAAGAAAACTTTGGTGCACGTTCAGAGCTCAGTCAAAGCCATCCGCTATCTTTGCTTCCCCCTGGAAAAAAGGAATCTATTGACTGAAATATGTTAGCTTTGGGGTCATTCTACACCAGCTGTACAAATTTTCAGAATGATCCGCACCTTACCATCTCCAATTTCAATGAAACTTGGCACATAGGTGCTCTGGCTTGAAAAACTAAGCCCTGCAAAGTTTCAACCTCGAAAATAAGAAATTCATGTAGTAAGAGGTGCCTAAGTAGAGGCCCTAAAATTTTTGTGCGTATCGTACGAAACAAATGGGCAACTTCAAGGACCTCCTGTACACAGAGTATTGCTAACATCAGCCTGAAATTTAGTCTAAATGTACAACTTTTTGTACTTAACCTAGACTTTTGAAACTCTGAAAGCTTATTAAATGCTCTTCTGATGCCTCAATGCCAAAATTGGCCAAAAACTCAATTCGCTAATTTTTGGCTTCATCTTTGGGGTGCCATAGATTTGTAACAAATATAAGTGGTGACTTCTCGCTTGGTGCACCTGCTCAACTATTGATTACTATTCATCTAGGAAAATTTCAAGACCTGCTTTCGTTTATTTGCCAAGATATTGCAAGTCAAACAGAGCAGCAAAAACTATTATCAACAAATTTTACCCATTTTTGAAGCATTGTATTTCAGTTTTGACACCAGCAATCACTTTGGTTCAAAAAGCATTGGATATAGAGCAACTTTTTCTCTACCAGACATCAAATTTTCAGGCGTGTGTTTTTTTGTATAGGGAAGAAATTTGCAATTGAATTCAGATAGTCTCAGCAATGTAACTAACTACAGTGGAACCTTGGTTTACGAGCATAATTCGTTCCCCATAATAATAGTACTAATTGTAATGTAATTTCCTCCATCCATTTTTCATATACACACAATATAATCTTATTAATACATAATGGTAACCACAAAATTAAAAAAACTCAATGCACATTGTACGCAGAGAAAATGTTAATTATAATTTATATTTGGGGGTTTTTGAAAGATGTCAAGGCAGATGGCTTTAAAATATGCAATGTCACCTCAATAACAACTATAGAAAAAAAAACTCCACTAAATTAAAAATAAAATCATTTTTCCTACCTTTGTTGTCTGGTGATTTTATGAGTCTCTGGTGGCACTTCTGACGTGCATCCAATATTTATTTATTTATTTCTGCCTCTTGCACGCCGCTTCCTTTCCTTTAGACCTCATTCCATTCCCCAACCAACATCTCTCTCTGTCCCTCTAGAAGTCCAACTTTTCTTCCTCTCTCATCCCCCAGATCATGTGCAATATTTTTCACCATTGCCCACCAGTCTCGTGCCCATTTCTCCTATCACCCCTCTCCAATATCATGCTACATCTCTCCCTCCATCAGTATGCCCAACATTCTTCCCCCTTGCATCCCCTTCAATCTATCTTTCTGTTCCTTCTCCACCACCATATCCAACAATTCTCTCTCTTATCCTTCTATTCCCCATGCATCTCTACCTCACTCCTCTCTATGCCCAATTTTCCTCTTCCTTTCCCCATGTGCACCATCTTTTTCCCTCTCACTCACACACTCAGGTCCAACAATTGTCCCTTTCTATTCCTTCCCTCCCTCCTTCCTATGTCCTAAGTTAGTGCCCCCTTCCTCCCTCCCTTGTGTAAAATGACCCCATTTACTATTTTTCCTATTAATGCCCCCTCCCTTCCTTCTGTGTCCCGAGTTCATGCCCCATCACTGCTTTCCAGATTTTATCCCACCCCCTCCCTCCCCCGAAGTCGACCCGTGCTGAAGCCTGCCTACCCCCAAACCAACCCACCGCCGATTCCTGCTCCCCTGCCGGTTCGCTGCCGATTCCTCCTCTCCTCCCGATCTGCCGCCGCCCCCCGAGTTTCCAAGTTTTTTTATTGTTTGATATACCGTTTATCAAAAACATACCTGAACAGTTTACAATTATCAAATATTATTAAAAATTAAATTAAAAATAAAAAAAAATAGAGGGGGGCGACAAAACATGCAGACTTACTGGTACCAAAGTAAGAAATGGTAAGAAATTAATTACAATGAGAAAATAAAATCATAAAAGGGAAGGAAGAGAGGTAGGGGCTTAGTACACTAGGATAGTGTAGGGGTCACTTCAAAAGAAGCATTTCAGTTCTGTAATGCCAACTGCATAAAAGCTGTTAAGGCTCTTATTGAAAGGAAGAAAGTCAGAATGAGTAGGCATCTTTAAAGAGGAATGTTTTTAGTTTAGATTTGAACTTTTCAAAGGATGTTTCTAGCCTAAGATCCGATGGAAGGGTGTTCTATAGAGTAGGGGCAGTGACTGAGAAGATAGTTTTATGGGTTGTGTCAAGAAATAGTTCACAAATAGACAGGACTGAAAGTAGATTTTGAGTAATAGAACGCAGATTCTGGGTAGGAGCATATGGAATAAGAAGTTTATCAATGAATGCAGGTGAATTGGACAGTTTGGTTTTAAATGTTAACAGAATTGTTTTGTAGGTGATATGATGAAAAACGGGTAGCCAGTGGGCTTTGAACAAGAGGGGGGGTCACATGGTCAAATTTTTTAGCTTTGAAGATGAGTTTGACTATACTGTTTTGCAATAGTTGAATCCGGCGAATTTCATTTTGTGTAATGCCTTGATACAAGGCATTGCAATAGTCAATGTTGGAGATAACAAAGGAATGAATCAAGATGTTGATGGAGGGGTAGGGGGCCAAACTATGTAATATAGTAAGTGAATGCAGTTTACAGAATTATATGGCGCAGGACCTGCTTACATCGGAAAGTTGATCCTCAACCTGGCAGCTAGGCTTCAATGCTAAGAAATGTAAGGTCATTCACCTCGGAAGCGGAAATCCATGCAGGACGTACTTTTTTTTTTTTTTTTTTTTAATTCTTTATTTATATTTTGAATATATTATCAAGAATAAACTTCTTGTACAGAATATGATTAAGTCAACATAACATAAAACAAATAAAGTAACATTTATATAACAGACCTCTTCTCATTCCCATCCAACAGACATGAGAGAAGTACACACCTGAAGTTCGTCTCCCCACCGGCTAGAGGATGCAAATATAAGAGATACCACCAACAACTTCTATCATATCAAGCAGCCTTATGGGGCAAAGACTTAGAAAAACTAATTACTCACACAAACGACTATGGAGAATTTAGGAAACACCTAAAAACGTACCTGTACTCGAAACACCTAGGTAATGAACCAGGACAATAGCCCCTTTGCAATATCATCCCCAAAACTGAATTTGTAAACCGTTAACCCCAATCACAAACTATGAATAGCCCAATCAATTTATGGAATTTTTCTAATTCTTTGTAAGCCGCATGGCACTTCAAGGCCCTGTAGCATACGAACTGTTGTTATTATCATTAAGGTTCCCATTATCAGATGTACACTGCTGTACCCTGTAATTCGCTGTATGTACAGTTTCTCTTTATTGTAAACTGCCTAGAAGTCGCAAGATTGTTGGCGGTATATAAGAATAAAGTTATTATTATTATTATTATTATTATTATTAAAATTACTATTTACTCAATCAAAATTAAAGTCCCAAAATTTGAGATCCAAGATGTTCCTGAGTGAGAAACTATTTAAAAGAAAAATTCAAATTACAAATTAGGCGGTCAGATGAGAATGGACCAAGAGTAAATTCATGCATTAAGATTTTCTTAATCCCCTTCAAGGCCCCTCCTGGAGAGAAATCCTGTCAGCTGCGAGGGTTCAAAGAAAATATAATTGCAAGATTTATACTTTACAATGCATTTGCAAGGATATCGTAAAAGAAATGATGCCCCCATTGCAGCAACCCCAGGCTTAAGAAGCAAAAATTCCGTCCTTCGTTTCTGAGATTCCCTTGTCACGTCCGGAAATATTTGAACTTTATATCCAAGAAATTCTTTATGTCTATTCTTAAAATAAAGCTGTAATATCCAATTTTTATCTGGTGATAAAACCACCGTAGCCAATAGGGTAGCTGGGATAGCTACCTCCCTCATTGAAGATTCCAATAATGATGTTATGTCCATTTGTTCACCCTGACCTTGTTGTTCTAATTGATATTGTTCTTGCAAATTTTTGGATGTTGGCAAATAATATATTTTAGAGAAAGGAGAAAAAGCATCATTAGGAACATTAAGAACCTCACAAAAGTACTTTTTCAAAACTTCTTTTGCTGATAAAGAAGGGATCTTTGGGAAGTTCAAAAATCTAAGATTATTCAACCGCATATTATTTTCCATCATTTCCACCTTTCTCCTAAGGTTGAGATTGTCTTTAATCAGTGTCGTTTGGACTTGATTTACTTCACTTATCTTTTTATCTATTTTTTCCACATTATTTTTCATCAGTGTATTTTCCTGTTTAAGTCCATTTATTTCATTTCTTTGTTCTAAGAATTTGTCTTCTAGTGCTTTAATTTGTGGTGACAATGTTTGTCCCAGAGTAATT
Organism: Geotrypetes seraphini; assembly: GCF_902459505.1. Lineage (NCBI taxonomy): Eukaryota > Metazoa > Chordata > Amphibia > Gymnophiona > Dermophiidae > Geotrypetes > Geotrypetes seraphini. The sequence goes on along the minus strand of NC_047097.1, from coordinate 75,981,383 downwards.
ACCAAGTCCCAAAAAGAGTCTAGGGTAACATTCATGGGTTTAGGAACAGAGAATATACTTGCTTGCATTGTCCCAACTTCCACAGCAATGACAGTCTTCTCTCTCTGGAAACCTTGCTCCATTTCATGTCCCCTCGTTGTTCTCACCGCAGTCTCATCTTCCTCCAGTGCTTCGCCCATTTCAGCCTCCCGGGAAACGAAGTCTGCCTCCTCGGACTGACTACTCTCCCGTGGAGAGCTAGCACACTGCGGCTGAGGGGGCGGAGTTCTAGCGTCGGGGCTCAGAGTTGACTCTAGCCCAGGGAAGCTTGCCGCAACCTCACTCCTTCCCGGCAATTCCAGCGGGTGACTCCCCGATGCAACTGCTGCCTCTTGGTTTAGACGCCGCAAGAAATCCTCCATGGACATCTGAAGAGGAGTCTCCGGGCGCCTCGAGGCTCCAGAAGCACCTTTCCCTCTCCTTTTCGGCATCGGTAAAGCAATAAGTAAACGTTGTTTCGTTAGAATCTCTGGCGGCGTCTCCCTCACTCTCATCGGCTCGCGGCCATCTTGGATCCCAGGACGTACTTTTTGAACGGAGAAACTTTAACTAGAACTTCAGCAGAACGAGATTTAGGAGTAATCATCAGTGCAGACATGAAAACTGCCAATCAAGTGGAGAAGGCTTCATCTAAGGCAAGGCAGATATTGGGTTGTATCAATAGAAGTTTCATCAGCCGAAAGCCTGAAGTCATAATGCCGTTGTACAGGGCCATGGTGAGACCTCATCTGGAGTACTGTGTGCAATTCTGGAGGCCACATTACAGTAAAGATGTGCGCAGAATTGAATCGGTTCAGCGGACGGCCACCAGGATGATCTCGGGGCTCAAGGGTCTCTCGTACGAAGAGAGACTGAACAAATTGCAGCTCTACACTCTCGAGGAACGTAGGGAGAGGGGAGACATGATTGAAACATTTAAGTACCTCACGTGTCGAAGTGGAAGATGATATTTTCTCTCTCAAGGGACCCTCGGCGACAAGAGGGCACCCGCTCAAACTCAGGGGCGGAAAATTTCATGACGACACCAGAAAGTATTTCTTCACAGAGAGAGTGGTTGATCATTGGAACAAGCTTCCAGTGCAGGTGATCAAGGCAGACAGCATGCCAGACTTTAAGAATAAATGAGATACCCATGTGGGATCCCTACGAGGGTCAAGATAAGGAAATTGGGTCATTAGGGCATAGACAGGGGGTGGTTAAGCAGAGTGGGCAGACTTGATGGGCTGTAGCCCTTTTCTGCCGTCATCTATGTTTCTATGTAATAGGGAAAGGATAGAGTGGATAAGGCTTAATTTGTAAAAACACTTCTGAGTGACACTGCTGATTTGATGATGAAAGTTAAGATCTTCGTCAATAATAACTCCTAGTAGTTTGATTTTATTGTCAAGTTGGATAGGGCAGGAATCGATACTAATTGGATGGTTCAAAGTTACTTTTGGAAAAGAAGAAAAAAAAGCCCTTGGATTTAGGGAAAGCTTGTTTTGTCAAAGCCAAGAGCTAATCTTGTTAAGTTTATTGTTAATTTCTTCTGGTATAGTAAAGTTCATGGGATGAAGTATCTTATTTTTTGCTCCATAAGATGCACCTGACCATAAGACGCACCCTAGATTTAGAGGAGGAAAACAAGAAAAAAAACATTCTGAACCAAATTCTCCCTGCCAGGCTGTGCACCCTCTCCTCCCTCCCTGCCAGGCTCTGTCCCCTGTTCCCCCCCCCCTCCTCTGGTGGTCTAGTGGTAGGCCGGGCCAGGGCACAGAGCAGGCAGGCCTAGTGGCAGGCAGGCAGGCCCCATAACCCCATGTACCCCCCAGTACCTTAAATCATTCCCCAATACCTCCCATGTACTTTAAATCATCCCCCCCACGTACCCCCCAGTGCCTTTTTTAATCATCACCCCAGTCCTTTTCTTAATCATACCCTCCCTGTACCTTTTTAATCATACCCCCCGTGTACCTTTTTTTTTTTTTTTTTCCAAAACCCCATACCTTTTTTAATTCTTCCCTCCCTCGACAACTCCATACTATTTCCGGGCAGCAGGCGCACGAGTCAGGAGCGCGGAGGTCAGGCGCGAGCTTTCCGCGTTACTGCCTGGCCCCGGGGGGGGGGGGGGAGGGGGGTGTTTTTAAATTGTACAGGGGATACAAATTTTGCATCTTAACTTCATAAAACGCACTAAGATTTCCACCCACTTTTGGGTGGGGAAAAAGTACGTCTTATGGAGCGAAAAATACAATAATTGAATGTTCTTGTGTATCTTTTATTAGCTTCAGCTGCAGGACAACTAAAAGATGATCCCTCCCCTCTGGGCTACCTGCCCGGGAGCTTCCTGTCTTGCTCAGTTTGTTCCTGCAGCTTCACTGCTTGGTTTCATTTCAGTTAATTCTGCTCGTGATTTGTTTTCAATTCCTAGGTTTTTAAAAAAAAATTTTTCCGCGGGTTTGCCCACGTGCTGCGGATCAACTCTGTGAGTGATCCTTCGGCGGGAGATCGCTGACATTTTAAAGTTTGTCTGCTTCTTGAGGGTGCTCTGTAAGCCTGAAACTGCAGTAAGCCTTCTGGACAGCCTGCCGATTGATTTGGGTCTCCAGGTTCGGGAGCCATCTCTCCCCTGGTTTGTCCGCAAAGGGATAGAGCGCAGGCTGTTGCGGTTCTGAGGAGGTATGCCGGGATTGGAACCGCACCGCGCGTCTTCCATGATTTCCCTGAGGGGTCTCGTGGTCATGATCTGAGGTGGCAGGGAAGTTGAGGTGTAGTCAAAAAATAAGGTTGTGTAGGGAAGCTTCAAATACTGTTTTAGATGAGAGATTAGTAAAAATAATCGTAATGTGAAAAGAAAAGACTAATCTCATGAGGTAATACAAATATATCAACTTATTTATATATCCTGTGGAATTCCCATGCACTCAGAAAGGTGTAATCTAGCCAAGAGCCTAAGCTCTTATTGCCAAACCCACCGCCCAATCACTGTGCAAGGAATAATATTATAGCTTTTCATATAAGTTCATTTGTTCATTTTTTCAGTAATGGTATAGAAAAAAACTATCACTTAGCTTCTGAAAAGTGAGAAGGTTCCGACATGGATCATGTTTCGAAAAACTTTGTCAAGGAACCCGAAACTGAGGATTCTAACACTTCAAAACGCCAAAGGTATCAGGCAAAGTGGTAGCAAACCATTTAGTTCTAAAACGTAAAAAAGACAAAATAAATAATGCTTAATACACAATTATTTAAAACAAAGTGCATATAATGTGCTATTCTAATACATAACTTTAGAATTCAAAGCAAAAAACGTACCTGTCATATCATAATTTCAAAATCTCTGCTTGTTAGTTGGAAAAACTGCTTCGTTAGTGTGGTGGTTAGAAAAGAGACGCCACTGAATTTACAAAGATAATATCATCCAGCAAAAAGGGAATGACGTAAAAACAGCTGAGTTCGACGTACTATCAAGTATATTGAAAAACTAAAACACGAAACTAAATAAAAAAACAAAATATACAAAAAAGAAACAAGATTTACAAAAAAGCTTGTCATTCTAATTCACTGTTGAGTCCGTCTGGATTTAGAGTGTTCAATTTAAAAATATATGGATTCGCCAGTGGTCGGGGGTAGTGGTGCCCGATTTAGGAAAAAAACATTTGATTCGATTCAGCCTATTGGGTATTCTATTTGATTTTCCTGCCCAATTGGGTGTTGTTTTTTTGGGGTTTTTTTTTTTTTCCAAACATCCTGGTGGATTTATTTTATAGCTTCTTCACCCCCTTTGCCTTCTAAACACACTGGCGCTGTGGTGTACACAAAATAAAGAAACAAAAAGGACTTTTCCTCTCTCTGTTAAATCCTAGCTCACATTTGTGGTCTAACACCAGCCTGGCAGGATACATGTTTCAATTCTGACATATTGCAATCACAAAACAGAAAATAAAATTATTTTTTCTACCTTTTGTTGTCTGGTCATTATTCAAATCTTGTTGATCCCAGGCTCTGGTTGTCTTCTGATAACTTGCTTGCCAGAGTCTCCTTCTTTCTCCGTGCTAACCATCCATCTGCAATCTCTGTCCTCCCCTTCTGTTTCCCTTCCCTCCGGCATCTTTCCTTTTTTTTGTCTCCATTCACAGATCCACCTTTTATCCCAGGACAAGCAGGCAGCATATTCTTAACTGATGGGTGACGGCACCGATGGAGCCCCGGTACGGACAATTTTAGAGCAATTGCACTCTAAGAACTTTGAAAGTTCCAGTAGGCCGCACCGCGCACGCGCGAGTGCCTTCCTGCCCGACGGAGGCGCGCGGTCCCCAGTTTCTTAGATTCCGCGGAGCTAAGAAGACGCGTTTTTTTCAACGGCTGTTGAAAATCCTTCTTGCCTTCCCGCTCGCGCTTTTTTCTGTCTGGAAGTTTTTTCTTCCTCCTTTTCTTTTCGTTTCGTGTTAAAAAAAAAAAATTATTTCTTTTTTGATCTTTTCTTCGCCTCACCCCGGCAGGGCCTGTTGGCACAATCAAAGCCTCCGCCTTCGATTTAGTGGAGGCCGTGTTCACCTTCATGCCCCCGCAGCCAGGTTTCAAGAAGTGTCAGCGGTGTGCACGGCCCATCTCTTTGACCGACCTCCACAACTGGTGCCTTCAGTGCCTGGGTCTGGATCACAACGCCTCCTCTTGCACCTGTTGGCGCTTCTCTTAAAAGGCGCACATTGAAGAACCGGCAAATCCAACAACGACTTCTCATCCAGAAGACTCTAGTCAAACTCAAGTCAGACCATGCCACCATGATCCTGATTGCTCCACGGTGGCCCAGACAACCTTGGTACTCCCTTCTACTTCAACTCAGCAGCAGGGAGCCCTTCCCTCTACCAGTGGTTCCATCACTGCTAACGCAGCAGCAGGGATCTCTACTTCATCCCAACCTGCAGTCTCTACACCTGACAACTTGGTTCCTCTCAATGTAACCCCTCTCCAGTTTTCTCAACCAGTGAGAGAGGTCCTGGAAGCTTCAAGGAAGCCTGCTACTAGACTATGCTACCACCAGAAGTGGGCTAGATTCTCTGCTTTGTGTTTTTCTCATCATCATGAGCCCAACACTCCTCCTTGTTTTGGATTATCTCTTGCACCTCTCTCATTCTGGCCTCAAGTCTACATCGATACGAGTCCATCTTAGTGCAATTGCTGCTTTCCATCAGCCTCTCCAAGGGAAACCCCTCTCTGCTCATCCGGTGGTTTCCAGATTCATGAAAGGACTTTTCCATGTCAATCCTCCCCTCAAACCGCCTCCAGTGGTTTGGGACCTCAATGTTGTCCTTTATCAGCTCATGAAACCTCCATTTGAACCTCTTCACAAGGCTCATATGAAGTATCTCACTTGGAAAGTGGTGTTCCTTATTGGCCTCACCTCTGCTCGTCGAGTTAGTGAGCTTCAAGCATTGGTGGCGGATCCACCTTTCACAGTATTCCACCATGACAAGGTGGTCCTTCGCACTCATCCAAAATTCCTCCCCAAAGTGGTCTCGGAATTTCATCTGAATCAATCCATTGTTCTCCCTGTGTTTTTACCAAAGCATCATTCTCATCCTGGAGAATCAGCTCTTCATACTCTGGACTGTAAACGTGCTTTGGCTTTCTACCTGGAATGCACCAAGCCACACAGAACTACTTCTCAACTTTTCATCTCCTTTGATCCAAACAAGTTGGGACGTCCCATCTCTAAGCGCACCATCTATAACTGGATGGCGGCTTGTATCTCCTTCTGCTATGCCCAGGCTGGATTACCCCTTCACAGTAAAGTCACATCCCACAAGGTCAGAGCAATGGCAGCCTCTGTAGCCTTCCTCAGATCGACCCCGATTGAGGAGATTTGTAAGGCCGCCACTTGGTCCTCAGTTCACACCTTCACTTCTTATTATTGTCTGGATACTTTCTCCAGACGGGATGGACAGTTTGGCCAAACAGTATTACAAAATTTATTCTCCTAAGTTGCCAACTCTCCCATCATCCCATTGTGGTTAGCTCGGAGGTCACCCATTAGTGAGAATACCTGCCTGCTTGTCCTGGGATAAAGCAATGTTACTTACCGTAACAGTAGTTATCCAGGGACAGCAGGCAGGTATTCTCACGTCCCACCCACCTCCCCTGGGTTGGCTTCTCTGCTAACTATCTGAACTGAGGAGACGCGCCCTGGTCTGGGCGGGAAGGCACTCGCGTATGCGCGGTGCGGGCGACTCAAAACTTTGAGTTTCATCAAGCAAAAATGCTTGTGAGGCGTCTGCATCGGGGCTCCGTTGGATCACGCCACCCATTAGTGAGAATAGCTGCCTGCTGTCCCTGGATAACAACTGTTACGGTAAGTAACATTGCTTTTTTGCACTTTCATTAGATTCATAAGGGTTTTTAAGACCAATGATAAACTAAACTAAACCTTAAGTTTGTATACTGCTTCATCTCCATAAAGATAGAGCTTGGCACGATTTACAGGTAATTCAATAAATGAGGAAAGGACATAATAAGAAATTAGAGGTTATGAAGAGGATAGCTAGCTTTACTTTTTTTTTTTTATTATTTATTTATAAGATTTTCAATTTTAAATACAAGCATTGCTTTACATGATGCTACAGATCCAGAAATTATATTCAATAAGAATTATAAAGGAAACATTAACTATATCTTATTTAGTCCACAAAAAAATAAAGATCAAGAAAAGAAATAAACTTCCAATTAGAAATAACAAAATTAATTAAGGTCACGGCATTAGATTTCCGAATTACAGCCAGCTGGCAGGTCATACATAGCTAGCTTTACATTTTAAATAGATAGCTTTACGTTTTGGAGAAAAGCCAGGTTTTCAGATGCTTTCAGAATAATTGGAATGAGCCTATGTTTCGCAGCGGGGCAGGGAGGTTATTCCAAAGCTCAGTGAATTTGAAGAAAAGGGATTTCCCTAATTTACTTGCATACATGACACCTTTTAAAGAGGGGAAATATAGTTTGAGTATGTGGGCGGATCTGGTAATGTCAGGTCTTGAAGAATTCCAGGATAGTGGGATTAGGGGAGGAAGAATGCCATGTAGGATCTTGAAAATTAGGCAGGTACATTATAATACCCCTTGTCCCCATGGTGTCCTTGAACTAAGCTTTGGGAATGGGGCATTTGAGGTCTTTTCCCCTATTTAGTTAACACATTTTTGACTTCTGAGGTTTGTGATTGTTTTTTGATACCCCAAAGATGAAGCCAAAAATTAGCGAATTGAGTTTTTGGCCAACTTTGGCATCAAAACATGAGAAGAGCACTTAGCCTAGACTTTTGAAACTAAAAGCTTATTAAGTATAAAAAGTTGTACATATGTAGATTAAATTTCAGGCTGATGTTAGCAATATTCTGTGTACAGGAGGTCCTTGACGTTGCCCATTTGTTTTGTACGACACGCACAAAAGTTTTAGAGCCTCTACTTAGGCACCTCTTACTATATGTTTTTGAGGTTGAAACTTTGCAGGGCTTAGTTTTTCAAGCCAGAGCACCTATGTGCCAAGTTTCATTGAAATTGGAGATGGTAAGGTGGGGACCACTTGTACAGTTGAAATGGACTGACCCATGTATGATAAAAATAAAATTATGTGAGCTCTGTATATTTCAGTTTTTCATGAAAGAATCTCCAGAAGAAAAGGGTGTTATGTTTGAATGTAGTCAAAAATTTTATCAAATGAAATAGTGCTAAACTTCTTTGAGCTTCTGATGATGGTGTAGTAGAGAATGACATGGGGACAAATCTTCCCCCATCCCCGCAGGAACTCGTTTTCCCGTCCCTGCCCCATTCCTGCAAGCCTCAAACACTTTAAAATCATAAGTGTTCAAGGCTTGTGCAGTTGATAGAGCTTACAGGAATGGGACACAGACAGTGCCTATGGGGACGGGGTCAAATTTGTCTCTGTGTCATTTTCTGCTTAGGTACAGTAGGATGCTAGCTATAACTTTAAGAAGATATGGCAAACATATACTAAACATTTATATTTCTCTGGTTTTCCTTGTGGTAGACAACATAAAACATGAGGCTGAGAACGCGAAAAGCTTCTCAACAGTCTGGCCCATCTCTCAGCCTCCGTGCTGTGAGGGTGAAGCGGAAACTCTCGGACACTGAAGTGGTCTCACTGGGTGAAGAAGAAAAGCTTCAGAAGAATGAAACAGGATTACTCTCATCAATCAAAAAATTCATTAAAGGAAGCACACCCAAGGTAGAAACTTTACTACTACTCATTTCTGTAGCATTGCTAGATGTACACAACACTGTATATATATTATATGCAATACTTCTATAACGCTTCCAAGTTTATGCTTCTTCCATTCACTAATATGTCAGTTCATTTCAGACATTTATATTATGCTTTTTTTTACTTTCTTTTGGACCTCAGAAACACCCTCCTCCAACCGTTATTTTCATGTTTTAAAACGGGGAGCTTCTCAGGTGTAATTCTCCTCACTGGTCCTTACTAATTTTACCAATACAAACTTTTTTTTAGCACTTTTTCGTTTTTCCTAAACTTAAGTATGTACTTATCTTTTTTGTTAGTACAGCGGTAGGACCCGACATGTTTCGCATCCGCTTCGTCAGGGATCCATACTGTGTGTAAAACAAATACGTTATCAATATTAATGTACAATACTATTTTCCTACTCTGAAATCACATACCAAAACTTTCAACCATAACTACTTACCAAACCGCTAACATCCACCCCGCTCTAAATTTAAATTGCAAAGATGGCGGCGGCATCTTCAATAGCTTTATTTAAAGGGCTTGTTACGTAAAAACCAACCCCCTCACGTTCTCTGCTCAACCTATCGACTTGTGTTCTAGATTTGGACTTGTGTTCCAGATTAAAGGGGAACAGCCCCAAACCCCCCCCCGGGCCAGATCAAAATAGCGTTTGCCATTCTATTTCCATATTTAAACCCCCAGGGTGCACTGTGTTAAGCCGGTGAATCCACCGTTGTTCTTTCACATTCAAAGCTGCCTCACTGTTTCCTCCCACCCTCCCTTCACTCATGCTGTCAATCACTCTCCACCTCAATTCAGATACTTCGTGATTCTTATATATCATATGTTGAACCATTGGGGCTTCATTTTTTTCTATTCAGTATACGGGACTTATGCTCGTTTAACCGAACTTTAACTGGCCTATTGGTTCTCCCTACGTACAATAAATCACAGGGACATACAATTATGTAAACCACACACCTACTGTTGCAGTCGGTGATGGCTCTAGATACTATCTTTTTATGTTTGCCCGGAACCTCCCAACAATCCCCCTCTATTGTGTTCTTACACCACTGGCATTTCCCACAAGCTTGATGACGTCCAACTTCAGTTTTCTCATATTCATGATATTTTTTAAAATTTAACATCTGTCCAATGGTTCTACCCCGCTGGAAAGCTATCATGGGGAACTCGTGCAAACATTTATGTAACCTCAATATGTGCCAATGTTTCCTCATGATTTCAATGAGCAACTTTGTAGCCCCTGAAAAAGGCAATACACATATGAGGCGATCTTCCTCCACTTTACTTTCCTGTTCTTCGATCAGTAATTCCCTGTTGCTATAACGAGATCTCAGGTAAGCCTTTCTAAGAGTTCCCTTACCTGAGATCTCGTTATATCAACAGAAAAGGGTTGGTTAAGGCGCCTTCTTCCTCGACGCCGGTACCTCCTTCCAGACAGCAGACGATTGAGCAGTTATTGCTGGTATCTGCATTGGACCTGGCGAATTAAGCCCCGCGCTGGGGAAAGGTAAAGAAGGCCTTACCTCACTGGGGCATGAGATCTCACTTTCGCCACCGCAAGCAGAGCCACCTCCTTGTCCGGCGAACTCGAATGCCCTGGAGGCGGGAACAGCTAGTGTTGCTAGGGACGCGCCTGGAGTTCCGGTGGAGGAAGCGGCAGGGGCAGACGAGTTTGTGCCGATGGATGTCAACATTGAGGAGGAAAACCCCAGTAATGCGGTGACTCTAGTAGCAATTTGGCAAATGCTCCAGAAATTGGATAAAGCTGCAGCCAAAACATCAGAGGCTGCTTCAAAGACATCAGAAGAGGTAAAAACCTTGGCTGGTAAAATCGATGATATATCAAGAACCTTGGAACATTCTAATATTGAAATGAAAAATTCCATAACAAAAGTACAATCAGAAGTTCAAGTTTTGCAAGCTTTCAAAGTAGCTGCGATTAAAGACAATACTATGCTTCAAAGAAAAATAGAAAATATTGAGAATTTCTTTTTTTTTTTTTTAATTTTTATTTATAGATTTTCCATTCTTACAGCATCTGAATCATATTAAATATAATTAATTATTACATATATAGTATACTATCATTAATAAGTCATATGTTTTAAAATATATTATGATAAAGATTATACATTAACATATAAATATATTTCCCATCCCTTTTTTATATAACATTTTTCCAATTATTAATCAAATCCCACCCCATTCATATAAAATTTTTATCAATGTGCTAAGAAATCTAATCATTAGAATAATTGGTCAATGGTTGCCAAATTTTCTTGAAATTAAGAAGATTCCCTTGTTGTAACGCTAATATTTTTTCCATTTTATAAATATGACAGACAGAATTCCACCAAAACGTATAATTTAATTTGGTGTAATCTTTCCAGTTTTGAGTAATTTGTTGCATGGCGACTCCTGTCAATATTAATAATAGCTTGTTATTATTTGCTGAAATTGGACTCTTAGTTCTCATTGCAGTGCCAAATAATATGGTGTCATATGAGAGTCCAACATAATTTTCTAGTAACTTATTAATTTGGGGCCAAATTGAATTCCAAAATGCGTTTACACAGGGACAAAAAAAAATTAAATGATCTAACGTCCCTACTTCCAATTTACAATGCCAGCATCTATTAGATCTAGTACTATCTATCTTTTGCAGGCGCGTTGGGGTCCAGAACACTCTATGTAATAAGAACAACCATGTTTGATTCATAGATGCTGACCTTGTAGATCTTAATCTCCAGGACCAAAATCGTGGCCATTGAGACTCAGAAATTGTCTGACCAATCTCAATACTCCAAATATCCCTAAGACCTGTTTTCTTTTTTTTATTTAAAAATCCGTATATCAATTTGTACCATTTTGCGGCTTGGTGACCCAAAAAATCCGTCTGGAAACATAGAACCTGTAGACTATATTGATTATTAAGATTTTTCCATTCAGGGAACCCTACCTGAATGGCCTGCTTCAACTGCATCCATTTAAAATATTGTGTTTTATTTAATCCAAATTTATTTTGCAATTGTGAAAAACTAAGCAGTGAACCTTCTGAAATGACATCATTCAATGTTCGTATTCCTGCATTTATCCATTGTTTCCAGACGATTTTAAATCCGCCAATTCTGATCCTGGAGTTTACCCATATTGATTGATTTAGAGATTTAGCAATAGGTTCTGGTGACAGATTACTGATGTATCTCAATGTTTTCCAAGTATCAAATAAAATTCTGTGGTCTTTGTATCTTTTAGGCATTGTTATAGTTATTAACTGTTCTGGATATAAAGGGAACAGGAGCCGCCATTCTAAATACAGCCAATCTGGTACATTTTCTAAAAGATCTGGGAGGATCCAATACATACCCTGTCTTAAAATATAGGCTTGATGATACCTATAAAAATTTGGAAAATTTACCCCCCCTTCCATAATTGGTCTTTGTAATGATATTAAAGCGATTCTTGGTCTTTTCCCACACCAAACAAATTTTGTAAGAATATTGTTAAGTTTTTTATAAAAAGACCCCTGAAAAAATATTGGAATCATACTCATTTGGTAACATACCACAGGCAATACCATCATTTTAATTGTTTGAATTCTTCCCCACCAAGAAAGATGTAACGGATTCCATTGCTCACACATTTCTGTTATTTTTTTTAATAAAAGTTTTTCATTCTCTTTGACTGTATCTTCAATTGTATTTTTGATCATAATTCCTAAGTATTTAATTCCATCTTCTTTCCAAATAAATGAATATGGATCAAATATTCCTTTAGTACAATGAACATTAATTGGGAGAATTTCAGATTTGTTCCAATTAATTTTATATCCAGAAAAAGTACCATATTTTTCTATTAAATTAAGTATACATGGAATAGTAGTTTCCGGTTCTCTTAAATATAATAATATATCATCTGCATATGCAGATAATTTAAATTCAAAACTGTTAAATGATATTCCCTTTATCTCCTTAGTTTTGTTTATTGCAATTAATAAAGGTTCTAGGACAATATCAAAAAGTAAAGGAGACAGAGGGCATCCTTGTCTAACTCCCCTATGCAAGTTAAATCTATTTGATAAATTATTGTTAATATATAATCTTGCTCCAGGAGAGCTATACAATGTCTGAATCATTTTAATAAAACCGGATCCTATACCAAACCATTGTAAAGCTTGGTATATAAAATTCCATTCCACTCTATCAAAGGCTTTTTCTGCATCTAAAGATATTAAAAAAGCTGGATCATTTATATTTTTTGCTAAATTTAATGAGTGGAATGCTAATCTAGTATTATTTGATGAATGTCTTTTAGCAATAAATCCTGTTTGATGTACATCAATAATGTAAGGAAGAGCTTTTGCCAATCTTAATGCTAATACTTTAGCCATTAATTTATTATCCACATTCAATAATGAAATAGGCCTGTAATTTGAAACCAGAGTAGGATCTTTGTTTGGTTTTGGTAAGACTATAATTATCGATTCTGCCATAGTACCAGAAATATTTTCATTCTTTATTTGATATTGATACAAATTTAACAAATGTGGTAATATGATATTTTGAAAAAATTTATAAAATTCAACAGTATACCCATCTCCACCTGGAGCGGATCCAACTCTAAGAGACTTCAATGCTGTTTCTAACTCTTTTAAAGATATAGGTTCTTCTAAACTTCCTTTTATATGATCTGGAATATTAGGTCCAATAAATGAATTTAAAAAAGTTAATCCGTCTTGTTCTTTATTTTTATAAGAATTAGAAGTGTATAATTCTTTGTAAAAATCAAGAAATTGTGTTATAATATCTTTTGTGTTGGTATGTGTGTTACCTTGTGTATCTTTAATTGCAATAATCTTAGATTTTCTTTTCTTTACTTTAAGATAATTTGCTAATAATTTCCCCGCTTTATTTGAATTTCCATAATATTGTACTTGTTTATTGAAAATGTCTTTCCTCACAATTTGAGAAGAAATCTCATTATATTTAACTTTTAATTTTAATAATTCTTGTAATGTATTATTTTCCCATTTCTCAATTAATTTATTTTCTAATAATTTAATTTGCTTTCCCATCTCAAGAAATTGTTTTTTTTTTTGTTTATTAATAAATGTTGAATATGAAATAATATTTCCTCTCATAGTTGCTTTAAAAGCATCCCATAAGATCTCAGCATTAATTGTATCTGATTCATTAATTTGAAAGAATTCTTGCATTTTTATTTTAAAATCCTCAAGAAATTTTGAATCCGCTAGTAAATCATTATTAAATCTCCAAATTAAATCAAAGTTTTCAACATCATAATTTTGAAGGTTAATCCACACACCAGCATGATCTGAAATTATAATGGGATCAATTACTGCTTTTAATACACGCTGCGCTATATTATTAGAAACAAATATATAATCAATTCGTGAAAAGGATTTATGGACCTGAGAACAAAAAGAAAATTCCTGTTCATTAAAATGAAGAATTCGCCATATATCTACTAAATCACAAGATAGTATCAAATTATCTAAGCCTAATGATTTCATAACTTTACTTGGTTTTTTATCCAAAATCGGATCCATTACAGCATTGAAATCCCCTGCTACTATTAAATTAGATGTAGCCAGTGGTAAAAGTAATTGTTGAATTTGTTTAAAAAACTCAATTTGATTCGTCTTAGGAGCATATAAATTGAATAAATTCAGGGTTGTATTTCCCATAACCATTTCGATATGTACCCATCTACCTAAGGGATCATAATTAATTAATTTAAAATCTGCATTACATTTTTTGTTTATCAGAACAGCCACTCCAGCTTTTTTCTTTAAAGCCGGTGCAAATAAACATTTAGAAATCCATCCTCCAGATAATTTTTTTGATTCAATTTCCGAAAGATGTGTCTCTTGAATAAAATAAATGTCCGCATTTTGATTTTTAAGGAACGATAATAATTTCTTCTTCTTAATAGGATGATTTAAACCATTGACATTCAGCGAAAACATTTTTATATCCATCTAATTAATAATTATGTTTTAACCAATATTCTATGATAATTTACAAGATTAGATCCTAGCACATTCAATAAAAATTTATCCCCTATCCCCCCTATTATTTTCCCTCCCCTCCCACCCATTATCATATTCTGATCTGGAACACGCATTGGTCTTGCAAAACCTAAATCTCCATCACCAGGCAACTAATAATTCATTATATTATTTAAAAACATATCTCTATATTCAATACATTCTTTATACTTCCACCCTTATATAATTGAAAATTATATCCATTTAATCTATAAAATTTTATAAAATTACTAAGAATTATATATATAGTGATTCATAAAATTAAATTCAATATCATGCATACATGTAATATAATACTCTTAATAAATAAACATATTACAAATATAGCTCTTATTTTCTATATATCTATTAATCATCATTTAAATTAAATATACCCATTTTTATAAAAATATTAATCTTAATAATAAATGCATTTCAATCATTTTCATAGATCATCTTCATAATGAATTAATTTGAATGAATACTTGAATAAAATATACATTTTATATCAGTAAATAAATTTTATAATGAATTCCTATTTTATTAATTATCTACCAATCAATTAATCAATACCTTATTTTTTCATAATAAGTTAATATGACTAAATAATTGAATAAAATATAAATTTTATAATGTTGACCTATTTCATTAATAAATCCCTTCAATAAATCAAATTCTTATCTTATATATATTTCATAAAATTGCAATCTTCTTACATAGAATTAAAATATTGTTTTTATAATAAATTAATATATTTCATTTTTAAGTCTTATTCTCAATATAACAAATATTTCTTTCAATAATATTAATAATAACTTCATTGTAAATCATTTTCATTGTTCATTAATCATAATAAGTTAATATGCTTAAATAATTGAATAAACTCTATTCTGATTAAAATATATATTTTATATAAATAATTTAATTTTATAATTAATTTATATTTTAATAATTAAAATTTTTTTTTTTTTTCCATTAGTATTAATGTATGTGGATGCAAATATTTTATTAACAATTAATGTGATAAAATCATTTTATATTATTGCATCCAATATATCAATAAATTATCTTTTTAGTTAGTAAATATTTTTATGTCTTATTTTTTTTTTTTTTTTTATTAATAATCTTCTTTTATTTTTTTCCCTCTTTTTTTTCCATCTTCTTTCTTCAGCTGAATTGTTCCTTTTATTCTGTTTTTTATGTAAACATAGGTTCTTCTTGTGTCAAAAATTCTTTTAGTTTTGCAGGATCTTGAAAATATATGGATTTATTTCCACTGGATATTCTCATAGTGGACGGATAATATATTCCATATATGTAGCCTTTTTCTTTTAACTGCTGTCTAAATGTGAGGAATTGTTTTCTTATGTTTGCAGTATATTTAGCAAAGTCAGGAACTAATATCAGTTTTGATCCTTTATAATTTAAGTTTTTATTTGCTTTTGCCAATTTTAATATTTCCTGAGCATGTTGGTACCTTAATACCTTGAATATCAAAGGTCTTGGAGCAGCCTGGTTTACTGGCTTTCTTGTGGGGATTCTGTGGGCTCTTTCAATTTCTAACGGCCATTTTGAATTGAGCTGTAGCAGTTTAGGTAAAAGATTTTCCAAGAATTGTACAGGATCTCCCCCTTCAATATTTTCAGCCAGACCTAAAATTCTGATGTTCTTTCTTTTTCCTCGGTTTTCCATATCCACCAATTGATTTTTTAAAGCTGCTACTTCTTTTTTATCTTTATCATATTCTTGTGTGAAGGATTCAAATTGCTCCATTTTTTCTTCCATCACTGCCATTCTCTGTCTTTCGGTTTGAATCTCTTGTTTCATGTTAAGAAGTTCTTCTTTAACTTCAGAGATTTTATTAGAGTTTTCAGTCAGCATCAGTTTTATTTTAAATAGCTCTGTCATAATATCGGACTTTTCAGCAAGCTCTTCAGCTTCCATCGGGAACGGCACATTCGATGGTGACAGGGGAGTTACTTTTGTTCTTTTTGCAGATATACCCGATGTTGAAGGCTTTTCAGATTTTCCCTGCTTCATGCTTGCCATTTCCGACGTTGTTTTATGTTATTTTTATTTCGATCCGACAAAGTGAAAGTTTTATTTTTTTTCCGTCTGTTGCCTGGATACGCAGAGCGCCGCGGTTAAGCCGCCATTTCGTGCGCGCTCCAAACCACGCCCCCCCAATATTAAGAATTTCAATCGCAGACTTAATGCTAGAATTTTGAATTTCCCCAAAGTACCCGGGATTTCTGCATATGAGATGTTTAAAAGATATTTGTTGGAAGTTTTAAAATATTCACCAGACCATATTCCTCCATTAAATAAAATATATTATCTTCCACAATCCACCAGAGCTCTGGAATCAATGGAGGGAATTAAACCAGATACACCGCATTTGGATATTAACAATATATCAGATAATTTGGAAGAGTCAATATCTGACTCTTCATTGAGAGTGACACTTCTGATTTCATTTATATTTCAACAAGATTTGGATTCCTTTATGAAACTTTATTTCCGTTTATCAAAAGAACTGTTTCATGGTAAAAAGATATGGGTATTCCTGGATGTAACTAAGGTTACCCAGGAAAAGAGGAAACAATATTTGTCTTTGCGACAGGAGACCAGGGCACTTGGGGGGTCTTTTTTACTGGCGTACCCTTGTAAATGTGTAGTAAAATTTGCTCAGGTTAAATATATTTTTTTTCAGCCAGAGCAGCTAAAATCATTTCTGGAGCTTAAGAAAATTGCTGGTGTTTAGCAGGGAATTATTATTATAATGCAGAGTATGTTATAGCCTTTCATTGATTGGTTCTTTTTCCTTTTTGTTTAACTTCTTAATAATAATTGCCATTACTCCCCAACATTTAGTGGTCTAAGGAAGCAAGAATTTTATTTTCATCTTCATATAATCTGATATGATGTGTTACCATTTATTTTGGCTGTATTTCCTTAGCAAGAATGTTTATTTCTTGTAATATATTGAAAATTTCAATAAATATATAAATATAAAAAAAAAAAAAAATTGATGGGATTTTGAAGTCAAAATTTTGTGTTAGTTACACAAATTATGAAATTGCTAATGCTTCAGTATTTAATTACAGACTTCAGGAATAAAACCTCATTTGTATAATAAATTCACAAAAACCAATCACTATAAAGAAATGTTATATCAATTTGACACTTAATATGTTTGAAACAGGCTACCCCGTTTCACCTCTTTAGGTCCAGTTTGAAAGGGTTCTTGTTAGGAAAATGGTAATTCAAAATTGTATAGTGCTTGCATAGAAACTGATGGTGATAAAAAGGTATTGCTCAGGATTTTCTTTCCATTCCCATGCTGTGTTAAGGAAGAAAGAGAAAACCCGGCAAAGAGGAGTAGGACAGAACATGATCTAGACAACAATCTGATCACATCTACACATCGAACAGGAGATAAATCGACTAAAGCAATCTCCCGAGTACGACAGAAAAGTCAGGTCAATGGAGGTTTGTAAATATTAGATTCATAGGTTAATATTGTGAGGGGAACGGAGGGTCATTATAGTAAATTTGCTTGTTTCTACATTTTCTTGATCTACTTTAGAGATTTCATCTTGGGGATGGAATTTGCTTAGTGTATCTGAAGTAGCCTGAACCTATCATTCAAGTATGAAAGTATAATTTAATTTTGGTACTGTAGTGCGCTGCAGCAAGTATGAAACCTTGCAAAAATGTGTGAAACTGCTTCCATATATCCCTGTAAATGTTTGTTTCATGTTAAAATTGATTAGTGCTTACTCAGTGGTTGTATGCCATCCGGTTAAAATTGAAAAGAAGCTGAAAATATGTTTCTCCATGTTTAATGTTTTTCACTTGGATAGGAAAAAGAAAGTAGACTTTAAATCATACCAATGGTTTCTGTGCTTTGCAGAAGCTGGAAACTATGATGTCACTATCCAGCATGTGAAAGAAAATGGAAAAGCAGAAGATGCTACTGGTGCTGTCAGCCCTCCAAGGACTACGTTGCTGGGGACTATATTTTCTCCTGTCTTCAGCTTCTTCTCACCAGCAAATAAAAATGGTACGTGTAAAAGAATTCTGAAAATAAGATAAAATAGGCACAGTATTAAGAAGCACAAAAAAGAAGAAAGGAGGAATGGAGGGAATCTATAATACTACAAAAATCACTCCATGAAAAATAGCACATACCAGCGCCAGAAAAAGTGATTTAAAGCGAAATAAAAGCCTCAGACTCACAGAGAGGTGTACCTACTTTCTTCCACCCTAGCTTCTCTGGCAAAAAACTTTTCGCATAAAACTAATTGCTGGCAGGTGGAAGCTTAAAAATATTCAACAATAACTAGAGCAAAAAACGTAGTTAAGAGAAAGCCAGGCCGACCATCGTTTCGTGGCTTTTAAGACACTGCTTCAGGGCTGTGACACCAATGCCCCAGACTATCCTGCAATAATACAAGAGTATAATCAAAACATGCTCAATTACTTGCTGCAGAAAAAAGGAATTACTGCTTTCCTTTGCTCACAATTTGCAGAGTCAAACTCCTGCTTTCTACCACACTTTCAACAGCACTAGTGTGGTACTTAAACTACATCCAAGCTGGTCAGGTGATAGAACACATGATCCGTCACATGGATGAAAGAACTGGCCAATCAGGGTAGAGGGAAACTGATCAAACGTCTAATACAATCAGCTGATCAAAATTCAGGACAACTCTAATGATGAAGATTAATAAAAATAAAACCAGTCGCTCAGTTGGATCAAATAGAGCTCAAATCAACCAGTTATACACGGATTTCTTCCATATTGCACAGGGAACTCGTCAGGGGTGTCCCCTTTTCCCTCTGCTATTTGCGCTCTCGATTGAGCCATTAGCGATTTTGATCCGGAATCATTTCCAATTGCAGGGGATAGTGGTGGATGGTATAGAACATCGCATAGCTCTATTTGCGGATGACATTCTATTGTATATGGTGAATCCTGATAAATCAATACCAGTGGTGTTAGATGTTATTGAAGGGTATGGGAGAGTCTCAGGCTTTAAAATAAATCTGGATAAGACTGAAATATGAAATCTCTTTGTAGAGGGGAATATGGTCTATGTTCTTCAAAGACAGTTTCCATTTAAATGGGCGAGTAAGAGCATTAAATATTTGGGTATTTATCTTTCTGTTGATCCCAGTGGGTTATTTGATGCCAATTATGGACCAGCTATTCAGAAAATCAGAGCTGATCTTCGACGATGGCATGGCCTTTGGTTATCATGGGGGGGGGGGGCGCATTACAGTCCTTAAAATGAATGTGCTTCCACGCCTACTATTTTTGTTTCAAACTTTACCCATCCCGATTCCTCATCGGAAGCTTAAACTGTGGCAAGCGGAATTTCGGAGATTTATATGGCAAAATAAAACGCCACTCATCTCTCAGACTGTGATGTGGGTGGATGGAGATCAGGGAGGTAGAGGGGTCCCTAATCTTTATTGGTACTATCAAGCATCACAGTTGAAGATGATTTTAGAATGGGAAGTTGAGTCACATAAATGGGGGGTGATGTTGGAACAATCTTTTGTTCCACATTGTTGATTGCAGACTCGCTTATGGTCATCTTCCACAGTAAGGCAGTGGGCTCGCGACACATCCAATCCCTATATATTACATTTGATTAAGATTTGGGGAAGATTACGCCATGAGTGTAATCGGGGGTTGTTCGTCTCGACCTTATCAGGTCTCAGAGATGAACCTCAATTTTTAGTGGGTACCTCTAATCTTATTTTTAAAAGATGGGATTCCATGGATTTAATTAAATTTCGTGATCTGACCTCGGGGGGGAGATTGATCTCCTTTGAGGATTTGCAATGCTCTTATGGAGTACAGCCTGGGGACTATCTTGCCTACCTCCAAGTACGACAATTTATCCGCACCAGGGGATGGGATAAGGAATCTCCTATAGAAAGTGAACAGCTAGAACAACTATGGGGGACATTACAGAGTGTATCCAGGCCCATTTCAGTTATATATCATTATCTGAAGGGCCGTGTAGTGCCCAAGTTTGTTTTTTGTACTCAATGGGAAAGGGATCTACATTGTATATTTACTAGTAAAAAGTGGGACATTATTTGTAAAGAGGTGGCCTGGGCTTCTTCTTGTGTTTTGATCTAAGAAAACACCTATAAAATCTTGAGTCGTTGGTATTATATTCCTGAGAAACTTCATAAGATGTATCCCCAATCCTCTGATCAATGTTGGCGTTGCCAAGGTGCAAAGGGTTCCTTTCTATATATATAGTGGGAGTGTGCGAGCCTGGTCCCCTTTTGGACACAGATGACGTAAACTTTGTTGCCTTATCCCAAACTCCATAAAGCAGCCTATTGGGATTGACTGATATATGTGAGACCAATTGGCAGACCAAATTAATGCGGTGGGGCTTAGCTGCTGGTAAATGTCTTATTGCAACTCATTGGAAAAAGACATCAGTCCCTACAGTGAATGATTGGAGAGTGAAATTATCTATGTTGGGGAAAATGGAATTATATGTGGCCAAACGCAGAACCTCTTATATAGCTTCCTTGCATACCTGGACTGTTCTTTCCCTGAAATTAGATCTTTATTGAGAAGGGGAGGGGGGAACTGGATATTTGAACTATGGTTTGTATTGGGTAGGGAGAGTGGGGAGGGTTATTATTATTGGAAGAGACTACATGAGAATTAGTAGAGAGGCTGGATTGTTGGTAAAGATTATATATATGGATAAAATTGTATCTCGCATTGTTATCTGTGTTTTAGAGATTGTACTATTCGATTTTGTACCATCCTCTTTTTATAAGCAAGGAATGGTTGTCTCAGGGTTTCTCAAATAGAGCAATATATCATCTGCGTAAGCCGAGACCTTATATTCCCGATCTCTACGAGAAATACCCTGAATCTCATCTGCTTGCTGAATAGCTAGAAACAGGGGTTCCAATACAATATCAAAAAGCAGAGGAGACCCCCTCTGCAACCTAAAGCCATCTGAGAAATTATTATTAATATACAATTTAGCAACAGGGGAGCTATACAATGTTTGAATCATTTGTATAAATCCTGAACCAATACCAAACCATTCCAACGCTTGATACATGAAGGTCCATTCAACACGATCAAAGGCCTTCTCTGCATCAAGGGATACAGAAAAAGCTGGATCATTTAAAGCTTTTGATAAATTCAACATATGCAAGGCAAGCCTAGTGTTATTAGAAGAATGTCTTTGAGCAACTATTCCTTGTACCAGCCTTGCTTTTTATAAAAAGTTATATGCTGCAAAAAAAAAAAAAAAATAAAAGTTAAAACATGTTTAGCAGAAAAAAAATAAAACCAGTTAATGTTACTATTTAATCCATGGGGTTGCACAGCGTGTAATTTGAAGATCAGTATTAAGAAGCAACATTTAAAATCTTGCATAATTACAAAGCAAGCATGATATGTAGGAGCTCCATTTAAGTAATCTGAGATCTTAGGCTAAGGCAGCGTGTGACGCCTTTGCATTTGTTTCTCCATTTGTGCAATGGTTTTAGGTCAAACTTGCCTCACTGCTTGTTTGCTAGCAATACAGATGTTTGGCCAACTACAGTAAGTGATGATGAATTTGCTGGAATGTAATTTTAGGGACATCTGGATCTGATTCACCAGGGCAAGCTGTGGAGGCAGAAGAAATAGTCAAACAGCTTGATATGGAACAAGTAGATGAGATCACTACTGCAACAGCAACGTCAACCAATGGGGCGAGTTACTCCAGCCAAGTAGCACAGATCCGACCTTCAATCAATAATGGTTTAGAGGAAGTGGAGGAGGCACCTGGTCGTGATCTTCCACTGCTCACAGGTGAGATGTACATAACATTCTTAAGGAAAGTTCTTATTCTTTAACACCTCTCCAGACCGGTATAGCTTCACTGATGGGTAATAGCTCACTTTGACCAGTAGGTAGAGACTGAGACCAAACTTTGGTAGTACACTTCCCCCTCCATATTTGCAGTGATAGGGGAATAACAAGTCAGCGAATGCAGAAAAACCACAAATAACTTTTCGGATGTTATTCGCGGTTTTAAGCTAGAGAATATAATAAAACCATAACTAACCTGACCTGATCCTGTGAAGAAAGTGCAGCGATTTTCTCTGTGCAACACTGGGAGCAATGATTTTTCTCTGATGTAATTATGTGGGTGGAGCCTGCAAACGAAAAACAGCAAATAACTGAAACCGCGAATACAGAGGGGGAAGTGTAGTATTAAATACTGTAGCTCCCTCTATCAAACCATCCTTTGCTCAGTCTCTCAGCAGGTGAAGGTGAGCTGTCTCCCCTTAATTAGGCCTGTTGGAATTTTTTTAGCGCTCCTTGTCCTGGACTGAGCTTGGGGGGGCCTGTTTGGGGGCCCACCTCACCTTGGGGGGTGTCACACTCGACGGGTCACAAGTTGAGTCCCTCCTCCTCCTCCCCATATTTTTGTAGAGGTGCCTCAGCTGTAAGCCTTGCCACCAATACCAGCAAGGCATATAGCTTAGAGAGCTAGTGGAGTATGTTCTGAAAAGAAAAAAAAAAAAAATCCTGAGGCAGTGTCAGTTTGAAGGGATCCTTCAGTGTTTTGTAATTGATTTTTCTTTATTAACCGGCACGTTTCTTACAGCTAGGTTGCATATTGCGCAATGAGCACTTTTACAGGGAAAAAGTGCTCATTGTGCTCCAGACGCGAGGCAGCCATGGACGGCCTATGCACATGGTGTGAGGGCCGCGGCAAAGGGGAGTCCTCGTCGGCATTGGGTGCTGGTGTCAAGAGATCCCCTTCACGAGTGCCTTGCTCGCCGGCAGCTGATAGCGGGGAAGTCCAGGCTTCCCTTGCCGCCCACACAAGGATACCTCTAGCCGCCGACGGTCAGGGAAATAAGGTTTCCCTTACCGCCGATGGTGCTGGGGACTCCCTTACCCCTGCTGCCGGCTTGCCTTCTGTAGCGGCTGGGGCGATTCAGGCCTTTCAGCTACTACAGGCCTCGGGGGTTCCGTTTTTGGCGGGCTGTGCTCCGATTTTGGCAGGAAGCATCTTTATCTTGCCTGTAGCCTCTGGTGACCTTCTCCTTGTATTGGAGAGACGGGCAGGTTTCTGCTGGGTCCCCTGTTGTGACAGGGAATCCCATTAGACCACCAGGTGGTTTTCCCTCTGATTTTGTTTTTGCCTTGTGTAAGGCTTATTTTCAGGTGGCCAGGGGTCCTGCTTCTGCCTTGGGGGAGGGGGGGGAGGGTTTACCTTCGACGGCCTCTCCGGTTCGGCCTCCCCCCCTTAGCACCAGTTGCATCCCGTCTCCTCCTCTCTCGTCCAAGCGGCCGAGGGTCTCTTGGGATGGTGATTTTCCATAAGAGGAGCAGTTTTCTATTGATGAGAACCTGGACCTTTTGGGAGACCTCTAGGATCCTCACCAGAGGGACAGATGTTGTTAGCGTCAGCTTTACAATTCCATCAGCTGGCGAGGATCTGTCTGTGGTGCACATTTTTCAGCAGGAAGAGTTCCATGAGCTTATTCTTCAGGTTTCCTTGGTGTTGTGTTTTGAGGAAGACGCGAAGGAGCCCCTACGTGTGGTGGACCCTCTGCTTAGGGGGATCTGCTCTGCATCCCGCTCTTTTCTTATGTATCAGGATATTCGGGATATTGTTCTTGTGCAATGGAAAGTGCCGGAGGCGCCCTTCCACATTCTATGGCCCGCTTGTATCCCATCCCGGAGGGGAATAGGGATACATTGAAGTCGCCCGTGCTGGATGCGGTGGTATCTGCCATTGCAAAACGGCATTCTGTGCTCATTGAGGGTGGCTCGGCCTTACGGGACTCTGAGGCGCGTAGGTTAGATTCTCTTCTGAAGCAGAATTTTGATGTCTCTGCATTAGCACTTCAGGTGGTGATTTGTGGCGATCTGGTGGCTTCTGTTTTTGTGGACCAGGCGTGTCCTTGTTTGTGAGTCGGATGACTGATCCTTGGTGGATCAGGAAGTAGCCAAAATTGAAATGGGTGCCTCTTATCTCTCTGATGCGCTGTATGACCTGTTGCGAGCGGTGGCTAAGTCTATGGCGCTCAGGGTGGCCGCTTGTTGTACCTTGTGGCTTTGGGCTTGGTTGATGGATGCGGCATCTATGGCTTAGCTGACAAAATTTCCCTTTTGGAGGTCTTTTTTGTTTGGCAAAGATTTGGACAAGTTGGTCCAGACCTTGATGGACTCTAAGGTGCCCCGTCTTCGTGAGGACCGTACCCGCACACCTGTGTGGGGTGGCATTGTTTGGGAGAACTTGTGTGATTTCCACAGATATCGCCCTGGTTGAGGGGCTGATTCCTTCCCGTCCTTTGGGTTGCCCCAGGCCTGTTTCTTTCAGCGCATTAATTTCTTTCAGAGAGCCCATCGGGAAGGGTTTGATTCCTTTGCCAGTTCCCCTGCCACCCGTTCGACCCAATAACTCTTTACCGGTGCCTCCCTTGGTTCCGGTGGGCACACCGTTGCGAGATTTTTACCAAGGGTGGGTCGCGATCACTTCGGATCAGTGGGTCCTGGAGGTGATTCAGGATGGATATACTCTGGAATTTTCCTGCTCTTTGCCAGATCACTTTCTCGTTTCTCCTTTTCAGGTAGCATGGAAGAAGCGAGCCTTTCACCAGATACTACAACGGTTGCTACTGTGTTTCCCCGAAAATAAGATCTACCTTGAATATAAGCCCTAGCATGATTTTCGGGGTAGGTCTTAATGTATAAGCCCTAACCCTGAAAATAAGACCTAGTTGCCGGCAGCAGCGCTTCCTGCCTCCCCACTGCCACGCACCCCCCAGACCCTTCCATCTCTCCCCCGCCAACCGCGAGACTGAAATACCTCGTAACAAACAGCAACATCGGCAGCAATCTTGATAGGCTGCTTCAGTGCCTTTTCTCGCCGGGGCATTCCGTGTTTCTTTGGGGGATGTGGAGTTTAGTAGGCAAAGTAGTTGAATGTCATCAGCATAAGTGAAAACTGTAAAGCCTATAAATTGAGCGAGGGGTGAAGTCAGTTCTGAGCTGCTTTTCTCTGGTTCCATCTGTTGGCAGGGGAACATATTCCATTCATCTGGATTGGTGTAGCAGGACTCTATTTACAGGTAGGTCCAAATTTTTCTTTGATTTCTCTGCAAAGTTTGTTAGGATTTGATATAATTTTGTGATTATGTTGATATTTTTATGTGATCTAGAGCAGTGTTTTTCAACCTTTTCAAGCCAAGTACCCCCTAAGCCTAATAAATACCAACCGAGTACCCCCGCCCAAACTCTGCCCCAGACCGCACAAAGTCCACCCCTGGCTTCACCCTCATAATAATAGTACTAATTATAATGCAATTTCTTCCATCCATTTATCATATACGCACAACAAAACTGACACTTTTTGATCATTAAATTGAAAAAAAAAATCATTTTTCCTACCTTTGTTGTCTGGTGATTTCTTGAGTCTCTGGTTGCACTTCCTTCTGACTGTGCATCCAATATTTCTTTATTTCTTTCTGCCTCCTGCACGCTTCCTCTCCTCCAGACCTCATTCTATTCCCCAACCAACATCTCTCTGTACCTCCATGAGTCCAACTTTTCTTCCTCTCTCATCCCTCAGATCATGTGCAACATTTTTCACCACTGCCCACCAGTCTCATGCCCATTCTTCTTCTATCACCCCTCTCCAGCACCATGCCACATCTCTCCCTCCATTACTATGCCCAACATTCCTCCCCCTTGCATCCCCTTCAATCTGTTCCTCTGGTTCCTCTCCACCACCATATCCAACATTTCACCCTCTCATCTTTCTATTCCCCATGCATCTCTACCTCACTCCTCTCTTTCTCCATGCACAATTTTCGTTTCTTCCTTTCCCCATGTGCACCATCTCTCACTCATGTTCAATAATTCTCCCTTTCTATTCCCTCCCCACCTATGTCCTAAGTTAGTGCCCCCCTTCCTTTCTCCATTTTGTATCCGATGTTCATGCCCCCCTTTCTTTCTCTGTCAAGTTTGAGCCCCCTCCCCGCCTTCCTCCCTCCCCCAAAGCCGACCCGTGCCGAAACCTGCCCCCTGCTGAAGCCGCCACCGATTCCTCCCTGCCACCCAACACGTTCCATCCAGTCATCCCCTACCGCCACCACAACTCCGGGCAAGGAAGAGCCAGTCATGTGCAGCGATTGTACGCCACCAGCCCACAAGCCTTCCCCCAGACGTCAATTCTGACTTCGGAGAGAAGATTCCGGGCCAGCCAAGCAGCGATTGGCTGGTCCAGCACCTTCTCTCTGATGTCAGAATTGATGTTGGTGGGGGGGGGGAGAGGGCTTGTGGGCCAGCTGCATGCAATTGCTGCACACGCCTTGCCCTTCCTTTCCTGGAGTTGCGGTGGGGGATGATTAGATGGAGGGTGGCGGCTGCAGCGGGGGGGATGAAACGTGTCGGGTGGCAGGGAGGAATTGGCGCTGGGTGGCTTCAGTGGGAGGCAGGCAGTAAAGAGATCCTGGACGGCGGTCAGCCCGCATACCCCCTAGGGTACCGCAGGCTGAGAAACACTGATCTATAGGTAAAATACTATGTAATCCTGTGGCAGTTTCTGAATCTGCGAGTCCATAATCAAACCCCTATTTCTAGAGAAGTCTGGTTTGAATCCTTGTGCTTATCATGTGAAACATGCTTTGGATATCTGTGACTTGATTATATGAAGGATGTAGGGTAAGAAACACACTCGTGATATAGATTTTTTTCTGCTTTTTATTTTAGCCCCTATTTCTTCAGAAAATGTTTATTCCTCGGCACATCCTGAGGCCGCTTATGAGGAAGACTGGGAGGTTTTTGACCCGTAAGTAATAACCCATTCTTTCAAATCGAATACTGAATCTCTACATTAATCACAATGTCATAGAACTGCGAACTTTCCACATAAACTTGCATTGAAAATCCTTGCACTGTAACTATGGCCAATTTTACCTGTAAATTGTACAACTCTCCCTCCACGGAAGTTAGGTGCAGAGCTGGCCCACAAAATGCAAAATCGTGAATAAATTTTTTGGCTGGCTCTGACCCACCCCCACCTCCCTCCTGCGTCCCTGTATCTTACCTGGTGGTCTAGTGGTGACACTGGGCAAGAGCGATCTTCCTATGCTCCTGCCCCGTGCAGAGCCGTCATCAAAATGGTCCAAACTTATAATCAGGATGAAATGATTTTTCAACTTTACACCACTTAAAATTTAATAGTTGAGTGTGATTTTAGTTTTGTATATATTTTTTCTTTTTTAAGAATGATGGGTATATGTTAAACTTTCTTTTCTTATCAGGTATTATTTCATCAAGCATGTCCCACCACTTACAGAAGAGCAACTTAATAGGAAGCCTGCACTTCCTCTGAAGACCAGAAGCACACCTGAGTTCTCTTTAGTCCTAGACCTGGTATGAAGATATAGTGTTATAGAATAATAAAATCTGATTTGGATAGGGGATTTTAGGGGGCCTGATTATCAAATAAAGACTACTATATGACAAGTTCAAAGAGTCAGCTGTTTTATAAAGACAGAATAGGTGAGCCTGCACACCTGACAGTTTATTTAAAATGTGATATTCTGCTACAACCAAACAGGATAAAAGCGGTTTACAATATATTAAAAAATTCACAATAAGATCAAAAGAAAAACACCATATAATGATAGGAAAAAACACACC
This sequence comes from Geotrypetes seraphini, assembly GCF_902459505.1. Classification (NCBI taxonomy): domain Eukaryota; kingdom Metazoa; phylum Chordata; class Amphibia; order Gymnophiona; family Dermophiidae; genus Geotrypetes; species Geotrypetes seraphini. The sequence continues at coordinate 75,953,319 of NC_047097.1, read as the reverse complement.
TAATAGAAATAAAAGCCAAAAAAACCCCAAACAGGATCATTCAATCTCTTCCATATGCTCATTAATGCGCTAGTAGATTTTCCACCCCTTGCTACAGTGTGCATTAAATGCAAATTCAAAATAAAAAGTCTTTAATAATTGTTTACATCTTTTTCAGAGTAGGTTCTTCGTATGCTCAAAAAACAATGAGGAAGAAAAAATCTTCAAAGTGTGACCCACTCTCAAATTGTAGCAAAAAGCAAAAATAAATCCTAGAAGTGGTACTTCTAAATAATAGGTGATTTAAACCATTGGTTATACACATTCATTGGTGCTTATAGACTTTGTTATGAGACTGCGGGACTAGCCCGCATGGATTGAAGTGGACTTAGCCCAGATATACTATCAGATCGACAAACTTAAAAGTGACAAATCACCTGGACCGGATGAAATTCACCCGAGAGTCTTGAAGGAATTGAAGATTGAAATTGGAGAGTTATTGCAAAAACTTGCAAACCTGTCAATCAGAACTGGTCAGATACCAGACGACTGGAGGAAAGCGAACGTCACGCCAATTTTCAAAAAAGGATCGAGAGGAGAACCGGGCAACTATAGACCTGTGAGTCTTACGTCTGTCCCCGGCAAGATGATTGAATCACTGATCAAGGATAGCATAGTTCAGCACTTGGACACACACGACTTGATGAAACCCAGTCAACATGGATTCAGGAAAGGGAAATCGTGTCTGACGAATTTACTCCAATTCTTTGAGACCGTGAACGAGCAAATTGATAGTGGAAAGCCGGTGGACATAATATACTTGGACTTCCAGAAAGCATTTGACAAAGTTCCACACGAAAGACTTCTCAGGAAGCTACAAAGCCATGGCATAGAGGGAGATATACAAAGATGGATAGGCAAATGGCTGGAAAACCGAAAGCAGAGAGTGGGCATAAATGGGAAGTTCTCCGACTGGGAGAGAGTGACTAGTGGTGTGCCCCAGGGCTCGGTACTTGGGCCGATCCTTTTTAATATTTATATCAATGACCTGGAAAACGGAACATCCAGTGAGATCATCAAGTTTGCAGACGACACAAAACTCTGCCGGGCAATCAGATCGCAGGAGGACAGTGAGGAACTCCAGAGCGATTTGTGTCGGTTACAAAAATGGGCGGAGAAATGGCAGATGAAGTTCAACGTGGAGAAATGCAAGGTAATGCATTTAGGCAGTAAAAATAAGGAATACGAGTACAGAATGTCAGGTGCAACTCTGGGGAAAAGTGAACAAGAAAGAGATCTGGGTGTACTGATAGATAGGACCCTGAAGCCGTCGGCACAATGCGTGGCAGCGGCAAATAAGGCAAATAGAATGTTGGGCATGATAAAGAAAGGAATCTCGAGTAGATCGGAGAAAGTTATAATGCCGCTTTATAGGGCAATGGTCAGACCCCACTTGGAATACTGCGTCCAACATTGGTCTCCCTACCTAAAGAAGGATATAAAACTGCTGGAGAGGGTGCAGAGACGAGCAACTAAACTAGTGAAGGGTATGGAGAAACTGGAATATGAGGATCGACTTAAAACACTGGGATTGTTCTCCCTTGAGAAAAGGAGACTGCGTGGGGATATGATCGAGACCTTCAAAATACTAAAAGGAATTGACAAAATAGAGCAGAGAAGATTATTTACAATGTCCAATTTGACACGGACAAGAGGACATGAAATGAAGCTAAGGGGGGGCAAGTTCAGGACTAATGTCAGGAAGTTCTGCTTCACACAGAGAGTGGTTGACATCTGGAATACTCTCCCAGGGGAGATTATTGCGGAATCGACAGTCCTAGGTTTCAAAAGCAAACTAGATGCATATCTCCTTGAGATAGGCATATAAAGATATGGTTGGCTATAAAATAAGCCAGGTGAATACCTAGCAGGGCCTCCGCGTGTGCGGATCGCCGGACTTGATGGACCGAAGGTCTGATCCGGAGATGGCGCTTCTTATGTTCTTATGTTCTTATGATTGAGAAGTTGTAACTTTCTTCTGAATCTAGTTCGTGGCTGTGTGTGGCAGAGTTTCATCTGAGCGCTGCAGTATGGGTTCTTTGATCCAGCCTCTGGTGAAATGCGTCAGAACCTAGAACCTTTTCAGAACCCCTTACAGCCAACTTTTCATATAAGTCACGATTTTTTACTATTTTGATTTTTGTATTTATGAAGTTTGTTGCAAATATATAAAGTATACCAAGAAAATACTTACACTTTTAAGTGCTATGATTAGAGGTGATACCTTCAGACGCTCAATCCATGCGGGCTAGTCCCACAGTCTGATCAGTCTATGAGCACCAATGAATGTGTATAACCAATGGTCTAAATCACCTATTATTTAGAAGTACTACTTCTAGGATTTATTTTTGCTTCTACTTGTATGCTGCCAGGAAATTAATTCCACAAAGTTGGAACTATCCTAGCAAATACCGCAGTACAAGTACAGCTTAGGGTGCTGAGGCTGTAGCTTTAACTACTATGTGACTGATCATCAGTGATATTTTTAAAAAGTGGCATAGTGTGATCATATTTCTTTATTTTACCTAACAAGCTCAATGCAGAGTTTTGAATGGTTTGCAGTCTCTTAATGTTCTCTTTAGTAAATCCTATAAAAGCTATATTTCAGTGACTTAAACTTTCTTGAGCCAGGGCACACTAAAGACAGTGGCCACGGCTTGAGGCACCCAGAAGTGCATGGACATCGCCATGGTGACATCATGCATATGCGTGACATCATCACATTAACGTCCGCGCTTCTGCATAGGCCCTCCAGATGGGCCCTGAGACACCAGTAGAGGGTGCCAGCAGGGAAAAGGGCTGGAGAGAAGGAGAGGCACTGGCGCCTGCTGATTGCCTACAGCAGTGTTTCTCAATTACTTCAAGCTAAGTACCCCCTAAGTCTAACAAATATCAACTGAGTACCCCAACCACAGACCTCCCCACCTAAGCCCACCTAAGCTCTGCCCCAGATCCCATCCGCTTTACTAATTGCAATGCAATTTATTCCATTCATTTTTCATATACCCACAATATACACAGCAGATATAATTTCTCAAAACTGACACATTTCAATCACTATATTGAAAATAAAATCCGTTTTACCTACCGGCGATCTTATGCAGGCTGCTGTAATTAGCTTTAAAGGTGAGACCGGGAGGCTAAGGGGGATGCCGGAGGACGCTAGAGAAAAGGAGGAAACATCCAGGCCTTCGGTAAATCGGGCAGCACTGGTGCTGTACTGCAGAGGGAAGTCAGCTGGCAGGCGCCTCTCTTCCTCCTCAGTGTGCCATGGCACATTTAGAATCTCAGGAGGCACACAGTTTGAGAAACACTGCTATATTTCCATAATCTAACAGTGAAATAACCAAATTATCCCAGGACAAGCAGGCAGCATATTCTTAACTGATGGGTGACGGCTAGAAAGTTGCGCGGGGACAGAAATCCCACCCGTCCCCGCCAAAGTCCCCACCCGTCCCCGTGAGGAATCCCACCCGTCCCCGTGAGGAATCCCTCCGTCCCCACCCGTCCCCGTGAGGAATCCCCTCCGTCCCCACCCGTCCCCGCGAGGAATCCCCGCCCGTCCCTATAAACTTCAGAAATAGTTATTTCATTTAATTATGCTACTGAATTAAAGGCTCTGGTAGAAACCCATTTACAAATAAGCAAAAAGACTTTATTAATTTGAAAATATTAATTGGGAAGAATACATACTTTGTAAACGGGTTTCTACCAGAGCCTCTAATGTTTATAAATTTTTATCACACTACAAAAGGAATTCCCAAGTGGGAAAACTTCATACAATAATATCAAACAATAATTCCCACTTAAACTAGAATGTGTATGAAAGTTCTATTTTACTAACAGGAGTAAGCCTCAGTAATGGAGCCTACGCGTAGTCAAATTCAATGACTGGGGTATTCAGCGTAGTTGTTTATTGCTCCTTATTCTCCAATCATTGGCTTCACTCCTTCACTCCTATTATTATACTTTATTTACCAAAAGACTAAAACTAATATAAATTAGTGATTTTTATTTTAGGTCGTTTTTTTACTAATTTTTCATTTTATAAAAATGCTATATTTAGTTTGTTTCCATTCCTTTCATTACACTTTTATAAACTTCATGAAACTGCATTCATTCATTTAACTCCAAAGGTTAATTCTTATTGTATATTAATAGTTAGGCAACATTTCTTATTTAGAAAGCCTACTTATCTTGAGTCAGCGCTTGTATTACAGAAAAGCCAACGTGGCCAACGTTTCGTGGGCAAAGATTCCAACCCACTGCATCAGGGCCGAATATTTTAGAAAACAAGCCACTGAAAAAACAGAAAAAATTTTGTTTTGATTTTAGTAAACAGCAATATACTTCATGCAATTTATACATAATACATTCACTTACTTACTGCTCACTATGTATTTGAAAGCAGTCTCAAAGTCTCAACAAAATGGCGACAGCCTCATTTTAAAAGACTTGGCAGTGTACTGACGTCAGTCAGAATATCGGATTTCATTGGGGCAGAAGATCGTAAACTATACTGCATTATCTAAGGCAACAAACCAAAACCTGGAACTGGAATCCAGCCAGTAATTGGTAAAAATGTTACCATTCAATTAGTTTGTTAAAGGTAGCTTCTAATAAAAATGTTGCCATTCAATTTGTTTGTTCAGGCCATCAGGATACAATGTATTTAATCGGCTAATCCATCGCTGTTCATGCTGGGCTAACATACGCCTGAAATTGCCTCCTCTATTGTCAGGTCTAACTACCTCTATAATGACAGCTCTTAGTGTCATGAACTCATGTTTTTTCGTAATACAATGTCTTGCTAATGGCGCCCCCATATTCAGATTCTTAATGTTACTCTTGTGTTCTGTCAATCTGACAGTCAGTGGCCTTGACGTCTGCCCTATATATAGTAGATTACAGGGACATCTTAAAGCATACACCACTCCCCGGGTTTTGCAATTCGACGTATGATTCAAGGTATATTCCCTATTATCTTTAGGGTTCATGAATGTTTTAGTGCAGTCCATCAGAGCACACATCTGACATTTGCCACATATTTGGTGTCCCAACATCACAGTGTCTGAGTTAGTGGAGGCATCTTTGGGATGAGAGGGGCATAGTATTTCCTTCAGATTCCTACTACGGCGATATGCTATCCTGAGGGAATAGCCCTTAAATGTTCCTGCTATACTTAGTATCTCCCAATGTTTTCTCAAAGATTGAGCAATTTTGTAGCTCTGATTCGAATACCAAATATGTGGCAAATGTCAGATGTGTGCTCTGATGGACTGCACTAAAACATTCATGAACCCTAAAGATAATAGGGAATATACCTTGAATCATACGTCGAATTGTAAAACCCGGGGAGTGGTGTATGCTTTAAGATGTCCCTGTAATCTACTATATATAGGGCAGACGTCAAGGCCACTGACTGTCAGATTGACAGAACACAAGAGTAACATTAAGAATCTGAATATGCACGCAGTATTCCAGGTGGGGCCTCACCATGGATCTATACAATGGCATAATGACTTCTAATCTAATCTAAACCTTAGGTTTGTATACCGCATCATCTCTACATTCGTAAAGCTCGACACGGTTAACAAGAGTTAGGGTAGAAAGGAACTCCAGTGGAGGGAAGAGGCAAAATGAAGAGAAAATTTAGAGGACTAGAATAACCAGGCTTACGGCTGACGAAACTCCTGCATATGCAACCTATGATTTGCCTTGCCTTGGATGAAGCTTGCTCCACTTGATTGGCAGTCTTCATGTTCTCACTGACGATCACCCCTAAGTCTCATTCTGCTTCAGTTCTTGTTAGGATCTCGACATTAAGTCTTGCATGGATTTTGGCTGCCCAGGTGCATGACTTTGCATTTTTTGGCATTGAAGCAGAGTTGCCAGACCTAGACCAGCGCTCCAGTAGGAATAGGTCGTGCATCATGTTGTCGGACATTGAATTTATGTCTGTTATGCTTTTGCCCTCTACATTGCTTAGTTTGGCGTCATCAGCGAATAATGTTATTTTACCTCGCAGCCCTTCTGCCAAGTCTCTTATAAAGATGTTGAATAGGATTGGGCCCAGGACCGAGCCCTGCGGCACTCCACTGATTACCTCCGTCATTTCGGAGGGGGTGCCGTTCACCACTGCTCTCTGAAGCCTACCTCCAAGCCATTTCCCAACCCATTTCGTCAATGTGTCACCCAATCCTATAGAACTCATCTTGCTCAGAAATCTGCGATGTGGTACGCTATCGAATGCTTTGCTAAAGTCCAGGTACACGATGTCCAGGGACTCCCCAACATCCAGCTTCCTCGTCACCCAGTCAAAGAAGCTGATCAGGTTGGATTGGCAGGATCTCCCCTTAGTAAATCCATGTTGACGGGGATCCCATATATTCTCCTCGTTCAGGATCGTATCCAATTGGTGTTTGATTAGAGTTTCCATTAGTTTGCACACTATTGATGTGAGACTCACCGGTCTGTAGTTTGCTGTCTCCATCTTGGAGCCTTTCTTGTGGAGTGGAATGACGTTAGCCATCTTCCAGTCCAACGGGACGTTACCCGTACTAAGGGAGCGATTGAAGAGCGCGGATAGCCTGCTTTCGAGGCTGTCTGATGCGGGGCTCTGTCGGTGACGTCACCCACTGTTGAGAATATCTGCCTGCTGTCCCTTGATAACAACTGTTACGGTAAGTAACTGCTTTTTGTGCATCAGGTCAATAAGAGCGATCATCAAAAATGCAAAGTGATGCACTTAGGCAGAAAAAATAAAGAACACAAGTATAGTATGTCAGGTGCAACTCTGGGAAAATCTGAACAGGAAAAGGACCTGGGAGTATTAATCGATAGGACACTGAAGCCGTCGGTGCAATGTGCGGCGGCGGCGGCAAAGAACGCGAATAGAATGCTAGGCATGATAAAGAAGGGAATCACGAGTAGATCGGAGAAAGTCATAATGCCGCTTTATAGAGCGATGGTCAGACCACACTTGGAATACTGCGTCCAGCATTGGTCTCCATACCTAAAGAAGGATATCATACTGCTAGAGAGGGTGCAGAGACGAGCAACAAAGCTGGTGAAAGGTATGGAGAACCTGGATTACGAGGAAAGACTTAAGAGACTGGGGTTGTTCTCCCTTGAGAAAAGGAGACTACGAGGGGATATGATCGAGACATTCAAAATACTGAAAGGAATCGACAAGATAGAGCAGAAAAAAACGTTATTTACAATGTCCAATGTGACACGGACAAGAGGACATGGACTGAAGCTAAGGGGGAACAAGTTCAAGACAAATATCAGGAAGTTCTGCTTCACACAACGAGTGGTGGACACCTGGAATGCTCTCCCAGAAGAGGTAATTGCGGAATCCACCATTCTAGGATTTAAGGGTAAGTTAGATGTACATCTCCTTATGAGTGGCATGAAGTGACATGGGTAGAGGTAGGCTAGATGCACTTCTCTTTACGAGAAGCTTGGAGCGATATGGGGACCAAAACTATGCCAGGGTACACTGGCGGGGCCTCCGCATGTGCGGACCGCCGGACTTGATGGACCTAGGGTCTGTTCCGGAGATGGCGCTTCTTATGTTCTTATCACTACAGCTCTGAAAACAGGTTTAGCGATGATCACTGACTTTAGTGCATCCCACAGTATGTTACAATAATCCATTGTTGACAGTACTATTGTTTGAAGTACATTCTTATAGTCATTTCATGGCAAATAGCGATATAGTCTATTCAAAAGATGTAGCTTAAAATAGGCCTTCCAAATGAGGTTCAACATATGTTACCTAAAAGACAGCTGAGGGTCAATGATTATCCCTAAATTCCGAAATCCTGAGACCACAGAATCACTGAGTTAAGGATCCAAACTGACCAAACTGATAGCTGTGAACAATACTGCCCTGTGAACTTGTAAAAGCTAAGTTGCTCAGCATTTCATATTCTGCTCTTTTCACTGTTTTTCAGCATTATATCTGCTTAATTTCTCTTCTCTTCCCTGTTTTTTACTTAAAAAAATAAACCCTTCTCTTTCCTCTGTTAAATCTTATTTCCTCTTACTAGTTTTCAGCCATTGTTTTCTGCTGATTAGGTGTAGAAGGGAGGGGCTCTGATTTATTACTAAAGTTAACTGCATAATCTTTGGGACAGCGCTGTGAACAAGGCTGCCCTGTGAACTTCTAAAAGCTAAGTTGCTCAGCAATTCATATTCTGCTCTTTTCACTGTTTTCAGCATTATATCTGCTTAATTTCTCTTCTCCTCCCTGTTTCTTACTTTAAAAAAAAAATACAAAAAATAAACCCTTCTCTTTACTTTGTTAAATCTTATTTCCTCTTTCCCTTCATAGGAATAAGAGTAAGACTTATAGTCCCACCCACCCCAGGGATCACTGCTCATATATAGAGACCCAAATAATCAGGACTACTCAAATCAGGTCACTTCACAACCAATCAAGATGACCTTTATTCTATGTAATCACTGTGGTGCTTTAATTCCAAGACACACTATTTGAAGGCTTAAGGCTTGCCCCATCTGTCTTGAACTTGCTAGTACCGTATTTTCACGTAGATAACACGCACCCGTTTAAAACGCGCACACGGGTATAGCACGCGAAAAACACAAATTTATGTACAGAAATTTTTATACACCGCGCACACCCGTACACCGCTCATGCTGCCTGACTCTCCTTTCGCCCGCCCCGACTCTCCTCTGGCCACCCCGACTCTCCTTTCGCCGGCCCCGACTCTCCTCTCCCCCTTGAAGTCCTGTCCCCACCCTGAAAGCCTGATGCCCCCCGACGTCCGATTCACCCCCCCCCCCCCCCCGCAGGGACCGCTCGCACCCCCACCCCGAAGGATCGCTCGCACGCACCCCCACCCCGAAGGACCGCTCGCATGCACTCCCACCCGCACCCCCACCCTGAAGGACCGCTCGCACCTCCACAGCCTCCCGACCCCCCCTCATGTAGAAGCTCCTACCGGTGTCCTGCTGCTATCTCTTGGCGGTCCCGACTCCCCGACACGGGGCAAGAGGGAGCTCAAGCCCTCTTCCCCAGCCAACCGCGGCACCCCGACACGATCGGGGCAAGAGGGAGATCAAGCCCTCTTGCCTCCCCGACACGATCGGGGCAAAAGGGAGCCCAAGCCCTCTTGCCCCGCCGACTCCCCAACTCCCCGACAATATCGGGCCAGGAGGGAGCCCAAGTCCTCCTAGCCCTGGCGACCCCCCCCCCCCCCGCTAGTTGTTCGGGCCAAGAGGGAGCCCAAACCCTCCTGGCCACAGCGACCCCCTACCCCCACCCCGCACTACATTACGGGCAGGAGGGATCCTCCTGCCCTCGACGCAAACCCCCCTCCCCCCAACGACCGCCCCCCCAAGAACCTCCGATCGCCCCCCCAGCCGACACGCGACCCCCCTGGCCGACCCCCACGACACCCCCACCCCCCTTCCCCGTACCTTTGTGTAGTTGGCCGGACAGACGGGCGCCAAACCTGCCTGTCCGGCAGGCAGCCAACGACGGAATGAGGCCGGATTGGCCCATCCGTCCCAAAGCTCCGCCTACTGGTGGGGCCTAAGGCGCCTGGGCCAATCAGAATAGGCCCGGGAGCCTTAGGTCCCTCCTGGGGGCGGGGTCTTGGGCACATGGTTGGGTTGGGCCCATGTGCCTCAGGCCCCGCCCCCAGGTGGGACCTAAGGCTCCCGGGCCTATTCTGATTGGCCCAGGCGCCTTAGGCCCCACCAGTAGGCGGAGCTTTGGGACGGATGGGCCAATCCTGCCTCATTCCGTCGGTCGTTGGCTGCCTGCCGGACAGGCGAGTTTGACTCCCGTCTGTCCGGCCAACTACACAAAGGTACGGGGAAGGGGGGTGGGGGTGTCAGGGGGGGTCGCGGGTCGGCTGGGGGGGCGGTCGGAGGTTCTTGGGGGGCGGTCGTTGGGGGGAGGGGGGTTTGCGTCGAGGGCAGGAGGGCCTGGGATCCCTCCTGCCCGTAATGTAGTGCGGGGTGGGGGTAGGGGGTCGCCGTGGCCAGGAGGGTTTGGGCTCCCTCCTGGCCCGAACAACTAGCGGGGGGGGGGGGTCGCCAGGGCCAGGAGGACTTGGGCTCCCTCCTGGCCCGATATTGTCGGAGAGTTGGGGAGTCGGCGGGGCAAGAGGGCTTGGGCTCCCTTTTGCCCCGATCGTGTCGGGGAGTCGGGGGGGCAAGAGGGCTTGAGCTCCCTCTTGCCCCGATCGTGTTGGGGGTGCCGTGGTTGGCTGGGGCAAGAGGGCTTGAGCTCCCTCTTGTCCCGATCATGTCGGGTGTCGGGACCGCCAAGAGGAAGCAGCAGGACACCGGTAGGAGCTTCTACATGATGGGGGGGGTCGGGAGGCTGTGGGGGTGCGAGCGGTCCTTCAGGGTGGGGGTGCGGGTGGGAGTGCGTGCGAGCGGTCCTCCGGGGTGGGGGTGCGGGTGCGTGCGAGCGGTCCTTTGGGGTGGGGTTGCGAGCGGTCCTGCGGGGGGGGTGTGAATCGGACGTCGGGGGGGGGAACTATGTAAAAAAAATTTTGTACAACGTGCTCACGCGTATAACGTGCAAGGGTATGCGCGGTGCGTAAAAACCACGTATAACGCGCGTGTTATATGCGAGAAAATACGGTATTAAGGAGGAGCTCTGCAAACTTAAACAGGAATTGAATACAATTAAAGCAGCTTCCATCGCTCCACAAAATCATACCAACTTACCACCTCTACCTCAAAGAATAAAACAGCCCAGGAATAAATGGGTCACAGTAGGTTCAGTAAGACTGCGACATGTAACACAGGAACATCCACCTTCACAAATATTACCTCTACAGAATTCTTTCGCTCCACTAGTGCACTGCAGTACTCAAGAAAACAGAAGGGAGGTGGAATTAGAACCAATGAAGGTAACTCAAGAGAACAAGCGCACCGTAAGCACAAATAAAAAAGCCAAAAACAGAAAACTATTACTGTTGGGGAATTCCATCATCAGAGGCATTAACCTTGGAACACAAGGCAAGGAGACCAAAATAGTGAAATATCTTCCAGGATCCTCAGCTGCCAGGAGTTCCAGGCAAATACAGACTATAATTAAGGAAGAAACTAAGGATTTTAACACTGATGTTGTTATCCATCTGGGAACAAATGATCTGGCTAACAACTCCACACTTGCAGCACAGAAAGCTTTTCGGGAGCTTGGTGAGGGGTTGAAACCTTCTGTAAAGACTTTAGCTTTTTCTGAAATACTGCCTGCATATTAGTATTTAAAACAACAACTACCAATGAACCACAGTTCATTGACCGCCTTCTAATTCCACAAACCTCAAATCGTCTTCTCCGATCTAATACACAAGATCTATTAATGGTCCCCTCATTAAAAACAATAGGAACCAGACGCCACGACATCTTCTCAGTCAAGGCACCACTTGTTTGGAATACCCTTCCTTTGTACATTAGAAATACTAAAGATCTCAACTCATTTAAAATTAATTTAAAAACATTCCTCTTTAAAGCTGCATTCAACCTCTAAATTCTCATTCTTCCATGTAAATATTAATTTCAGTCTCTCATACCCAAACCCTAATGTTTTTACCCTCCCCCCTTCAACCTTTTTTTTCTCCGCACTAGGAAACAAAAATTTTGTAACTTTTCCCTCTCGTTCTCTCCAATTCACTCCTGTTTTGTATAATCTGTCAGTATTGTCAGTTTGAAATTGCTCTGTTTTATTTATTGTAGAAATTTTATTAATATTTTAAATGTTTTACCCCAATTGTACATTTTATGTAATTCGCTTAGAAATATTAAGCGAACCATCAAATTTAAATAAAACTTGAAACTTGAAAGGGAGAGCAAAGAGTGAAAAACACAGAGGACTTTAATAGATGGCTCAAAGCCTGGTGTCATCAAGAAGGCTTCAGGTACATAGGAGGATGGGGAAATACATGGAAGGACAAGAAGCTATATTGCACTGATGGGCTACATATTACTACAGCAGGAAAAAGAAACCTTGCAGAGAAATTTAGACTGTTTGTAGGCATTTAAACTAGAAGGTGGGGTTGGTGTATGTATGAAGGACAATTATAGAGACCACCCCTGGCAAAAGAAAAGATGTGATAGTAGTAAAGATTGCAACATAAACAATATCAGCAGCTCATTTCTTAGTATTGCAACGGAAAGTGAAACGAAACAAAAATCTATAAGAAAAAGGAGATTACCACTGAAAAATAGCTGGAAAGCGATGACCACAAATGCTCACAGTCTAAGTAACAAAGTTCATGATCTGCAAGCCCTGATGTTAGAGGCAGATCTAGATATTATCGCTATCACAGAGACATGGTTCAGTGAATCACATGGATGGGATGCAAACATACCGGGATATAATCTTTTTAGGAAGGACAGAGATGGTCAAAAAGGTGGAGGAGTATCTCTCTATGTAAAGATTAATATCCAAGCGATCGAAATGCAAGGGACCTGGGGAAAGGAAGAAGCGATATGGAGCACTCTGAAAAGAGAAGATGGAACTTCTATCTACATGGGTATCTAAAGACCTCCGACTCAATCACAGCAAATTGATAAGGATCTGATTGTGGATATCCAAAAGTTTGGAAGGAAAGAGGAGGTTCTGCTGTTGGGAGATTTCAACCTGCCGGATGTGGACTAGAATGTTCCATCTATGGAATCGGAAAGAAGTAGGGAGATTGTGGATGCCTTTCAAGAGGCTCTGCTCAGACAAATGGTGACAGAACCCACGAGGGAAAAAGCGATATTGGATCTGGTCCTCACAAATGGAGAGAGTATCTCTCATTTTCGAGTGGGTGCTCACCTGGGAAGTAGCGATCATCAAACGGTTTGGTTTGATATAACATCTAAAGTGGAGCGCGGCCGCACGATACTTAAAGTCCTAGATTTCAAACATACAGACTTTAATGCAATGGGAGAGTACCTGAAGAAAGAGCTGTTAGGATGGGAGGACATAAGAGAAGTGGAAAGACAGTGGTCTAAGCTGAAAGGAGCGATAAAAATGGCTACGGACCTTTTTGTGAAGAAAATCAATAAAAACAACAGAAAAAGGAAGCCGATATGGTTCTCCAAACTAGTGGCGGAGAAAATAAAGGTGAAAGAGTTAGCGTTCGTGAAATATAAAAAAAACAAGAAGAGGAGTGCAAAAAGGACTACAGGGTGAAACTGAAAGAAGCCAAGAGAGAGATAAAGTCTGGCGAAAGCACAGGCGGAAGAACAAATGGCTAAAAATGTAAAAAAGGGAGACAAAAATTTTTTCAGAGATATTAGTGAAAGGAGGAAGATGAAAAATGGAATTGCTAAACTAAAAGATGCTGGGAACCGATATGTGGAGAGTGATGAGGAAAAAGCAAACATGCTAAACAAATACTTCTGTTCTGTGTTCACAGAAGAAAATCCTGGAGAAGGACCGAGATTGTCTGGCAAAGTTACACGAGAAAATAGAGTGGTTTCTGCGCCGTTCACGGAGGAGAGTGTTTATGAGCAACTTGAAAAACTGAAGGTGGACAAAGCAATGGGACCAGACGGGAACCATCCCAGGATACTAAGAGGTTCTGGCAAGTCCTATTAAAGACTTGTTCAACAAATCTCTGGAGATGGGAGTGATTCCTGGGGATTGGAGGAGAGCGGATGTGGTCCCTATTCACAAAAGTTGTCACAGGGATGAAGCAGGAAACTACAGGCCGGTGAGCCTCACTTCGGTTGTTGGAAAAATAATGGAAGTGTTGCTGACAAAAAGGACAGTGTACTTCCTTGAATCTAATGGGTTACAGGATCCGAGGCAACATGGCTTTACAAAAGGTAAATCGTGCCAAATGAATCTGATTGAATTTTTTGATTGGGTGACTAGAGAGCTGGATCGAGAACATATTCTAGATGTAATTTACTTGGATTTCAGCAAAGCCCTTGATACAGTTCCTCATTGGAGACTGATGAACAAACTTGAAGGGCTGAAGTTAGGACCCAAAGTGGTGAACTGGGTTAGAAGCTGGCTGTCGGACAGATGCCAGAGGGTGGTGGTCAATGGAAGTCGCTCGGAGGAAGGAAAGGTGAGTAGTGGAGTCCCTCAGGGTTCGGTGCTGGGACCGATCCTGTTCAATATGTTTGTGAGTGACATTGCTGAAGGGTTAGAATGAAAAGTGTGCCTTTTTGCCTATGATACCAAGATTTGTAACAGAGTAGATACCGAAGAGGGAGTGGAAAATATGAAAAAGGATCTGCAAAAGTTAGAGGAATGGTCTAATGCCTGGCAACTAAAATTCAATGCAGAGTAATGCATTTGGGGATTAATAATCGGAAGGAACAGTATATGCTGGGAGGTGAGAAGCTGATATGCACGGACGGGGAGAGGGACCTTAGGGTGATAGTGTCCGAAGATCTAAAGGCGAAAAAACAGTGTGACAAGGCAGTGGCTGCTGCCAGAAGGATGCTGGGCTGTATAAAGAGAGGCGTAGCCAGTAGAAGGAAGAAGGTGTTGATGTCCCTGTACAGGTCATTGGTAAGGCCCCACTTGTAGTATTGTGTTCAGTTTTGGAGACCGTATCTGGTGAAGGACATAAGAAGACTTGAAGCAGTCCAGAGGAGGGCGACAAAAATGATAGGAGGCCTGCGCCAGAAGACGTATGAGGAGAGACTGGAAGCCCTGAATATGTATACCCTAGAGCAGTGGTCTCAAACTGACGGCCTGGGGGCCACATGCGGCTCGCCATGTACTATTTTGAGACCCTCAGTATGTTTATCAATCACAAAAGTAAAATAAAAGTTTCTTGATCATATGTCTCTAACTATAAATGACAATATTATTATTAAGACTTAGCTGAAAGGAAAGATTTATAAACTATAAAGCGTTTTACCTCATGCAAAATTGTAATTTTTTTAATAAGATATTAACTATTTTTTTCTGAGGCCCTCCAAGTACCTACAAATCCAAAATGTGGCCCTGCAAAGGGTTTGAGTTTGAGACCACTGCCCTAGAGGAAAGGAGGGACAGGGGAGATATGATTCAGACGTTCAAATACTTGAAGAGTATTAACGTAGAACAAAATCTTTTCCAGAGAAAGGAAAATGATAAAACCAGAGGACATAATTTGAGGTTGAGGGGTGGTAGATTGAAAGGCAATGTTAGGAAGTTCTACTTTACGGAGAGGGTGGTGGATGCCTCGAATGTGCTCCCAAGAGAGGTGGTGGAGATTAAAACTGTGACTGAGTTCAAAGAAGCGTGGGATGAACACAGAGGATCTAGAATCAGAAAATAATAAATATTGAACTAAGGCCAGTACTGGGCAGACTTGCACGGTCTGTGTCTGTGTATAGCCGTTTGGTGGGGGATGGGCTGGGGAGGGCTTCAGTGGCTGAGAGGGTGTAGATGGGCTGGATTAGGTTTTAACAGAGATTTCGGCAGTTGGAACCCAAGCACAGTACCGGGTAGAGCTTTGTATTCTTGCCCAGAAATAGCTAAGAAAAAAAATTTAAAAATTTTAATTGAATCAAGTTGGGCAGACTGGATGAACCATTCGGGTCTTTATCTGCTGTCATCTACTATGTTACTATGTTAACTTGCCCGTGAAGCTCGAGCTAAGTCACATTTAAGAAAATTTTAAAAACATATCTATTTCAAGATGCATACGACTCATAGAACATAACTTTTCAAGTTTTCACATTCTTATTAGATTTCCTTAACCCATTATTACCTAATGTGCTTTCCTTTTGATGTTAATTTCTATTGTAAAACAACATTGTAACTTTTTCCCTTTTTTCCCAACCCCTCGTGTCAGTCCAATAATGTCTGTCTTTTAATTGACTTTTGTTATCTAAATGTATTACCACAATCTGATGGTTTTTATATTGTACATCGCTTAGATATTATTATAAGCGATTTATCAAATAAAGATTAAACTTGAAACTTGATTATTTTTGTTTTCTATACATTTAGCATCAATTTATTTGTACACATCCACAGTTTGATTTGCATTGTAAAGAAATCTAGCCTATCACTAGCCCACTCCATCGACTCTCCTTTGTGGAAGAAAAATAACAGGTCATCGGCATATACCCTGTAGGTCACATTAAGGCTATGCAATAGGTGGCATAGCGGTACAAGATATATATATTAAACAGTACCGCTGAAAGTTACAAGCCCTGTGATACTCCTGTTTTTACTTCTAATTGGGAGGACATGTACATAAACCTCTTGTCTCCGCCCTTGGAGAAATGACCTTAACCACAATAGGACTGTTCCACCTAACCCACAGGCTGAAGTACGTTCCAATAGTTAAGAGGGGATATGCTAAGGAGTGATCTAAGAAAATACTTTTTTTACAGAAAGATTGGTAGATGCGTGGAACAGTCTCCTGGAAGAGGTGCTGGAGACAGAGACTGTGTCTGATTTCAAGAAAGCCTGTGATAGGCACGTGGGATCTCTTAGAGAGAGGAAGAGAGAATGGTTACTGCGGATGGGCAGACTGGATGGGCCATTTTGCCTTTATTTGCCATCATATTTCTTCCCTGAGAGCAGAGGCTATTCTGGATGTTGATGGTCCATCAGACAGGGATGAGAGATCAGAATTCATCCCTTTACTGTTCCAAAGTGAGGCTTCCCTGGTGGGAGAAGCAGCCTCCCATATAGAGTACCAGGAAGATGATATCAGCCATAGACCAGGGAGAGGATCTTTCCATTCGTCGACATTTTAAGTCCTCTGCTTTGCTGGAGATCATTACAGAGTCCCTTCAAGAACTGAAGATACATCCTCCGCAAACCCCGTTCTCTCAGTGTTCTCTTCTGAGCAGGGTCCGGGCTCAACCAATTTCCTTTCCTTGGCACCCAGACATGAGTTATCCTAGTCACAGCTAAGTGGCGTTTTATAACTTGAGGTTCTTTGTATGAAACGCTTTTCTCACTGTAACAAAATGGAAGAAAATCTTTAGTACATAGTTCTTGGTGGGGAAGTATTTTTTTTTTTGAGGGGGCACTCTAGGAGGAGAAAGTAATAGCTTGAGTAACAGCTCATTCTTAATGGAAGAGAATTGGCCATCTTTGTAGGGAGAAAAAGGTTTTTTGGATCAGGATTGCCTCAGGTTGAGAGGAGAAATCAGAATTTTTAAAATTTGCTTTTCTCTTCCTTTTTGTAGGATGAAACATTGGTTCATTGTAGTCTCAATGAACTTGAGGATGCTGCACTCACATTTCCTGTCCTCTTCCAGGATGTCATTTACCAGGTAATGTGACAGGGTGAAGTATTAATTTAGCAAAAGTACTTGTTTATTTTGTATCTTACAATTTTCGATGAATAACTAAGCTGTATTTATGGGGATATATCCTCCCTGATAGTCAGTCAGTGTGGTTAGCATTTTCAAAGGCACTGACTGTTGCTTCCTGAATATTTGATGCTGGGCCTAATAAGGGTCCATCCTTTTTGCTGTCCTAACATGATCCAAATGCTTGTTTAGCAGACAGAATATCTGCTCTAACTGGATAAATTTCATTGATCATACTGGATTTTCTGCAGCACTGTGTGGTTAAATCCTGCTGAAAATCTGGAGAAGATCATTCAGTGCACTGGACTCTTTCCAGTGAGCTTGTTATACTAATTTGTCATCTTTGCTGGGTTTTCTTAAAACTTCCTTTCTTTATCATCTCTCCATATCGGCACAGAAAACGATGGGTAATAGCTCACCACAACCAACAGGTGGAGACTGAGACACAAACTTTTGGCTGTAATATAAGTGGGCTGTGCAGTCTACTCTCAGTCTCCAGCAGGTGGAAGTGGTAAGCCTGTGCAATCTTTCCCTGTTTTTAGTGTAGGGCTGTGGACTTTGTTTAACTTTGCCTTCTTGTCCCTGACTGTGGTGCTGTATTGAGCTTGGGTGACCCTTTCAGAGGTCTGTTCTGACTTCAGGGTGCAGCACTCGACTGGTTGAGTCACTCCCCCCATTTCCTCCACTTCCCCAAATTTTTATCTGTAGTAGAGGTGCCTCAGCTGTAAGCCTTGACACCGCTACCGGCAAGGCATATAGCTTTGAGAGCCAGTGGTTTCTGTTCAATTGTAAATTAAAGTTGTATTTAAAAAAAAAAAAAAAAAAAAAGTCCTTAGGCAATGCCGGACTGAAGGGAAGCCTTCAATTAAGGTTAATTGACTTTTATTGTTAACCAGCACTTGTATTTTTTATTTTTTTTTGGTAGCGTTTTTCGCATTGAGCACTTATAAAGGGAAAAAATGCTCATTGTGCTCCAGGCGCGCAGTCGATGCGGTCGGCGTGTGCACAAAGTGCACTGGCCATCATGAAGGGGAATCCTCGCCAGCTTCAGGTGCTGGTGAGCAGTGTTCCCCTTCGCACATGCACCACAAGTCGGAAGCAGGTAGTGGGGAAGCCCGGGCTTCCTCTACCACCCACACAGGTGTTTACCCCAGCCACCGATGGTCAGGGAAATAAGGTTTCCCTTACCGCTGATATCCGCTGGGTCAGACCAGAGGTCCATCGTGCCCAGCAGTCCGCACACGCGGTGGCCCAACAGGTCCAGAAACTGGACTGTAATCCTCTATCTATATCCCTCTATCCCCTTTTCCAACAGGAAATTGTCCAATCCTTTCTTGAACCCCAGTACCGTACTCTGCCCTATTACGTCCTCTGGAAGCGCATTCCAGGTGTCCACCACACATTGGGTAAAGAAGAACTTCCTAGCATTCGTTCTGAATCTGTCCCCTTTCAACTTTTCCGAGTGCCCTCTTGTTCTTTTATTATTCGAAAGTTTGAAGAATCTGTCCCTCTCCACTCTCTCTATGCCCTTCATGATCAGTAACTTCAAGTTTACGCCCAGCAGTGTCTACGGTGAGCTGTCAAAACTCAAGATTAACAAGGCAATGGGGCCCGACAACCTACACCCCAGGGTGCTTAGGGAGTTGAGTGATGTCTTGGCGGAGCCACTGTCAGCGCTCTTCAACCTCTCCCTTAGTATAGGCAGCGTCCCGTTGGACTGGAGGACGGCTAACGTCATTCCACTCCACAAGAAAGGCTCAAAGATGGAGACAGCAAACTACAGACCAGTGAGTCTAACATCAATAGTGAGCAACTAATGGAAACTCTAATCAAACACCAATTGGATAAGATCCTGGATGAGG
Source organism: Geotrypetes seraphini (assembly GCF_902459505.1). NCBI lineage: Eukaryota > Metazoa > Chordata > Amphibia > Gymnophiona > Dermophiidae > Geotrypetes > Geotrypetes seraphini. Next base: position 75,934,150 of record NC_047097.1, on the reverse strand, counting down.
AAAATCTACGGGACCCCGGTCAACATGGATTTACTAAGGGGAGATCATGCCAATCCAACCTGATCAGCTTCTTTGACTGGGTGACGGGGAAGCTGGATGTTGGGGAGTACCTGGACATCGTGTACCTGGACTTTAGCAAAGCATTCAATAGCGTACCACACCGCAGGTTGCTGAGCAAGATGAGTTCTATAGGATTAGGTGACACATTGATGAAATGGGTTGGGAACTGGCTTGGTGGTAGGCTTCAAAGGGTAGTGGTGAACGGCACCCCCTCCAAAATGACGGAGGTGATCAGTGGAGTGCCACAGGGCTCGGTCTTGGGCCCGACCCTATTCAACATCTTTATAAGAGACTTGGCAGAAGGGCTTCGAGGTAAAATAACATTATTCGCCGATGACGCCAAACTAAGTAATGTAGTGAGCAAATGCACAACGGACGAAGATTCAATGCCCGACAACATGATGCACGACCTACTCCTACTGGAGCGCTGGTCTAGGACCTGGCAACTTAGCTTCAGTGCCAAAAAATGCAAAGTCATGCACCTAGGCAACCATAATCCATACAAGACTTATACCCTTAATGGTGAGATCTTAACAAGAATGGTAGCAGAACGAGACTTGGGGGTGATCGTTAGTGAGGACATGAAGGCTGCCAGTCAGGTAGAGCAGGCCTCATCCAAGGCAAGACAGATACTAGGTTGCATACGCAGGGGTTTCGTCAGCCGTAAGCCGGAAGTCATTATGCCATTGTATAGATCCATGGTGAGGCCCCACCTGGAATACTGTGTGCAATTCTGGAGGCCACATTATCGCAAAGATGTGCTGAGACTGGAGTCGGTTCAGAGAATGGCCACCCGGATGGTCTCGAGACTCAAAGATCTCCCGTACGAGGAACGGTTAGACAAACTGCAGCTATACTCGCTCGAGGAGCGCAGAGAGAGGGGGGACATGATCGAGACGTTCAAGTATCTCACGGGCCGCATCGAAGCGGAAGAATATATCTTCTTTTTCAAGGGACCCACGGTAACAAGAGGGTATCCGTGGAAAATCAGAGGCGGGAAACTACGAGGTGACACCAGGAAATTCTTTTTCACTGAAAGGGTGGTTGATCGTTGGAATAGTCTTCCACTGCAGGTGATTGAAGCCAGCAGTGTGCCTGATTTTAAGGCCAAATGGGATCGACACATGGGATCTATTCACTAGGCAAAGGTAGGGGAGGGTCATTAGGGTGGGCAGACTAGATAGGCCGTGGCCCTTATCTGCCGTTTATTTCTATGTTTCTATGTTTACAAGCTTTCTCTTATAGGCCTTCCTTCCTGGAGTTCTCTATGGTTTAAGTCGTGCTGCAGCTGGTTCCTTCTTTTCTGCCGAAGATGGTCTCACATTTTCATGTCAACCATTCTGTGGTCCTCCCAGTTTTGGGTAGTCTGGAAGGCTCTTTGGAGCAGAGGCAGTTGTGCAAGTTGGATGTCTGTCGGGTCCTTTGCGCTTACATTCAGCAGACCCAGGAGTTCCAGAAATCAGATTGTCTTTTTGTCCTCTTAGCGGGCCCTCATAAGGGGGACGGTGTTTCTAAGGCTACAATTGCGCGATTACCCATCAATTTCTGTGCCGGTCTAGAGGGACTAAAGAAAGAAAATTAGCATGTAAGAACATAATTTCTCCTTTTCTGAGCCGAACATTATTTTTTCATATCTCCATTAACTCTACCCAGTCTCCTTCTCTTCAAACTCCAGAGGTCCACCTTCTCATAACAAAAAGTAACACATCATCAGGAGTTAGGGTCATTCCCCTGTTTATTGCAGCTACAGCTTTTGCATATTTACAAATAAATTCAAACCATAGCATTAACCCAGGCCTCAATATGGTCTATATTTTTTTTTTTCTAACTCAAACTGGGCCGCATACATCAGTGCAGTTGTACTCAGTATTGGAGGGCTTTAGCTCTTTGGAATTAATTCTTTCACAAGCTTAAATTCATAGAATGTAAACTTTTCCCCTCCTTTGGATATTGGCTTTATTCCAGGACAAGCAGGCAGCATATTCTCACATGTGGGTGACGTCATCCACGGAACCCCAATGCGGACAGCCTCACAAGCAGACTTGCTTGTAGAACTTTAGAAAGTTCAAGACTGCCGAACCGCATATGCGCGAGTGCCTTCCCGTCCAACCTATGTCGCGTCTCCTCAGTTCTCAGTTTTCCACAGAGCCGAGAAGTCCTCTATTCAACGCTCTGCGCTAGACTTAATCTTTTTGTGCCTTCTCTCACCGCAGATCGTGCATTGTTTTTCTTACAGGGTCACTGTGTTTTCTTTTTTGCGTCCTATTTAAAAAAAAGATTGAACATAAGAACATAAGCAATGCCTCTGCTGGGTCAGACCTGAGGTCCATCGTGCCCAGCAGTCCGCTCACGCGGCGGCCCAACAGGTCCAGGACCTGTGCAGTAATCCTCTATTTATACCCTTATATCCCCTTTTCCAGCAGGAAATTGTCCAATCCTTTCTTAAATCCCAGTACTGTACTCTGCCTTATTACGCCCTCTGGAAGCGCATTCCAGGTGTCCACCACTCGTTGGGTAAAGAAGAACTTCCTAGCATTCGTTTTGAATCTGTCCCATTTCAACTTTTCCGAATGCCCTCTTGTTCTTTTATTTTTCGAAAGTTTGAAGAATCTGTCCCTCCCTACTCTCTCTATGCCCTTCATGATCTTAAAAGTCTCTTATCATATCCCCTCTAAGTCTCCTCTTCTCCAGGGAAAAGAGACCCAGCTTCTCCAATCTCTCAGCATATGAGAGGTTTTCCATCCCTTTTATCAGACATGTCGCTCTCCTCTGAACCCTCTCGAGTAACGCCATATCCTTTTTAAGGTACGGCGACCAATATTGGATGCAGTATTCCAGATGCGGGCGCACCATCGCCTGAAACAACGGCAGGATAACTTCTTTCGTCCTGGTTGTAATATCCTTCTTGATTATATCTAGCATTCTATTTGCTTTCTTAGCGGCCGCTGCGCACTGTGCCGTCGGCTTCATTGTCATGTCCACCATTACCCCCAAGTCCCTTTCTTGGGTACTCTCATTCAATAACATCCCTCCCATCGTATAGTTGTACCTCGGGTTTCTGCTTCCCACATGCAATACTTTACATTTCTCAAAGTTGAACTTCATCTGCCATCTCGCCTCCCATTCTCCTAGTTTGTTCAAGTCCCTTTGCAATTCTTCGCATTCCTCTTTAGTCCCAGCTCCACTAAATAGTTTTGTATCGTCTGCAAATTTTATTATCTCACACTTCGGAAAACAGTATCAAATGAAGATGCTGAGTGGGAAAAAAGCTGGGAAGAAACGAATGACACACCACAGGGGTCCAAAGGTCAAGCGGAACCAGAGAACAAAAAGAAGAGCATACAGCAGGAGTTAGGGGAACAGGTGAAATTGAGGAAACAGGCTGAGGACGAGAAAGACAAGACATTGGGAGAGGAAGAACAAAACGGAATTCAGGGGCTGGAAGCCCGCAAGGAGGACGGCAAGAGGGAAAATTCACAAGGCAGAACAACGAGGAAGGGAAAATACCAGGACTTAAACTGTTTATATGCTAATGCAAGGAGTCTAAGGGCCAAAATGGGAGAACTGGAAGTCACAGCTAAAAATGAGGACCTGGACATAATAGGAATTACAGAAACATGGTGGACTGAGGACAACAAATGGGACGTAGTATTGCCCGGGTACAATCTCTATAGGAGAGACAGGACCCACAAGAAGGGCGGAGGAATAGCACTATATATAAAGGACACCATTCACTCGACCAGATTGGATACGGCAGCAAGGGTGGAAGAACTGGAATCATTATGGGTTAAATTACCAGGAAGAAATGGAGCTGACATAAAATTGGGACTGTACTATCGCCCGCCTGGACAAACGGAAGCAAACAACAAAGAACTGGAAGCAGAATTGAGGAGAGAATGCAAAAGCGGAAGTGTACTGGTGATGGGGGACTTCAACTACCCCGGGATAGACTGAAACATTGGGATCTCAAGCTGTGCGAGGGAAATGGAATTCCTGGAGGCTGTGGGAAACTGCTTCATGGAACAGCTTGTTAAAGAATCAACGCGAGGGAATGCAACTCTCGACCTAATCCTAAACGGACTAGGGGGACCTGCAAAGGAAGTGGCAGTTGTAGGACCACTAGGAAATGGCGATCACAACATGATCCTGTACAAATTAGAGGTAGGAGCATCCAAAGTGAAAAGAACTGCTGCGACGACGCTCAACTTCAGGAAAGGGAACTATGACGCTATGAGAGCAGTGGTGAAAAAGAAACTCAAAAATTGCTCAAAACGGATGGAAACCGTAGAGAAAGCATGGTCCATATTCAAGGACACGGTGCTTGAAGAACAAAACCTGTACATTCCCAGGTTTAGGAAAGGGTGCAAAAAAAATCGAACAAAAGACCCGGTATGGATAACGACAGAAGTAAAGAGGGCGCTAAGAGATAAAAGAAAATCGTTCCGAAAATGGAAAAAGGACCAAACCAAGGAAAACCGGAAAGAACACAAAAATTACCAGAAAGAATGTCACCGAGTAGTTAGGAATGCAAAGAGAGAATACAAGGAGAAACTGGCTGAGAAATCCAGAAACTTCAAATCATTCTTCAGATACGTCAAGGGGAAGCAACCGGCGAGGGAGGAAGTAGGACCGTTGGATGATGGAGACAGAAAGGGGGTGGTAAAGGAGGAAAAAGAGGTAGCCGACAGGTTAAACAAGTTCTTCTCGTCGGTCTTCACGAGCGAGGACACATCGAATGTACCAGAACCCGAAGAGATCATAAGTGGAGATCAGGAAGAAAAACTGGTGCATATAGAGATAAGCCATGAGGAGGTCCTCAAACAGATAGACAGACTAAAAAGCAACAAATCACCGGGCCCGAACGGAATCCACCCAGGGTTCTAAAAGAGCTAAGGAACGAAATAGCGGAAACTCTCCGACAAATTTGCAACTTGTCCTTGAAAACTGGGGAGATCCCGGAGGACTGGAAAATAGCAAATATCACACCTATCTTTAAAAAGGGATCGAGGGGTGACCCGTGGAACTACAGGCCAGTAAGCCTGACTTCAGTCCCAGGCAAGATGATGGAGGCACTGATAAAGGACACCATCTGTGAACACATAGAAAAAAATGGACAACTAAAAGCGAGCCAGCATGGTTTCTGCAAGGGAAAATCGTGCCAAACAAACCTACTGCACTTCTTTGAAGGGACAAACAGCCAGATGGACAAAGGAGAACCCATAGACATCATCTATCTCGACTTCCAAAAGGCCTTTGACACGGTGCCCCATGAGTGGCTTCTTAGGAAGCTGTGGAGCCACGGGGTGGAAGGGGACGTACACAGATGGATTAAACACTGGTTGGCAGACAGAAAGCAATGGGTTGGAGTGAAGGGCCACTATTCGGACTGGCGGAAGGTCATGAGCGGTGTTCCCCAGGGGTCGGTGCTCAGACCGCTGCTGTTCAATGTATTCATAAACAGAGTGCTACCATTTGGCCTGGCATCATCTGTCAGTGTTCACCAAGTGCCTCGTGGTAGCAGCAGCTCTGCGCAATCATGGGCGTCAGGTGTTTCTATACCTGGACGACTGGCTTATCAAAGATTCAACATCACAGGGGGTTATTGCAGTGACCCAACAGACTACTTGGTTCCTCCAAAGTTTGGGCTTCGTAATCAGCTTTCCCAAATCCCAGCTACAACCTTCTCAGACTTTGCAGTTCATAAGAGCATAAGAATTGCCGCTGCTGGGTCAGACCAGTGGTCCATCGTGCCCAGCAGTCCATCGTGTCCATCGTGCCCAGCAGTCCACCCTCACCTGTGTACGTTCCAGTTTAGCAGGAACTTGTCCAACTTTATCTTGAATCCCTGGAGGGTGTTTTCCCATATAACAGACTCTGGAAGAGCATTCCATCTATACTGGATACTGTGCAACACAGAGCATTCCTTCCTCAACAGTGTCAAGATGCTCTCATTAAACTCTGCCGGAAAGTGTCTTCCCTATATTCAATATCAGCCAGACACATGATGGTTCTCCTGGGTCACATGGCCTCTACAGATCACGTGACTTCTTTTGCCAGACTTCACCTCAGAATTCCTCAGTGGACCCTGGCATCTCAGTGGACTCAGGCTTTTGACCCACTCTCTCAGCATATTACAGTGACACCTTCGTTGAGACAGTCTCTCCACTGGTGGATTCTCTCTTCCAATCTCTCCAGAGGTTTACTATTTCAAACGCCCCTCACAGCAGATTCCTCAACCTACGCTTGGGCTCATCTCGATGGTCTCCGTACTCACGGCCATTGGTCCAGCACGGATTGTCGCTGTGACATCATTCTGTTGGAACTCAGAGCGATCTTCAGTGCTTTCAAAGCTTTTCAACATCTCCACAATCAAATCGCCATGTACTACGTCAACAAGCAGGGAGGTACAGGATCTCTCCCTCTTTGTCAGGAAGCTCAAAAGGTGTGGAACTGACCAATCAAACACATTTTTCTCAGTGGGGAACCCCTCAGATAGACCTCTTTGCATCTCCCTACAACCACAAACTGCCTCTGTTTTGCTCCAGGATCTACTTTCCTCACCGCCTCGATGCAGATGCTTTTCTTCTGGAATGGACGAATCAGTTCCTGTATGTGTTCCCTCCATTCCCTCTCATTCTCAAGACTCTTGTCAAACTCAAACAAGACCATGCCACCATGATTCTGATAGCTCCCCGATGGCCCAGACAACCTTGATACTCCCTTCTACTTCAACTCAGCAGCAGGGAGCCATTTCTTCTACCAGTTTTTCCGTCTCTGCTTACACAGAGTCAGTGGTCTCTGCTTCATCCCAACCTGCAGTCTCTACACCTGACAGCTTGGTACCTGTCAACCTAACTGCCACTCTACAGTTTTCTCAATCTATACAGGACATTCTAGAAGCTTCTAGGAAGCCTACTACTCGGCAGTGTTACAACCATAAATAGACTAGATTTTCTGCTTGGTGCACCATTCATCACAAGGAGCCTCAATCTACCTTCTTGTCTTCAATTTTGAATTACCTGTTGCATTTGTCTCAATCTGGCCTCAAATCCACATCCATTAAAGTCCATCTCAGTGCAATTGATGCTTTTCATCAGCCTATTGCAGGGAAACCCCTCTCTGCTCATCCTGTGGTTTCCAGATTTATGAAAGGACTTTTCAATATCAAACCAATCTCAAACCGCCTCCAGTGGTTTGGGATCTCAATGTTGTTCTTGCTCAATAGATGAAGCCTTCTTTAGAACCAATGGCTTCAGCTCATCTCAAATATCTCACTTGGAAAGTGTTTTTTCTCATTGCTCTCACGTCTGCTCGCAGAGTCAGTGAGCTACAAGCTTTAGTAGCGGACCCACCTTTCACAGTATTCCATCATGACAAGGTGGTCCTCCGTACTCATCTTAAATTTTTACCTAAAGTGGTTTCAGAATTTTATCTCAATCAATCCATTGTATTTCCAATGTTTTTTCCAAAGCCTCATTCTCATCCTGGAGAAACAGTTCTTCATACTCTGGACTGTAAGCATGCTTTAATTTTCTGCTTGCAAAGAACTAAGTCCCACAAATCTGCTCCTCAACTTTTTGCCTCCTTCAATCCAAACAAGTTGGGACATCTGATTTCCAAGCGCACTATCTTCAGCTGGTTAGCAGCTTGCATTTCTTTCTGCTATGCTCAGGTTGGACTGCATCTTCAGAGTCGAGTCACAGCCCATAAAGTCAGAGCCATGGCGGCATCAGTAGCTTTCCTTAGATCTACTCCTATTGAGGAAATCTGCAAAGCTGCCACTTGATCCTCGGTTAATACCTTCACCTCTCATTATTGTCCAGATTCCTTTTCCAGATGGGATGACCATTTTGGCCAGGCAGTTTTACAAAATTTATTCTCCTAAATTGCCATCATTCCCACCATCCCATTATGGTTAGCTTGGAGGTCACCCACATGTGAGAATATGCTACATGCTTGTCCTGGGATAAAGCACAATTACTTACTGTAACAGGTGTTATCCAGGGACAACAGGCAGATATTCTCACAATCCACCCACCTCCCCTGGTTGACTTTTTAGCTAGCTATCTGAACTAAGTAGATGCTGAGATGATGCGCCTTATGTTGGGCGGGAAGGCACTCACGCATGCGTGGTGCAGCAGTAGCAAACTTTCTAAAGTTCTACAAGCAAGTCTGCTTGCGAGGCTGTCCTCATCAGGGCTTCATGGATGATGTCACCCACATGTGAGAATATCTGTCTGCTGTCCCTGGATAACACCTGTTATGGTAAGTAACTGTGCTGTTTCTCCCCTTCATCTTTGTCTGCCACCCACTAATGGATTTTGAACTGTGCATATCCTCTGCAACCTGAAAGATATTGGTCCAGATTGCCTGAAGCACAAAACTCTCTAAGAAAGAGTGAAGTCACATGCCCTTCACCCCACTATGTTTGATACAAACATAGTCCCCCAGAACTTTATTTGAAAACCTTGTGTACAATTCTGTTCTGTGCATAAACTATTATTAAGCTGTTAACAAAATTGTGAGTTTTATGTTAAAATGTACCTGTTGTATGCCCCTTTGGCTGAATCTCTTCATAGAGGCGATTAATAAATTCACAAAAATAAATAAATGTAATTGGGCAAGAGCTTCTCCCTGCCCTGTTAAATTGACTGAATATATATATTCCCAAAGTATATGCTTAGATTCTGTTACATATACACAGGAGTCTGTTGTACATTAGGTAATTAATCCATGCTTGTGAACCACTTACAGAATGGGGTCAATCACATCTTTATGCTCCTTCTCCTGCACCAGTGGAGTATAGCTCTTTCTTCAGTTTTTTTCTTCTGAAGAGGTGTTATGACCTGCTTTGTTCAGTTTTTATTATTTTCAGATCTTATTACTCCATTTTCAGGAGCCTTTGATGCCAGAGGACCCCATATTTGGGGCGGTCTATCTGGGAGAGAATGCAGAGTCCACAAGGACAAACTGCAGCTCTCAGGGCAACCCCTGGATGTACCTAAGGAGCCAGCCTGCTTTGGGTTTGGGTTTCAAGGAGCCGGCTTCATTTTATTCTCCTCCCATCATGATACAAAGATTTGTGGGGGTTGAGCCTTTAGTCGGTTCTGGTCTGATTTGCAGCCCGAAGATTTCCAGGTCTGGACTGTTTCCAAGGATTTGAGGAAAAAAATTCAGGCAGCAGCAGCATTGTGAGTACAACCCATTAATCTCTATGACAGGGGTGTCCGGGCCACATGTGGCTCAGAGGCATTTCATGCGGCCCAGCTCAAGGCAATGCGATGTTTACCTCTGCCGCCCCCAGGTGTTTACTTTCTGGCTTGCTCCCTCCTCCGTCTTGCTGCAGTGGTTTTCTGCTCAAAGCAGCAGGCAGCAGCTGCTACGCGCCTCTCGCGGCTGACCCGGAAGCGTTCCCTCTGAAGTGGAGGGAACAAGAGAGAAAAGGAGAAAAATATGGACAGCAGACAAAAAGCAGAAAGAGAAACTGGGTCCAAAAAGATGGAAAACCAAAATATCCAGACAACAAGATAGAAAAAATTGTTTTCTTTTGAATTTATTAACTGGAATATGTTAGCTTTGGGATATGTACATCACAATTATTTTTGTATTCAGTGGCGTAGTCATATACAGCTGATTTGGGGAAGAAACTGGAGCTCAAAATTATGGATGGGCACCAAAGTTTCTCCCTGCCTGAGTGCAATTAATAAATACTTGAGCTAGTGGGGATTCCCAAACCCTGCCAACTGAAGACATCTTCTCCAGTTTGGCAACCCAAAATCTCCAAGCTTTGCAGCCAATGGCAGTATCCTCAAGTTGCCACTGCTTTCATGCATGCATGAAAGGCGGGGGGGAGAGGGGGAGGGCAGGGAGGAAGGAAGGCAGCAGCTCTGCAATATATTGCTGCCAGCTGCAGAACTTGGAGAGTTGGAGGGGGAGGAGGTGTCCGTCAGTTGATGAGGCTTGGGGTTCCCTATTGGCTACAGCAGGGGAGATATTCATTTTGAGGGAGCCTAAGCTTAAAGTGGGAGGCCCAAAAAAGCAGTAATATTTACCCTTACTGAACGATCCTCCACGTGCGCCGCTGACAGCTGATTCAGCATCACCGCTCTGATGAGGCTCACCTCTAAAGAAGCTCACAGTAGCTGTAATAGAAGTGAATGTGAGAACCAGGAGCGTGCATCCCTGCTCATCAGAGTGGGGATGCGGAATCCTGTGACTGCCCCCACTGTCAGTGGTGCCCCTGGAGGATTACTCAGTCAGGGTAAGTATTGTTGATTTTTTGGGTTCCTCTCCACAGTGTCCCTTTAATGAAGGTTTATTATTAGATATTAGTGATTGCAAATTTGGGACCTGCTTAACCTTTTTTTTGCTCATCAGCTAGTGTTAGTGTTTGTGTGGCCCCAGAAAATTTTTTTTGTCCAATGTGGCCCAGTGAAGCCAAAAAGGTAGGACACCCCTGCTCTATGGAGAAAATCAAGGGTTCTGAAAAAGTTGAAATTAAGGTTGGGTCCCCCCTTTTCCTGAGTTTTAGCACGATTTTTCTGGCAAAAACACAAATGGAGTAAAAATATATGTACTACTTCTAGCGAGGAAGTGTGAAATAATAAAACCAAAATAATAAAAAATACACAAACATCAAAAAATGAAAATATTTTTAACTAGTGTACTTAATTTTTACAAAGGAAGGTAGTGCTCAGAGACATGGAGGAAAAAGGGGAACGAATTCCCCAAAAAACCTCACCACCCAATCATTGCAGTACTTTCCAATTATCAACAGATGGTGTTTCTTAGTGTACTGTAATGAAATAAAGTTGAAAAAAACTTATGTTTAGTTATAATTCTTTGGTCTCGACAGGCCATGTTTCAAATCTTCATCAGGAAGCCAAATGGAAAAGATTAATAAGACAAAAGTCTCACATACAGAGTGTCAGTCTCTCAAGAGCTTTACAGAACAGGCTTGAATCCTCTAGGACTGGGGGAATGCAGGGAGCTGAGTTATAGGCAGAAAATCCCTACTGGAGTCCTCAAATAGCGAAGGCATGAAACACAAGTGTACGAACATTGAGGAGCCCAAGAGAAGCTAGTATGAGGTCCTACAGGGGTCCTTGGTGCCTCCTATCCAATGATTTACTCCAGAAATTGTGACTATGGAAAGCTTATTTGACGAGCCCGGGGTGTACTGCAATGCCTGGGGGCATGTTGGTATCAGACTGGGGAGAGATGCCTCTTCAGGAGGTCTCTCCACCATACTACAGGTAGGCTCCCAGCCTGTGTGACCAAGTAGAACAGGACTTGGAGGATTGGAGATCAAGCTCCATGCCTTTATTGTCCAGGGCACAGCTTCCTTGCTGGATGATTCAGGTTCCTGTCAGGTACTGGGAGTCAAGGGACAATTGTTGCTCTCAACCAGGGAGCTAATCAGTTGGTGCGGCGACTGTTCAGGTCAACTACCTTTCCACATATCATAAATGCATGCAGGGAGTTGAAGTTGGAGCCTCAGCAGCCATCCACCTCACGGTGCATGGTTATGAGCTGCATGAATGCTCAGCCCACCTTTTTCACTTGTATCCAGACATCACCTTCATGGTCACTGAACAACAGGAGACTCTGGAAAGCTCCCTAAAGGTGGCCAAAACTATGTCCAAACTTTAAACTATGGCTCCAGAATTTCATCAGCTGTTTAGTTAACTAATGGTGGATTCCACTGAGGCTCAAGTAACTAAACGTTCCTCCCTCCCTAGTGATGATAAAGGATATGGAAGATCATCAAAAGGTGGACATGATTCTTAAGAGGCAATTTGAAGCACTAGCTTTGGGGATTACAGCGATGGCAGCACTTTTATTTTTGGCACATGTTTGTCAAACCAGGTTATGATGTAGTCCAGTCGAGGAGGAAGATGTCTGCTCCCAGTTAGTGCTGGAGGGGGTGGATTGTGTGGCAACGTTCTAAACTAAACTAAAGCTTAACTTTGTATACTGAGTCATCATTCTGAGAAGGCTCAACTTGGTTTACAGCAGTGGTCTCAAACTCAAACCCATTGCAGGGCCACATTTTAGATTAATAGGTACTTGGAGGGCCTCAGAAAAAAAAAAGTTAATGTCTTATTAAAGAAATGACAGTTTTGCATGAGGTAAAACTCTTTGTAGTTTATAAATCTTTCCGTTTGGCTAAGTCATAATAATATTGTCATTTATAGCTAAAGAGACATATGATCAAGAAACTGTTTTATTTTACTTTTGTGATTTTGATAAACATACTGAGGGCCTCAAAATAGTATCTGGTGGGCCGCATGTGGCCCCCGGGCCGCGAGTTTGAGACCACTGGTTTACAGCAATTAAATAAACATGGAATGATTTACAAATGATAAGTAGAAGATAATAGCAAAATTTCAAATAATTAATTTTCAAAATTTTTGGCAAATAGAGTAGTTTTTAAAGATTTATGGAAAAATTGAAATAAATTGGAACTGCTTAAAATAGAGTCACGAGGGGCAATGTCTGGAAAACAATATATACTAATGCTCGAAGTATGGGAAACAAGATTCTGGATCTAGAAACTGTGATGGAAAAAGAGGAGTTGGATATAGTGGCAATCACGGAGAATCATGACTGGTATGTAGTTATACCGAGCTACAATCTGTTCAGGAAAGACAGTGTATGAAGAAAAGGAGGGGGGGGAGTAGCATTATATGTCAAATATCATATCAAAGCAACACAATTGCAGGATCTGCAGTACAAAGAAGAGGCACTGTGGATCAATTTGGAAAGAGGGAACGATGAATATATTTACATTGGTGTGATATACAGGCCTCCTTCACAGACGGAAGAAATAGATAGAGATTTAATAATAGACATTCAGAATATATCTAAAAAGGGGGAAGTCTTGCTAATAGGTGATTTTAACATGCCAGATGTAGATTGGGGTATCCCTATTGCAGGGTCTTCTAGAATTAGAGAGATTCTGGATTCTCTACAAGGAGAACTGTTCCAGCAGTTGGTAATGGAACCCACATGGGATGGGGTCATACTGAACTTAGTGCTTATAGGAAAAGTGTTTCTGATGTTACAGTGGGTGATCATCTGGCATCCAATGATCACTGCATGGTACGGTTTAATATTAAGATGGGTATAGAGAGGGCTCATTCAAAAGCAAAGGCCGTACATAAGAACATAATAAATACCTCTGCTGGGTCAGACCCGAGGTCCATCGTGCCCAGCAGTCCGCTCACGCGGTGGCCCAGCAGGTCCAGGACCTGTGCAGTAATCTTCTATCTATACCCCTCTATCCTCTTTTCCAGTAGGAATTTGTCTAATCCTTTCTTGAACCCCAGTACCGTACTCTGCCCAATCACGTCCTCTGGAAGCGCATTCCAGGTGTCCACCACACGTTGGGTAAAAAAGAACTTCCTAGTATTTGTTTTGAATCTGTCTCCTATCAACTTTTCCGAGTGCCCTCTTATTCTTTTATTATTCGAAAGTTTGAAGAATCTGTCCCTTTCTACTCTCTCTATGCCCTTCATGATCTTATAAATCTCTATCATATCCCCTCTAAGTCTCCTCTTCTCCAGGGAAAAGAGACCCAGCTTCTCCAATCTCTCAGCATATGACAGGTTTTCCATACCTTTTATCAGACGCGTCGCTCTCCTCTGAACCCTCTCGACTAATGCCATATCCTTCTTAAGGTACGGCGACCAATATTGGACGCAGTACTCCAAATGCGGGCGTACCATTGCCCGATACAACGGCAGGATAACCTCTTTCGTTCTGGCTGTAATGCCCTTTTTTATTATACCAAGCATTCTATTCGCTCTCTTAGCGGCCGCTGCACACTGTGCCGTCGGCTTCATTGTCATGTCCACCAATACCCCCAAGTCCCTTTCCTGGGTACTCTTATTCAATAATATCCCTCCCATTGTATAGTTGTACCTCGAGTTTCTGCTCCCCACATGTAATACCTTACATTTCTCAACGTTGAACTTCATCTGCCGTAGACTTTAAAAAAACTAGCTTTGTTCGGATGGGGGATTATGTCAAGGAGTTATTGTCTGGATGAAAACGTCAGGAAGGAATGGAAATGCGGTGGGCAAAACTGAAAGGAACAATTGTAAGGGCGCCAAACCTTTTTGTGAGGCAAGTAAGTAAAAGTAAGAGGAAAAGAAGGTCGTTTTGGTTCTCAAAAGTAGTAGCTGAGAAGGTAAGAAATAAGAGGTTAGCTTTCATAAACTACAAAAGATTGCAGAAAGAGGAAGACGTAAAAATATCTGGAAAAATTAAGAGAGGCTTGTTGTGTAGTCAGGAAAGCAAAAATGCAAATGGAAGAAAAAAATGGCTGACATGGTAAAATGGGGAGATAAGACATTTTTTAGATATATTAGTGATAGGAAGAAGTGCAAAAGTGGCATTGTGAGACTCAAAGGTGAAGGGGAGGAATATGTAGAAGCTGATAAAGAAAAGGCAGAGCTGCTTAACAAACATTTCTGTTCTGTGTTCACGGCTGATGCGCCGGGAGCATAACTGCAGAAGAAAAACGTGAATAGGGATGAAGGAATAATAGATCGTGATCGATTATCAGAGGGTTGTGTTCGTGAGGAGCTAGCTAAAATAAAGATAGACAAAGTGATGGAGCCGGATGGTGTACATCCGAGGGTGCTGAAGGAACTTAGAGAATTTCTGGTGGGTCCGCTAACTGACCTTTTCAATGAGTCTCTAGAATAAGGAGTGGTACCGGAGGACCGGAGAAGGGCGGATATGGTCCCTCTTTACAAAAGTGGAAGCAAGGAAGAAGTAGGAAATTACAGGCCGGTAAGTCTGACTTCTGTGGTAAGCTTTTAAAACAGAGAATGGTGAAAATTTTGAGGTAGGTCTTGTCAGACAAATCTGATCAATTTCTTTGACTGGGTGACCAGAGAATTGGATAGAGGGTGTTCGCTAGATGTGGTGTATTTAGGTTTTAGCAAAGCCTTTGACAGTGTTCTGCACATACATCTAATAAATAAACTGAATGCCCTCAGGATGGGTCCCAAAGTGACAGGCTGGGTCAAGAACTGGTTGAGTGGAAGGCAACAAAGGGTAGTGATCCATAGAGATTGCTCTGAAGAAAGGGATGTTACCAGTGGTGTGCGTCAAGGTTCTGTTTTTGGGCCAGTTCTTTTTAACATTTTTATAAACGATATTGCTGAAGGGTAGTCGGGTAAGATTTGCCTCTTTGTGGATGATACCTAAATCTGCAATAGAGTAGACATTCCGGATAATGTGAATAACATGGAGAAAGACCTGGCAAAGCTTGAAGAATGGTCTGAAATTTGGCAGCTAAAAGTTAATGCTAAGGCATGCAAGGTCATGCATTTGGGCTGCAAAAACCCGAGGGAAGGATACAGTTTAGGGGGTGAAGAACTTAGGTGCCCTTATGAGGCTCGGCGGTGTTTCACAGGGTGCCAGTTGCATTGTCACAACTTCACCCGTATTGGTATGCATCTGTTGGTCCGCAGGGTGGAAGTGTAGTCAGATGTAGGAGTTTGACTGGCAGCCAGCTTTACTAAACCATTCCCAGCATTGTGGCAGTTAATTTTCTCATTCAGATTCTGTGAGAGTGCTGAATGCAGGCTGCAGCACTGATTCTGTCAGGTCACAGTTAGTACAGGCTGGTCCCCTATGAGAGGCATTGGGGGAGGTTGGAAAAGTGGTTTTGATTGTTCCTGAATGTTCCCCCTCCTGAAAAATCTTAAAATCACCATTTTTAGAATTTGGGAATTATGAAAAATATTGCAATTTTGGAGCAAATTTTGTGACAGTGGCCATCTTGAATTTTTAGCGATTTTATTTTCAAAACTTTGAATTTTGCCTTGAAACCTGCTGCGATGGAGTCCTAGGGCTTTCCTCATGTGGATTCTTGCCAGGATTGTGCAAATTTAGCGCTTTTAGAATACTTTGTGTCGCATGGCGTACCCGGGATGTCGCAACGTCCAGTTTAGCCTCTTCCCTGCTGAAGCAGGTGACCAAACACTCAGCTAGTCTGGTAGGTTGGCCTTCGTGGTTTTGGGGGTTCGGCATGGCTGGTAATTCCATCCACCAGACTTCAGACCCTGCGTAGCCTCAGAAACGCAAGTTTAGCCACCTTAGAATGCCCTATGCCCCAGGAGCTGGACACCTTTTCATAATTTTTGCGCTCTGGATTTTAGACATAAGAACATAAGAATTGCCGCTGCTGGGTCAGACTAGTGGTCCATCATGCCCAGCAGTCCGCTCACACAGCGGCCCTCCGGTCAAAGACCAGCGCCCTAACTGACATAAGCCCTACCAGCGTACGTCCTTGTTCAGCAGGAACTTGTCTAAATTAGTCTTGAATCCCTGGAGGGTGTTTTCCCCTATGACAGACTCCGGAAGTACGTTCCAGTTTTTTACCACCCTCTGGGTGAAGAAGAACTTCCTTACGTTTGTGCGAAATCTATCCCCTTTCAATTTTAGAGAGTGCCCTCTCGTTCTCCCTACCTTGGAGAGGGTACACAACCTGTCCTTATCTACTAAGTCTAGACCAATTTGTTCTCCCCCTGCGCAGTCCCAATCCATCTACACAGCGTCTCTCAGTGGTGTTAATCCTTTGGAGATGTCCTAGATTCACCCTGCCACTATACTTGCGCTGCCTGACCCTAATCTGGGGGATCTGGATGCGGATGATTTTCTTGCTGACTTGTTATTTACAGGTGCAGTGCTTCCCGGGGCTAAAGATCAGTGACTTTGTGCTGGATTTGTGGATTCCTCTGGGATTTTGAGAGATTGGAAATGCTCTCATGAGTCTGCACTTCTTTAAGTCTACGGCTTTGCCAGACCTTCTTTCTGAATCTTTTCTGGAGGTACTTTTGGTCACTCAGCTGGCTCCGTCCACTTCTTCCTCATGGCTTAGTGGTGTGTGTTTACAGTTTGCTACCTTTCCCTAGCACCCTGATATGTGCGTTCTAGTCTAAGAGCAGTTTGACTCTCCAGAGGATGTTCTAAATATTGCTAGAGCTATGTCACACTTGTGTTTCTGGCACAGGAATGTCAGCAACTTTGGATCAGTCCAGGGTGGATTTTATGGTGGCACAGGTGACAAAATGCACATTTCTCCCCAGTGTGGGTGGTTTTTCGTTAGAATATATGCAGGATCACCGTCTGGAAACTCTTTGACACAGCTGGCATTAAAGCTGCTTTGGCGTTGTCTTTTGTTGCGAGCATGCTGAAAAGCTTGCTCTGGAGAGTGAGGCATTGGTTCCCACTCCTCGACTTTTTTTTTTTTATGTCAGGGCAGATTATATGCTAGATGCTTTGTATGTTCTTATGTGAGTTTGACGAAGATGTCAGAGTACTCCATCTCTGCTTGCAGAATGCTTTGGTGCAGACAGTGGGCTGCTGTTTCCACTTCCAAGGCTCCTTTGGCTTGACTGCATTTTCAGGAGCAGTGATTGTTTGACTAAGGTCTGGATTACCTCATGGATTCTGGGCTGGGCTGTCACCCTTGACTCTGCCTGATATCAGACCCCTGCCTTCCTGGGGTTCTGGTCATTCTGATTTTGTGGCTCCCAGCACTTCCGATTGTGTGCAAGTGCCACATCGCAGGCATTTTCTCAGTGCTACCAATGATGATATAATAGTTATAGGTGTTCCTAGCCTCTCTACTTCAGTTCTGCACCCCCTTGCTGAATAGGCACAATGGCATCAGGCCAACCGATGCCCCTCTGCAGATAGGGGGGGGGTCGGTTCTCAGCTTTTCTTCTGAGTTGGGTCTTGGACATTATTTGGTCAGGTTACAAGCTAGAATCTGTTCGACCTCTGACAGATTGGTTCCTGGACTCTCCTTCAGGTCACCCAGACAAAGCACTCAGGATGCCTCTCTGGATCTCACAGAGGCATACTTGCACATTCCTATTTTTTTCCAGCCCACCACAAGTTCTTGTGGTTTCATGTTCTGGATCAGCATACCAGTTCTTGGCACTGCCCTTTTGGGCTAACGACAGCACCCCGGACCTTCACTAAGGTGATGGTGGTGGTGCAAGCTTACCTGCAGAAGATGGGCCTCCAGTTGCATTCTTACTTGGATGTCTGGCTGATCAGAGCTCTCTCATTGGCCAAAGGACGCCACATGGTAGAGTGGGTGCTCTCAGGTGCTGGAAGGCCTGGGCAGGATTGTCAACTTCAGGAAAAGCCATCTGACGCCCACGCAATCGCTGGAATAGCTGGGAGTTCTTTTTAACATGGCAGCGGGCTGCGTCTATTTAACAGAAGCCTGCAGACAGAATCTGTGTGCTCAGATTTCTTCCCTTATGGAGCGGCCGGCTCCTTCATCATGGGATTATCTTCAGGTTCTGAGAACAATGGTTGCCAAGCTGGATGTGGTTCCTTTGGCGATGGTGCATATGCGTCCTCTTCAACATGCTTTGCTCTCTCACTGGGCTCGGGACAGGGATGTCTTACAGACTCGTCTACCTTGAACTTTGAAAGCCCGAGCAAGCATGGACTGGTGGCTTCTTCTGCAATCACTCCGCAGAGGTGTTCCGCAACACTTTGCCTCCTGGGTCATGGTGATGATAAATGCCAGCCTTCGGGTCTGGGGAGCACATTACAATCGTTGTCCTGTTCAGGGGTATTGGATATCTTCTCAGTGAAAGTGGTCAATCAACCAGTTGGAGCTCAAAACCATTAGACTAGCTCTAACGGGATTGCAGAAGATACTGGAGGGCCAAGCAGTCCACGTCTTCTCTGACAATGCGACGGCAGTAGCCTAAATCAATTGCCTGGGAGGAACATAAGAATTGCCGTTGCTGGGTCAGACCAGTGGTCCATCGTGCCCAGCAGTCCGCTCCCGTGGCAGCCCCCAGTGCCCTAACTGAAACCAACTCTACCTACGTGCATTCCAGTTCAGCAGGAATTTGTCTAACTTTGTCTTGAATCCCTGGAGGGTGCTTTCCCTTACGACAGCCTCCAGAAGAGTGTTCCAGTTTTCCACCACTGTCTGGGTGAAAAATAACTTCCTTACATTTGTACGGAATCTATCCCCTTTTAACTTTAGAGAGTGCCCTCTCGTTCTCCCAACCTTGGAGAGGGTGAACAATCTGTCTTTATCTACTGTCTATTCCCTTTATTATCTTGAACATTTCAATCATGTCCCTTCTTAGTCTCCTCTTTTCAAGGGAGAAGAGGTCCAGTTTCTCTAATCTCTTGCTGTACGACAACTCCTCCAGCCCCTTAACCATTTTAGTTGCTCTTCTCTGGACCCTTTCGAGTAGTACCATGTCCTTCAAGTACGGTGACCAGTGCTGGATGCAGTATTCCAGGTGGGGGTCACACCATGGCCCGGTACAGCGGCATGATAACCTTCTCCAATCTGTTTGTGATCCCCTTCTTAATCATTCCAAGCATTCTTTTCGCCGCCACCGCACATTGTGCAGATGGCTTCATCGACTTGTCTACTAGTACTCCCAAGTCTCTTTCCTGGGGTGGTCTTACCGAGTACTTCACCAGACATCCTGTATTCGTGTACAAGATTTTTGTTACCGTTAAGATTTTTGTTAAAGTTCATTTGCCATGTCACGACCCATTTCTCAAGCATGTTTATGTCCTGTTTCAGGAACCACACTCCTGTGGCTCATGAAGCCCGTGTTCTTTTTCTTTGGGTAGAGCGTCATCTCCTAGTGCTGATGGCAGCACATGTGGCAGGAGTAGACAATATTCAAACAGACTTCCTCTGCAGACAGACTCTGGAACCAGGCGAGTGGGTTCTGTCCCTAGAGGTGTTCCAAGTGATAGTGGGGTGTTGGGGAGACCCTGTTTTAAGCTCATGGCCATGGCATGAAACAAGAAAGCAGTTCGCTTCTTCAGTCAAAGATCCGAGCCCTGAAACGAGGGGTTCAACACTCTAATGCAACTGTGGCCTTCCAAATTCTCCTGTATGTTTTTCCTCCTTGTTCGATGTGTGGCCAAGTCGGAATCGTGGCTCATCCAGGCCGCATCATTTTGGTGGCTCCAGATTGGCCATGCAGTCCATGATACGCAGATCTGATGAGGCTGTGCAAGGGTCGCAGCCTTCAGCTGAGCGCCTAACCCGAACTTCTCACTCAGGGTCCAGTATCCATGGAGGATCCAAGTTACTTTGCTGTTATGGCATATCTCTTGAGCGCTCGGCCTTAGAGCATAAGGGATAATCTGCCCTGGTTGTTGAAACTCTTATGAAGTCTAAGAAGTAGTCTACAGTGTCAGCCTACGCTAAGGCGTGGAAGGCCTTCCAACATTGGTGTGCCCAGGACCAGATGGACCCTTATTCAGCTCTGATCTCAATAATTTTCTCTTTTCTTCAGGCTGTTTGGATAAAGGCCTCACTGTAACTTCTCTTCGGGTTCAAGTGGCCGGGCTCTCCTGTTTTAGCTCCTGGGAGTGTCTGTCTTCCTTGGAGTCTCATCCTGTTGTTGCTAGATTCTTGAAGGGGGCTCTTCATGTCTGACTGTCAGTTAAGCACTCTTTACCTTCCTGGGATCTTAACTTGGTATTGTCTAGCCTTACCAAGGCTCCTTTTAATCCCCTTCAAGATGCTACCCTCTTGGACTTGATGCTCAAGACCATTTTTCTGGTCACCATTACATCAGCATGTCATGTGTCGGGCCTGCAGGCTTTGTCTTGCACAAATCCCCTCCTCCATATTTTGGAGGCTGGGGTTTCCCTTTGGACAGTTCCTTCCTTCTTGCCAAAGGTTGTTTCAGCTTTCCATGTCAATCAGGATGTGTTTGTCTGCCTTTCAACTGATAGGTTCCAAGTCACAGGACCGCCTGTTGAAGAAACTGGATGTTCACAGAGTTCTCTGTTATTTGGAGATCACCAGCGAGTTTCGTCTTTGACTATTTGTTTGTGCTGACTCATTCAGTTGAGCGGGGCGCTCCCGCTTCCAAGGCTTTGATTTCCAGTTGGATCTGTAGGTACATTTCGTCAGCTTATATTCTTGCTGGAAAACAGTCTCCTGTTTCTGTCAAGGCACATTCTACCAGAAATGTGGCTTCTTAATGGGCTAAAGCTAGAGCTATCTCACCTGAGGAGATTTGCACAGCGGCAATGTGGTCTTCTCTTCACATGTTTGCCAAGTTTTACAGAGAGGATGTGGCAGCAAGACAAGACTCTGCCTTTGGGTCCTCGGTCTTCCGGCGAAACAAGCCCACCCTAGCTTTTTGGGGGGCTGCATTTGTATGTCCCTACTGTCTAGAATATCTCACCTATTGCACTGGAAAAGGAGATTATGTACTTACCCTGATAAGCTCTTTTCCAGTACATAACTGAAACATTCTAGACTCCTGCTCTATCCTTCCTGTGCCTGCTTACAGTTTTCAATTTGTTTATGCTTCTCCCAGCTGATTCTTGAATGCCTGTCAGCCTTTAAGGGCTGGGAAGAATTTGTATATACAGTCAAACCTTGGATAGCAAGTAACATGGTATACGAGTGTTTTGCAAGACGAGCAAAACATTTTCTTAAATTGTAACTCGATAAATGAGCATTGTCTTGCAGTATGAGCCCATATACATGCATCATGTCAAATACGCACAATATATGCACATTGCATCACTGATCACATCTGAATGTAATACATGCACTCGCAGGTCAAGAACACACAACATACGCACATTTCACGCTGAGCGCAGCTGAACGTGATAAAAGCATTGCGCCCAGTTCACCTGCAGTATAGTGACTGTTTGAAATGAGCAAGATCTTGCAATACAAGTACATATAATACTGTATTTTCTATTAAAGTTTTTGCGATGTGGAACGAATCTGAGTTTCCATTATTTCCTTTTTTAAAAAATTCTTTATTTATCATTTTTCAATCAAATTTACAAAAAAAAAAATACACTTCTTGTTAAAGAAATACAGCAGAATAAAGTTAATATATACCATCGAAAATCAAAATTTGATAAGTAGAATAATAATTATACAAGCTTCCTTAGACCCCCAATATCGTAAGGGGAGTTAAAGCCAGAATAATGAGAAGTACATTTCTTAATCAAAAGAGGAAATAAAAATTACTAAGGTAAGGCTTAATGCAATTTTGCTAACAATTATTTCAATACACTTGTGTCAGTACAGTTATTTCAGTAGACTTGTGTCTACTTCATCAAGCTATCTTTTTCAGCTGGTCTGGCAGAAAAAATTTGAGCTGGTCTAGCAGAAAAAATACATACTTAATTTGTGCATATTTCACAACACATTTACAAGGGTAAGCTAGAAGGAAAGTTGCTCCCAAAGATATAACTTCTTGCCTTAAGGACAAAAACTATTTTCTTCTTTCTTGAGTAGTCTTTGTTACATCTAAATATGCCCATTTTATTTAAAGGGGGTATAAATTCAGAAGAATATCTCAATACCTTCACCAAATATTTTTTTTAAACATATCATATAGGGAAATCCCAGGAGTCTTAGGAAAGTTCAAGATTCTCACATTCAGTCGTCGGTTGAAATTTTCAATATTTTCTATCTTACGTTGTAACATCATGCTATCTTTTATTGCAGCAGTTTTGTAGACTTGCAAAGATTGAATATCAGTTTGCAGTTTTGTGATAGAATTTTTAGTTTCAATGTTAGTCTGTACAAAAGTTTTGTTGATATTATCTAGCTTGGCCCCAAGAGCCTTTACCTCATCTGCTGTCTTCATTGTAACAATGTCCAATTTCTGAAGCATCCTAAGGATTGCTGATAGTGTGTCCTCAGTTGCGGGGAGAGAGTCCCCAAAGCTAGTCCGCATCGGCAGAAGCTCATCTGCCGAGGATCCTCCCTCTATGGTAGGGTCGGGTGCATCTTCAGCCTCCCTCCCTTCCACTTCCAGGGCAGCCACGTCAGCCGGACAAGGATGTGGGACAACTGGTGCGGGTGAGAGCGAGATCTCCTGCCCCAATGTGATCGAGTCTTTACTCAATCGCACAGCGGGGCTAAACTCGCCCGATTTAAAGCAAACTGCTGGCAGCCACTGCTCCAAAGTTGACTGGACGAAGGCAGACGAGGGTGTTGAAGAGGTAGGCACCCTCACGCTGCCTTTTCTTTTAGTATGCGGCATTTTGGTGATGAAGAATAGATGAACAGCGACGGGAATGTTCTCACCACTGCCAGGTTAGTGCAGCCATCTTGGCCACTCCCCCGAGTTTCCATTATTTCCTATTGGGAAATTTGTTTTGATATACGAGCTCTTTGGATTATGAGCATGCTTCTGGAACGAATTATGCTCGCAAACCAAGGTACCACTGTATGTTTCAGTTTATTGGGGAATAGTTTCTGAGTTCCTTTGAAGCCTGTGTTGGCATTTAACTTTAATGTTGAGTGAATTCTTGAGCAAAATATTTTTTTGAGCCTGTTGCTACCGGTGCCTCTAATTCACGTGTATTGGTTGGTTCTCCATGCATGGGTACTAACTGAAGAGGGAGCTAAACAGCCCAGTGAAGTACTATAGAGGTAGAGTGAAAAATCCAGAGTGGATTCCTTTTGCATAATTCGGCTAAAGGGAAATAATCCTATCATCTAGATCAGTGGTTCCCAAACCCTGTCCTGGGAGACCCCCAGCCAGTCGGGTTTTCAAGATATCCCTAATGAATATGCATGAGAGAGATTTGCATATAATGGAAGCGACAGGTATGCAAATCTCTCTCATGCATATTCATTAGGGATATCTTGTAAACCTGACTGGCTGGGGGTCCCCCAGGACAGGGTTTGGGAACCACTGATCTAGAATATCTCACCTATCTACTAGAAAAGATTTTACCAGGGTAAGTACATAATTTCCTTTTACCACAACTTCTTGCAACAAATTCCAAAGTTTAACTATTCTTTAAGTGAAAATATATTTCCTTCTATTGGTTTTAAATGTATTTCCCTGTAACTTCATTGAGTGTCCCCTAGTTTTTTAAATTTTTGATGGAGTAAAAAATTGATTCACTTGTACTCATTCTACATCACTCAGGATTTTGTTAAATCACCCCTTTATAGAGAATGGGAGGCCTTGGGTCTAGCTCATTGGAGTCAACTATATAATGAAGACACTTGTGTGTACTTTGGGAACCTTATTAGAGACTATGGTCTTTCTCATAGTCATTATTATGCTTCTTTCAGTTTAGATATCATTTAACTTCAAAAACACTCAAGACCTGACTGACAGGAGAATATACTTGTTAAGAAGATATATTTGAAGACTTTAAATATATTTAAACATTTGGTAGGGGTTCTTTATGGCTAACTCAGGGACACCTTACCTGCACCTGTTAGCCACAGACAAAGATAGGAGAGAGAACTGAACAGGGCAATTACACCAGCTGATTGGGAATGCATGAAGCAATCTTTGGCAACCATGGCTATAGCTTTGAATGTTAAAATAATGTACTGTTGGTATTTGACTCCTGATTGTCTTAACAAATGGTTCCCTCGGGTATATCCATCTTGTTGGAGAGGTTGTGGTCATAGAGGGACTTTCAAACATATATGGTAGCCAGGGCTTGTTCATTTTGGCATACTATTCATTTTCAGATATTATGGATTACTGGTTTGAAAATTCCCCGGGATCCAGGGATTTTTTTGCTGAACAAAGCCATTCCAGAATTTCATAAGCATCAGACTACTTTAGTTCAACATTTTCTAAATGCCACTAAACTGACTTTGGCATCTCATTGGAAAGACTCTGGTATTCCTTCTTTGAATTTATGGCAAAGTAATCTACATTATGTTTATAAGATGAAAAATTAACTGCAATCAGGCGAAAAGTTGAACGAGATGGAAAAAGACCTGGGGGGCTTTAAGAAACATGAGTTAACTTTGAGTGGATGAATCTTTTTCTTTAACTCTTATGGATGTTTAAGAGCCAGGTTTCTCTCTCCCATTTGATTAACAAGGTACCTCCCACCCTTTCCTTTGTCATTTTAGTTTGCTTGGGGATAAGTTGTAGAAATGTATTTTTATTCTGTTTTGAAGATTCATTGACATTTTATATTTTGATGTGACTTCTTGTCTTTTGTATGTTCTTTGAACAATTCAATACAATAAAGACTTCCTGTTAAAAAAACAGAATATTTTCAATCCAAATTGTAATTAAGCACCGTGACAATAAGTGTTCACTGTTGGATGCTGTATATGCTGAGAGAGAGAGCTTAACAAGAGTATTTGTCTCAAATCAAGAAATGTCTTCTCCACACTGTGAAACATGAGACAGGCTCCCAACTACATGCTGCAGCTGCCTGAATCAATCAAGTTGCAAGTATATTTCTTTAGGGGGTATAACACTAAACTTTTCACTTATTTTTATACCATAATTGTTTTATTTTCAGGACTGATTCTATCTTTAAACATAGAAACATGATGGCACATAAAGGCCAATTTGCCCATCCAGTCTGCCCATCCATCTGGCCAGACTTTATGGTAGATATCCTGCAAACAACGGGATGGTTGGATAAGCTGGAGTGAGCTTGGATGGCAATGTCAGCATTTGGAACCTAGGACAATACCAGACTTTACAGTCTACGGCCAGAAATATCAAAGAAGAAATAAGTTAATCTAATCATGTATTTTTTAAATGGGTATAGATTATGGGCAGACTGGATGGAGCGTTCAGGTCTTTATCTGCCTTCATTTACTATGTTACTATTACTGGGGAGTGTGGTGAAAGCGGTTTGCTTGGCAGGGTTTAAGGGCGTTTGGATGATTTCCTGGAGGGAGGTCCATGGGCCATTGTTGGAATGGATTTGGAAGAGCTGGCAGCGTGAGATCTGTTTTGTCTTTTGGGATCTTGTGGCCTATATTGGCCACTGTTGGAAATAGGATACTGCGCTTGATAAAAACTTATGTTCTTATGAAGGTCCTTGGTGGTCATAAGAACAGCTCGTGAATGCTGGCACCTTTATTGTTTGAAAAAAAATTACTTTATAGATGACTTATGGGCTCATTTACAAAGCGCTTAAATACACAAACTATCAGACAGATGTAGGGGAAGACACTGCTAGCCCTGGATTGGTGGCATGGAATGTTGCTACTGTTTGGGTTTTTGCCAAGTATTTGTGATCTGGATTGTCCACTGTGAAGACTGGATACTGGGATAGATGGACTACTGGTCTGACCCATTAAGGCTATCCATGTTCTTGGCCTAGGAATTTTTAATTGCTTTTGAAGCTTGGTTGAATTTCCTTTTTATCCATCTTAATATAATGGAGAGTGAAAACCCCAAAGTTGCAGTGTTGATCAAGAAAGCAAATAGAATGTTAAGAATTATTATGAAAGAAATGGAGAATAAAATAGAGAATATTATATCTAAAAATATACAATTCTTCACCTTAATGGCCAGGATCATCCCATAGTTTCCTCCATTAAAATCTTGGGAGTTACGCTAGATTGTCATCTAACCTTGGAAAATGCTTCTTCGTATCATGGAAGTTTCGAACCATTAAAAAATACTTTGATTTAACATCTTTCAGACTGCTAGTACAGTCCTCAATATTGAATATCCTCGATTATTGCAACATAATCTATTTGGGATCTTACAAGAAAATTTTCAAAAGATTAAGGGTAATTCAAAACTCAGCTGTCAGATTGATCTTTGGCCTGAAAAAATATGAGCATATTAGTCCTTACTATTGAAAATTACCATATTTTTCGCTCCATAAGACGCACCCTAGATTTAGAAGATGAAAACAAGAAAAAAAACATTCTGAACCAAATTCTTCCTGCCAGGCTCTGCACCCAACCCCACACTCGCCATGCTCTGTACCCTGTCCCTCCTCTGGTGA
Organism: Geotrypetes seraphini; assembly: GCF_902459505.1. Taxonomy (NCBI): domain Eukaryota; kingdom Metazoa; phylum Chordata; class Amphibia; order Gymnophiona; family Dermophiidae; genus Geotrypetes; species Geotrypetes seraphini. Next base: position 75,907,327 of record NC_047097.1, on the reverse strand, counting down.
TCTAGTGGTGGGCCGGGACAGGGCAGGCAGGCCTAGTAGCCTGCAGGCAGGTAGGGACAGGGCAGGCAGGCCTAGCAGCTGGCAGGCAGGTAGGGACAGGGCACTGGGCAGGCATGCCTAGTTGGCTGGCAGGCAGTGCACCCCCCCCGAACCTGTTTATAATTCCGGCGCTTCCCTCGCTGGACATCTGCAGTAGCGAGAGACAGAGCGGCGAACAAGGCAGCTGCAAGCTTTTCACATGCCTGCCTGGTCCCATGCTGCTGCCTGAATGGCTGCCGTCGGTTCTCACGAGGAAGAGAGAGGGGGTGATGCATCTACCCTTCCCCCTTCCAATGGTGCAGCAAGACTGCTACCCTCTCCACTAGGCATGCCTAAACTACTGCCCTAGCTTCAGCAGCAATTAAGAAAACAAACATCATGCAAATCTGTCAACATTCACACTAGAAAAACTCACTTCCTCCCCAGCACCGCAGCATAAACGAAGTGCCGCCCCCTTGGTAAACAGCTCCTGGAGGACTGGGAAGGCCATGCGCTTTCATACTTCTAATTAACAGTGGGGTTTCTGAAGTTGTATTTAGCCGCCTGCGTGGGAGCTGACTTGTTCTTTCTCCGGCGGCTGCACAGATGGCTAATTCGTTTGCACAGGTCGGTGGCTGGGGCCGGTCAGTAGTTAGCACTGAGCTGGAAGCGGAGGGATAGCACTGGCTGAACCGGTTGTGGTGTGGCAGCATCTGCGTGGTGGGCATGTAGTGTTCCGCTTCGGGTGTGCAGGACAGGGCATGCTTGCTACACGGATCCTACTGGGACTGGGGGTCCTGAGTGCTACAGAGTTGCAAGTGCTTTAACCCTGCTAGCTGCTGATCACCTTTGCACAGGACTTGGCGCCCCCTTGCCTTAGGAGTCTGTGCATGAAAGGAGAGTTTTCTCTCTGGGTCCCGGTACTGGCCTTGGTTCTGTGAGCAGCAGGGGAAGGGATGGGCCGTCGCAAGCACCTCATTGCCGCAGCCATCCAGCGAGGGAAGAGCCATGATTAAAATCAGGTACGGGGGAAGGGGGTTTGTGGTATTCGCTCCATAAGACGCACCCTTATTTTCACTCATTTTTTTTTTGGGGGGGGGGGAAGTGTGTCTTATGGAGCGAAAAATACGGTACACTTGTTACTGATGGAGGCAAGAGTTATGTTTAAATTTACCTGCATCTGTTTTAAATCGATATTTGGTATGGCTCCAATTTACCTTGCCTCTCATTTTGTCCTTCATTGTTCCATCAAGCCTATGCAAAGCCCTCATTTATTTGCCTATCCAGTATTAAAATCTTGCCAGTATGAGATTTTTGGATAGAACACTTGTATTTCAAGCAGGCAAAATGAATGCCTGGCTGGGCAAAATTAGTCCATTTGCTCTGTCCTATTATTCCTTTAGAAAACTGGTGAAGACTTATTTGTTTGATAAATTTGTCATTTGATATCTTTCTGTTTTCCATAGTTGTACTTCCCTAATACTTGTATTCTCACTAATTGTTCAGCTGTATTTTTTGTGAACCGCCTTGGTGTGGCGGTATAAAATAATAAAATTATTATTATTCCCTTTGTATCGCTCCATGGTATGATGCACCTCAAATATTGGGTGCAATTCTAGTCATTGCATCTCAAAGATAAAGAGAAATGTGATCTGTCAACCTTATTTACTTTGGTAAAAGAGTCATTCATTCAGGTAGTATGGGAATATGCCAGGACTTTTGGGACTGTATGTATCTGGAATGGATTTTGTTCATGGTAATGGACCTGGAGAAGGCTCAGGGGCTCTTGATACAAGCAATTCAATATAGTCAAATTGGAGGTTCTTAATATCAATATGAGACTATAGACAAAAAGCTTAAGCAGCAATATCCCTTTAGATGAGAACCTACAACTTATTAGATATCTAATGATATATGATATGGAATGAGAAACCAGAATAAATAGGGTCATTCCATGTCAGGTGGACCAAGTTTGAAAATCATCAATGCTTGACCTCCTCCAAATTGAATAAAATTACGAGTGTGTACATTCACTAGGATCTCAAACTAAATCATCCAGATTTTTTTTGGTTGAGACATACAGGCAGCTGAATGGAGGTCACCTTCAGAGTGCCACATTCCACATACACAAAACAGCCACTTTGTCCAAGCGCTGCAGTCCAAAAAAAAAAAAACCAACCTGTCGGGGGACTGAAATTTTTTGGATTAGTACACTTCCTAGTACTAAGCTCCTGTGCAAAGTTTGGAACCTAACAAGAGCTTGCCTCACTTTTTATGGGCCAGCAAACTAAGAACTGGAGATGTGGCATTTTATAATGCATCTAATCTTGTGCTTATCATGCTTTATTTAAAATAATTTATAACCTGCTTATTCATAAATCTAAGTGAGGAACAAAATCACATACAAATTCACATTAAATAATACAAACAAAGTCAAACACAAATTAACTAAAACGAATAAATTCAAAACAACAATGCAAAACAGGGAGCATGAAGTGTACAGTTATTTATTACTTGTTATTTGGAGTAGAAAAGAACAGCCACAATTCACACATTACACATCTTTGTTCAGACATCCTCTATAATAAAACCCTAAGCGAGCAGGCGCACTTACGCCATGATCCCTGACAGCGTGATTTGTGATTCCGTGGCTTTGTTTGATTTGCGGCGTACAGCAGCTTGCAGCAGCACGTGCAGCGGTGAGAGCAACAGCAGGAGGATGTCCTTCAAGGTGCTGCGAGGCGTCCGGCTGCTACTGCTGCACAGGGAAGTGGAGGGAGAGAGGGAAAAGAGGCTGCTTTGGAGGGAGGGATATATTGGGGGCAGGCAGCAATCTTGGTTTGCTCGGGGGGCTAGAGAGAGATAGGCAGGGGGCCAGGGAGAGACACAGAAAGAAAGAAAGACAGATAAGGGGCCAGGGAGAGAGACAGAAAGAATGACAGAAAGGGGGCCAGAGAGACAGCCAGCCAGCGGCCAAGGAGCGAGAAAGAAAGAAAGTCAAGGGGCCAGGGAGAGACACAGACAGAAAGAATGACAAACAGACAGGGGGCCAGAGAGACAAACAGACAGACAGCGGCCAAGGAGTGAGAAAGAAAGAGACAGATGGGGCCAGGGAGAGACACAGACAGAAAGAATTACAGACAGACAGGGGACCAGAGAGAAAGACAGACAGACAGCGGCCAAAGAGAGAGAGAGACAAAGAAAAAAAGACAGACAGTGGCCAAGGAGAGAGAGAGACAGAAAGAAAAATAGACAAACAGAAAGCGGCCAAGGAGAGAGAGACAGAAAGACAGACAGACAGCGGCTAAGGAGATAGAGAGACAGAAAGAAACATAGAAATATACGGCAGATAAGGGCCACGGCCCATCTAGTCTACCCACCGCAATGACCCTTCCCCACCTAACTCAGTGAATAGATCACATGTGTCTATCCCATTTGGCCTTAAAATCAGGCACGCTGCTGGCCTCAGTGACCTGAAGTGGAAGATTATTCCAGCGGTCAACCACTCTTTCAGTGAAAAAGAATTTCCTGGTGTCACTGTGCAGTTTCCCTGCCCTGATTTTCCACGGGTGCCCTCTGGTTGCCGTGGGACCCTTGAGAAGGAAGATATCTTCTTCCACTTCGATGCGACCTGTGAGATACTTGAACGTCTCGATCATGTCTCCCCTCTCTCTGCGTTCCTCGAGTGAGTAGAGCTGTAACTTATCCAGCCTTTCCTCGTACGGGAGATCCTTGAGACCCGCGATCATCCGGGTGGCCATTCTCTGGACCGACTCTAGTCTCAGCACATCTTTTCGGTAATGCGGCCTCCAAAATTGCACACAGTACTCCAGGTGTGGTCTCACCATGGATCTATACAATGGCATAATGACTTCAGGCTTACGGCTGACGAAACTCCTGCGTATGCAACCTATGATTTGCCTTGCTTTGAAGGAAGCTTGCTCCACTTGATTGGCAGCCTTCATGTCCTCACTGATGATCACCCCTAGGTCACGTTCTGCTTCAGTTCTTGTTAGGATCTCGCCATTTAGGGTGTAAGTCTTGCATGGATTTTGGCTGCCCAGGTGCATGACTTTGCATTTTTTGGCATTGAAGCTGAGTTGCCAGGACCTAGACCAGCGCTCCAGTAGTAGTAGGTCGTGCATCATGTTGTCGGGCATTGAATTTTTGTCTGTTGTACTCTTGGCCACTACATTGCTTAGTTTGGCGTCATCAGCGAATAATGTTATTTTACCTCGCAGCCCTTCTGCCAAGTCTCTTATGTAGATGTTGAACAGGATCGGGCCCAGGACGGAGCCCTGTGGCACTCCACTGATCACCTCCGTCGTTTCGGAGGGGGTGTCATTCACCACTACCCTCTGAAGCCTACACTCAAGCCAGTTCCCAATCCATTTCGTCAACGTGTCGCCCAATCCTATAGAACTCATCTTGCTCAGCAACCTGCGGTGTGGTACGCTATCGAATGCTTTGCTGAAGTCCAGGTATACGATGTCCAGGGACTCCCCAACATCCAGCTTTCTCGTCACCCAGTCAAAGAAACCGATCAGGTTGGATTGGCAGGATCTCCCCTTAGTAAATCCATGTTGACGGGGATCCCGTAGATTCTCCTCGTTCAGACAGACAGATACATCTATTGTAGCACACGTTAATGTAACAGGCTTAAAGACTAGTATTTTCATAACTTAGTCATCAAAAGGTCATAGTCAGTACAGTTGGCATATCTGGCCGGATGGAAACCTGGGGCAGAGCACCCCCTGATCTAGCCAAAGCACACTCCTGCGTGCAGCTGTCAATTTATTTATTTATATTAATGTATGAATCGCTTAAATCTAAGCGATGTACAAAAAATTTACATCCACAATTTCAAACACAAAACAAACGTAAAATGCAGTAAACAAATAAGTCCTTCTCCCCAACAAAATTTTCTTAATATAGAATTAGTCAAATCTAAAACAAATAATAACCACAGAGTTAGAGAGAGGAGTCCACAAACAATTGTGTTTTTAACAATTTCTTGAAAGACATACGATCTTTGCATAATCTCATTATACCTGGAATTGAATTCCAGAGATTCTTACCAGCAATTGAGGAAATAGATATTCTAGATTTTACATAGCAAATCCTATTTCTTTTAAACTGATGAGCAACATTCTGCCAGTCTCTCGCCCAGGAATAGGAAGCTGACGTCAGAGATGGTGGGGATCGGTGGAGCCAATGGCCATGCATAGGAGGACTACAGAACCATGACTACTCCAGCAGCCCCTGAGTTCTCTGCACCTGGAGTGGAGCTCCCCCCACCCTTGGTATGCCACTGAATCAGTTCATTTTTGACATTTATCATTTGCTGGTTCTTGTTCAACATCAGCAGGAGTTAAGCCACTAAAAGTTGCAATTTACATTACATTAGTGTCTTCTATTCCGCCAATACCTTTCAGTTCTAGATGGATTACAAAAGAATCGGTCTGGTCTTACCCAGTGAAATGACAAGATAGATAATTAGAAGAAGCATTAAAGTCAAGGGATTTATTGAGAAGATTAGTTTGACAAATTTCCTGAATAACTTTTTTTTTTTATTTTTTATTTCTCTCTTGAAGATTTTGTAGTTGGACGTTGTGATCAGCAGGTTGGAGATGTGTTGGTCTAGTTTCTCTACTTGGGTAACTAGTGGGCTGTTTTTCTTACGTTGTATGCCTTTGATTGGGGGGTGAGTAAAGGGTGCCCCTTGGGCTTCACTGAATTTATGCTGGGTAATACTCAAATAATTTTACCTGCTGAATTTTTAAAGGAGAAATGCCAAGGGGTATATAGCTGCAATTGAGGTTTTCAACTGCATTAATGTGGTCATCACAACAAGAACCAGACTGAAACCTTCCTCTTCCAACTTTGCATTAAAGTGTTACCTACAACGTGGGCAAAGTTCTTGGCCTGGTTAAAAGTCTTATTTTGTAATAGTTTTCAGATGATCAGCTATAGTAAGGTCAATTGACTGCAGACCTTTGACATTTCTGTGATTCTGCTTCCTGAAGGGATTACAGCAGGATTCTGTAGAAATTCAGATTTGGTCAGTCAAAGCTTCTTGGTAAGAACAAATACTAGATTCCACAGATAAACTCAAAAGTCCAGATAGTATTTTTATTAATTCTTGATCTTCTGAAGAGAAAGCTACCTTGGCCAGAATAAAAACCTAATGGTTCTGACATTCAGAACCATCATAAATCCTAATACTAGAAGTACCTAATTTGTTGTTAATCTCCACAAGATAGAATAAATGATCACCTAAACGTAACAATAATTTAAAAAATGTGAAGTGAATCAATGAAAACTAAACACAACAAGAAAACAGAATTGACGTCTGTTAAACAATAGAAAGAACAGCTGGTTTGTAGAAAGAAACAAATGGAAATAGGATGCCTAAGTTATATACAGTATAAGAAAACATCAGGATGGGCAAGGACCTGTCTCATCAAGGCAGCCATTTTACCATAAAGGATACAATGGTGTCACAGCTTGGGGCATGTTCCCAAAATCTTCTACAACACACTGCTACCATGATATTTTCATATGACAACCCAGTTGCAAAGGTGATACTTTTGAATGTCTAGACTTGTATGCAGTAAATACACAGCACAACTTAACGTCCATGGCCAAGCAAGATGTGTCATAAGCTAAAAGCATGGTAAGCACAATAAGCTTAGATACATTGTAAAATGTCACATCTCTAGCTCATTTGCGTGTTATACTATAGGGCGCCAAAGATGTCCCTGTAAAACAGTTTATTTGAAAACAAGCAGACAGTATATTCTAACATGGGCAATGTCATCCATAGAGCCCAGTATAAACAGTCAAAAGTACATTTATGAAACTACTTAAAACGCAATCGTTTGTAAATGCCTTTCTATAGGGTCTGATTTCTTCCGATTGTAGATTTTCTGAGGATCTAATCATTGATATTTATTAGTCTTTTAATTTATTTTAAATTCATGTATGTAATATTTTGTAAATCATTTAGGTTTAAGATGGTATAGAAATTTTTAAAATAAATAATAAATACTGTTACTTTAAATCTTTAAGGCCGTCTATACCGCGTGCATGCTGATGCGTTACTGCTCGACGTCAGCTCGCGGGACCATCAGTTATTAGTTTTCCAAGGAGCTGAGAAGCTGTTCCTTAGAGTTTCTGTAAGTGTATCAAACTTGTATATTTTTTGTGCCTTCCCATTTCTTTTTATCCCTTATTTTCATCATACACTTCCCCCTCAATATTCACGGGTTCGGCACTCATGACTTTGATTGTTTGCGGTGTTTTCCCCCTCCCAGATTTACTTTTTTAAAAACTCTACAACTTATTTAGGACCAACTCTGACCCACTCCCTCCTCCCTTCTGCATCCAGGATCCTTCCACAACCTACTTAGGGCTTACTGATCCACCCCCTGGCTCCCTCCCGCCTCCCAGACCCATCTACCACTTATTTTTTAAAGCCTGATGGTTTAGCAGTGAAGCAGAGCAGAAGCAATCTTTGTATGCTCCTGCCCTGTACAGAGTCGCAAACAGAAATGGCAGTCATGAGTTCCCGCTGTAGTCTCGTTTCAAACTTTTGGGTTGTCTTCAGTTTTTTCCTATTTAACATTACTCAACCTTTGACCTTGTGTCAGTGATTTTTTCTTCTTCGATGTCCAAGGTTTCAAGCAGTACACTTGGTGCCACAGGACCATTTCAGGGATAGACTCACATAACTGATATGTCCAGTTCCTAGGTCTTGAACACTGAGAAATTTCCTTCATGCTGTGCTCTAAATTGCAGAAGAGGTCGCTTAAAGCCAGGAAGTTGCAGTACGAAAAACTTTTTTGTGTCAACTTCTTGTACATCGAGAATGTCTGGAGACACTGACGCTGACACTTAACAGCCAGCAATACCAGCATTGACACTGGCACTGACAACCCATTCCACTCTGCTTCGTTGTGCTGCCTTCCTTGGGGGAACCTTGTAAGAAAGCTAAGAAACATAAACATGTTTCCCCCAACAGGCATGCTTCGGCATCATCTCGGGCATCTTCGCCTTTAACGCACCGATACCAGATCACCATCACTGCAATTGGTGTCTGCTTTGAGGTAAATGGTAAACATCTTGGTCACCAATGCCTCAACATTTGACGCAGCCTGTGCTTACTGTACCCTTGACAACATCGATACTGGTACCATCTCTGCAAAATCATTTGGGAGTGCTGTTGCAGGAGGAGCTAGCTGAGATGCTGCAGCCACACATAGTGCAGATACCTGCTCCAATGTATCCGATCTCAGCCTATTCCGAGCAACGCCCAAAGATTCCATCGAGGGACCATTCTCGGACACCATACCATCAAGGATCCTGAACAAAATCTGGTATGTTATTTTAATATAAGATTTACAAGCTTACTAATTCAAGCAGCCAGAAATGTAGTTAATATTTCTCTTTTAATAGCTAAATGAAATTTGACATATTTACTTCTTCGATTCCTCAATAGCAAACATGCCTATCTAATTCATTTGAGCTAATTGATGAGAGGTCTGTAAGCAAGTCTTGAACAATGAGGTGATTGTGACTTGAGATGTGTAGGGAGGCAACTAGGATAGGATGGAGTGGACTTTGATGGTAACTCAGTAGTTGAGACATAAGGATAGTGCTAACTTCTTCAGTCTGTGTTTCAAAAAATGGCAAAGAAAGAGGAGATTAATATGCAAATTGTACGATGAAATATAAGTATTTTATATCCCATTCATTGCTGGTTTAATTATGAATTGATAATGAGTGTGACTGTTGGGCAGACTGTATGAACCATTCAGGTCTTTATCTGCTGTCATCTACTGTTACTATGTTCAAAAGTATAAGTAGCTTGCCTCCCCCTTTGAAGTAAAGGTTAAAAAAAAAAAAAAAAGCCCACAAACAAGCAAACAACCTAATCTTAATTTACTTCTACTAAATGAGAAAGAAACATGGAGTAGAGAGTTAAGTGAGAACTGAAAGCTGTGCAAAGAAATGCCAATAAAGGGAAATATAAGAGAAAGAAATGGAATCTGATAAAAGAAATTGGAAAGAATGAGGGTAAAGAGGAAATAGATAGAACTCAGGTTCAGGTGCTGGTATCGCCTTTTTCATGAAGAGATTCACCCAAAGTGGTTTACAATACATTGAATAGTAATCAGTTACTCTTATATTTTCCCTATGTTCCAGCAGGCTCACAATCTACCTGGGGCAATGGAAGATCAAGTGATTTGCCCAGAGTCACAAAGAGTAGGCTGTGATCAAACTCGCAAGCTCAGGGTGCTGAGGCAGCAGTTCTAACCACTAGACTACTTCCTTATATATCAGCAGTTCTAACCACTAGGCCACCTGCTCATATATATACTTTTAAAGCTATATTATTGTTTTTAAGATACTGAAAACATTTATTCCAAATATTTTAAATGAATATGTATCAAAGTACCACTTCTCTTGACCCATTTATTCTCTCATAAAATCTACCTTTTCATCCCTCTACATCTCTGCTAGAGAGCCACTCCAAAACACAGGAATCAGTACTATTTAATGGCCAGGAGATGCTACTACCCTGTTACATAGTGCTGCATGACTCAGACTCTGATATTCATTGGTACTTAACTGGATAGAGCTGCTGAATATCAGCTCTTGATTGCTGCAGGAGTGGTCTGAGATGGAATGGAGCAGACCTAGAAGTTATCTGGGTGCTGCCAGTATTCAGTGCTAGTAACTAACTGGACAAACAGGACTGCATATAATGCTGTCCTAACTGTGCCTAGTTAGTTTTCCCTAGTAATGGCACTGATTATCAACTAGACCTGAATAATGTCTGGTGACTCACAAAGACCCCGATATTCAATACTGGCAGCCAGATTAGGCATAATATTGAATAGCCAGTTCTCCATGGACAGGCAGGATTAACAACAGCCACACATGTGGGTGACATCACAGCTGACAGTACCAATTGGCCCTTGTCACAGAGCTCAGAAGACATTTAATAAGGCATCTGAGGAGGCACAGGCATTCCCCCCTCCTTACAGCAAGATTCAGATCTCTTCAATTATTTTTTAACTGCCACAGCAGTTGGTAGTTTCAACGCCATTGTTACCTTCATCTTTTCTCAACATTGAGTTTGTCTTTGCAGCCCTCCTCTTCGATTTGGATAAAATCCCTGATTTCAAAAAAATGCACCTCTTATACAAGCAAAATGTCTATTACAGTAATGTTGAATTTGTTTGGGCTTTTCTCATGACCTGGCTCATTGAGAACATTGTGCTCAAATGTCATCATGAGCCTCTAAATACAGACAGCAGTAGTTAAAGTTGCATTTTCAAGGAGCAGTCTCTACCTATACCAGAGGTAGTTCAACGCTCCAAGCACTCCTTCACTAACTTCTTTCCTCAGTTAAAGCCAGAAAGACTTTCAAAAGAGCTCTCAAAAATTCCTGCTGTCACCACTCCTAATACTTACTGTAAAGTGGCTCAACTAGCGATATCTTGCTATGCTCATAAGCAAGCTGTTTTAGGCTGTGCACACTGTTCCTTCATCCACCCCCATTACCAGTTTTATCAGCCAACTGTTGATGCCAACATCACAGTGCCTCAAGACATTTTTAATGCCGAAGCACGTCGGACAGGCACCACAGCTCGGACTCCCCTCAACATCGCACTTCTCCCAGCTCCTGATGTGAACATCACTAGCGCTGAAGTCCTGTTTCTAACCGCCAGTCTCACCAGCATTCTCCTTCATCTCGCAAGCATAGACATCACAATGTTGGTGATTCTCTTAGTCAGGATGGTTCCTCATCTCCACCTTCAGGACTTAGCCTTGATCCAAACGTTGTGCTTTCTCCTTCTCTTAAGAGGAGAAAATATCTAGCTAAGCTAAAGCACATCTCATCTTTACTGCTGCACTGTCAATTCGCCAGTATCTCTTCTCAACCTAAAATCACTGAAAAAGTTTGTACACCACCTTAGCCGCCTCCTATTTTTACTGAGCTTTGGAGGCAGCTTTTCATCACAATATGGATTACAATCTTCTACTTGATTGGATAAATGTATTTTGACTATTTTGTTATCTTTTCCAAACTACAGGTCCTTCAGGTGTATTTATTTATTTATTTTATTTATTCAATTTTCTATACCGTTCTCCCAGGGGAGCTCAGAATGGTTTACATGCATTTATTCAGGTACTCAAGCAGTTTTCCCTCTCTGTCCCAGTGTGCTCACAATCTATCTATCGTACCTGGGGCAATGGGGGGATTAAGTAACTTGCCCAGGGTCACAAGGAGCAGCATGGGTTTGAACCCACAACCTCAGGGTGCTGAGGCTGTAGCTTTAACCACTGCGCCACACTCTCCCCTATTTGTTTAGTAAATTGCTACTGGCAAGGAATTGAGGGGTGATGTTTTTATTTTTTTTATATGATTGTTGGATATTCCTTGATATTGTTTCAGCTTTCTTTTATTGTTATTCATGTTGAATTGAAAGGTAAATGGCAGAATATAAATAAACTTATGTTATTACCCTCACACCTTCTAAAGATGCTCCACAGCCTCCAAGCCAGACCCAAGCAGAAGCTTTTGCTCTTCCGCTTCCTGTAATGTTTACATCATCTGCAATTGACTTTTACCACAACTGACAAACCTGAATCAAGAAGTAAATATTTAAGAGCTCTTAAATACCTGGAAGCTCCAAAATCCTTGGTAGATCTGCCTATCCATGAACATCTTTTGGAGCAACAAGCCTTAATCTGGCAAGAGCTTCTTACAACACTTCTAGAGAGAATTGAAATCAAATACAAAATTTGGCAGGTGCTTGATCACAACAAACTTTAGTTATCCCACCATCCTTCAGTAGTAGTTGAATCTGCTCTTAAACAGTCCAAACATTCATGCTCTTGTTCAACCACTTCACCTGGTGAAAATCACAATCTTCTTGATAACAACAGGAAAAAAATATTTCCAAAATTCTATGCTTGCAGCTAGAATTGCAGCCCATCAATTTCTAATTTCTCAAGATCTGTATGAAATCATTGACAAAATTAACCAATTCAACTTGCTCCAAGCAGTTGTTCAGGATTTGCATAAATGCACAAAGTACCTTATAAGATCTTCATTGATTCTTATGAAACAGCTTCCAGAGTTGCAATAGCAGTTCATAGGATTGCTTGACTTGGTGTTTCTGGGATCAGAGAAGGCATTTATGAGAATCTCTTTTCAAAAATTAAAGAAAATACACCTCTTTGCAAATCTTAGCCATTGATAATACTGAGCTACCTTACTCCTCTTTGAATAGACCCTATTCATACCATCAAAATAACAGATTAAACCAGTTTTTCAAGAAATATAATCAATCTAAATAACTTTATAACAAGTCTTGCTATCAAAGGCAAACTTCCAACCAGTCGGAAAAATGGCCCATCCAGTCTGCCCATCCGCAGTAACTTTTATCTCTTCCTCTCTCTTAAGAGATCCCATGTGCCTATCCCAGGCTTTTTTGAAATTAGACTCAGTCTCTGTCTCCACCACCTCTACCGGGAGACTGTTCCACGCATCTACCACCCTTTCTGTAAAAAAAAGTATTTTCTTAGATTACTCCTAAGCCTATCACCTATCACTTCATCCTATGCCCTCTTATTCCAGAGCTTCCTTTCAAATGAAAGAGACACGACTCATGTGCATTTACATCACATAGGTATTAAAACATCTCTATCATATCTCCCCTCTCCTACCTTTCCGCCAAAGTATACAGATTGAGATCTGATTATTATTTTTTTTAAAATAATTTTTATTGATAATGCAGCCAACATCAAAACAGGAAAACAGAAGCCACATCACAAATAATAAGCAATAAGATAACAAACTATCCAGGGAGGATAACAGAAAGAAACAACCACTTGGGAGAAGAAATAAAATATTAACAAATGCAGTGTTCACATAATACAAAAGTGCATCGTCACAGCTGTTCCCCCATAAAGGGGAATGGAGTAGATGCACTAAGAGGGCATCCTCCTAGAGAACAAGCCATAGCTGCACTAACCTTTTATTGCACTCACTACCACAACCATGCCAACAGACACACAAAAGCCAGCAATACATACCATACTAACCACACCAAATAGGCCCCAACAAACCCCCCATAGACATCCCGACCATATACCTACCATTCACACTAGCTTGAGAGCAGAGAGACAGCCACAGGCTCCATAGATCCAGCACAGCAAAAATCACGGCGAGGCAGAGGAAACAGCCGCCTCAGCCTCTATCTGGAATGCCTTCCACAGTGAAATATAAAAATGTTTGTCGCTGGAAAGGGCAGAATGATAGGTGCGAATCTCATAGGAAGCGACCTCCTAAATCCTTTCTAACCACTGCGGGAAAGATGCAGGTGTCGAATCCACCCAATGCTGTAGCAAGAGCTTTTTTACCAACAGGAGCACAGTATATAAAAACTTCCGATGTGGGAGAGCAAATCCCCCCTGGAGAAGCTTCCTCTGATCCCCCAACAGCAACAACCCATAATCCCTTGGCACCCGTCGCCCCACCAACCCATCAAGGAAGGGTAGAACGTGGAGCCAAACCGCTACATGAGGGCATTCCAGAAACATATAGACCAAAGTTCCCGTAGACTTCAGACAATGGGAGAAGATGGCATCATCCCACAAACCCATTACCCTACCCCGAGCTCTTGAGATAATAAGCCCTGTGCAAGATTTTAAATTACATTTCTGTAAGGTCCATAGAGCCCACTAGAAGAGAGATATTAGCAAAAGGTCCAAAAATTAGGCTCAGGTGTAGTCAATGAGATCTTTAAGTCTGTCCCAATACACCTTATGACAAAGACCACGCACCATTTTAGTAGCCTTCTCCTGGACTGACTCCATCCTTTTTATATCTTTTTGAAGGTACGATCTCCAGAATTGTACACAATATTCTAAATGAGATTTCATCAGTTTTATACAGGGTCATAAATGCCTCCTTTTTCCTACTGGCCATACCTCTTCTTATGCACCCTAGCATCTTTCTAGCTTTCACTGTCACCGTTTCAACCTGTTTGGCCACCTTAAGATCATCACATATAATCACACCCAAGTCCTGCTCTTGTGTCGTGCACATAGATTCTTCACCCCTTAAACTGTACCGTTCCCTCGTGTTTTTGCAACCCAAATGCATGACCTTGCATTTCTTAACATTAAATTTTAGCTGCCAAATTTCAGACCATTCTTCAAGCTTTGCCAAGCCTTTCTTCATGTTCTTCACACCATCCTGGGTGTCTATTGCAGATTTTGGTATCATCCGCAAAGAGGCAAATCTTACCTGACAGCCCTGCAGCAATATTGTTTATAAAAATGTTAAAAAGAACAGAATCTTAAGGCACACCACTGGTAACATCCCTTTCCTCAGAGTGATCTCCATTGTCAAACGCTTTCTGGAAGTCCAAGTATATTATGTCCACCGGTTCTCCGCTATCAATTTGTTTGTTCACGGCCTCAAAAAATTGAAGTAAATTCGTCAAACATGATTTCCCTTTCCTGAAGCCATGTTGACTGGCTCTTATCAGGTCGTGTGTATCCAAGTGCCGGACTATGCTATCTTTAATCTGTACTTCAACCATCTTTCCAGGGACAGACGTAAGACTCACAGGTCTGTAGTTGCCCGGTTCTCCTCTTGATCCTTTTTTGAAAATTGGCGTGACGTTCGCTATCTTCCAATCTTCCGGTATCTGTCCAGTTCTAATTGACAGGTTGGCAAGTTTTTGCAAAAGCTCTCCGATTTCAACCTTCAGTTCTTTTAAGACTCTCGGGTGAATTCCATCAGGTCCAGTGGATTTATCGCTTTTAAGATTATCGATCTGGTAGTATATCTGGTCCAAGTCCACTTCTACTGTGGTGAGACTATTACTCCTTTGAACACTTTCACTGCTTCTGGTATTGTTGCGGTGTTCTCCTTCGTAAAGACATATGCAAAGAAGGAATTTAGTCTGACTGCAATTTGTTTGTCTTCCTTGATGTACCCTTTTCTTCCCTGGTCATCCAGCGGTCCCACCACCTCTTTTGCAGGTTTTTTTTCTTTTAAATATCTAAAGAAGGGCTTGAAATTTGTGGCCTCTTGCGCTATTTTCTTCTCATAGTCCTTTTTGGCATCCCTCACTGCCTTGTGACATTTCTTCTGATCATTTTTGTGTTTGTTCCAAGTTTCAGTTATTTTCGTGCGTTTCCATTTTTTAAAAGAGTCCTTTTCTTTTATGTCTTCCTTCACCTCTCTAGTAAGCTATGCCGGTTCTCCTTTGCCTTTAGTTTTCCTTTCTTTGAAAATCCGCGGAATGTAGAGATTTTGTGCTTCCGTGCTAGAGGAGCAACAGACTGTTGAATGAGCAATGAGCCCTTTTGAGTTTCCACTGGTGAATTATTAAGCCCTATCATTACCCTTGAAGAAGCCTCATGGTGAGAAACGGACAGGGCCTCCGTCGGGTTACTAAGATAAGTGCTTATTGATATTTTTTTGGATAAGCCAGTTAAAAATCTTGAATATACAATTGCTGGTTTTTCAATGCTCATTGGTAAGAAGAAAGTTGAGATAATGAAAAGTCAATCACAAAAATAATATAAAACTATCATATAAAATTAAGATTATTAATGAATTATTAAAATTAAAAATTCAATGGTTTTTGACCTATGATGATACCCAACCCCAATATGATTGTGACTTATTGATTGCATTCTTGGGGTATTTTGAGGTCTTTTTTTCCCTTGATTTAAATCGCATTATATACACTATTGGTGTTCCATCACATTTGATTAATTTCAACATTTATATTTTTGGACACTATTTGGTTTCCAATCATCTCATTCACCTCTTCTTCATTTCCAATATCTCAAAATCCTGTTGTCTCTTGTTTTTTGAGAGATCCTTTTAAACATTAAACCACCTTTTCAAAAAACAATTTTGCATTGGGTTCATAATCTTGTCCTCCATTTGAATATCTCCATACAACGGACTTAAAATTCCTCACGTGGTAAACTTTGTTTCTGATTACTATAACTTCAGCCAAACGAATCTTCTACAATCTCTAGTGTATTGCCATCCTTACCTACAATTTCTGTCTAGTAGAGTTCTCCTAAGGAAGCATTCCAAGATTTTACCAAAAACGGTATCTCTCTCCTATTATTTTACCAATACTATCTCCTCCTCCACATTCTACAATATAATAATCAGCTCTGCACACCTTGGACTGTGAGTAAACTCTCCATATATATCTGGAGATGGTTAATAAACCTAATTGTCCTTTTCACCTCTTTCTCTCAATCCAAATAAACCAGGTTTTCCTGTCTCAAAAAAACTCTTTCAAACTAGCTGATTACATTTCTTATTATACCGGTCCTATTCTGTTCACAGTCCTCCAAGAGTGACTGCTCATAGACTCAGAGCAATGTCTACTTCATTGGCATAATTACGTTCTGTTTCTTGATAGTCCTTTGTCAAGCAGTTACTTGGTCTTTTCCTCATAGGTTTGCTAAATATTATTGTATTGATCAACCTTTTTCTACTGATCATTTGCTAATGCTATAATAAGTTCTGTTGCTGTTTTAAGACTTAAGCTCAACTTCTCCATCATATTTTTTTCAAGTTGCATACTTATATTTCTTTACTGTAACAAACATGTATGGCAGCTGTTATTCCTGCTTGTCCATGGAGAAAAAGCATTGTTGCAGCTTGTAATGGATGTTCTCTGTGGACAGCAGGATGCAACAGCTATACAATCCTGCCCTATCTTTCCCACAGTTGAAATCAGATTTATAATATAACTGAAAGGATTAGAATCTTGTCTTCAGGTAGGAACTCCTACTCATGCTCGGAAGTCTTGTTATAGGTCCTCTGAACTCTGTAGCAAGTGCTTTTCGGCACTGTCAGCTGTGATGTCACCCATATGTGTGGCTGTTGTATCCTGTTGTCCATGGAGAACAGCTGTTACAGGTGTGCACCAATGTTGTCTAATTCAGCCACCATTTTAAAATGTTGACTATTGCAGACTAAATATTGTCCTGGTAGTGTTTTGCTCTTGGAATGCTCAGTTAGTGATTCTAACATAGAGGCCATAAAGCCCATCAAGACTGCCTATTCATACCATCTAATATCACTTCCTCCCCTTTAGAGATCTTATGTGCTTGTCTCATGCTTTTTTGAATTCAGATAGTCTTTGTCTCTGCCTCCTGAATTCAAGAAATCATAGGATTTGTAAGGGAGAGGAAGGGATATTTAGGTGATGGGATAAGCAGACTTGATGGTCTTTATTCTGGGCCATGAAATATTATGTCTAAAATATTGTCAATGAGATAGTATCCAGTACATTTCATTTTTCTTAGTGATTATACAGTGAAATCCCCATGATTTTCCTTTTAAATATTCTTTTCTTGTCTAGTAACACTTTCATGGTGCTTTTAGGTCTATGTGCGGTTAAGGCCATTCTTCAGAGAATTCCTTGAACGCATGTCTCAGCTCTATGAGGTAAAAATACTCTTGATTTATTTTACTTCAAATGCAGTGCATTTCTATTTTGGAGAGGGGTTTAATCACATCAGGAAGATAAGGGGGGAAAGCTTTGTGTTGTCTATAAAAATCATTTATCTTCATTTTCTAAACTTACATTATAAATCACTTTTTTTTTAAATTGATTTATAAATTGTACAAAAAGAATATCAGAACTAGAGAATCTGGGGGAAGTTTTGAACTTTTAAAAACTGTGGAAAATGTCATTCTTCGAAGACAGGCAGTATATTCTCATATGTGGGTGATGTAATCCACAGAACCTGACATGAACTGTCACTTTAAAACTACCCATACCACGCTTTGCTAGTACCTTGCTGCCCTAGATCAGCTCATGGGACCATAAGTTTTCTGCGGAGCTGAGAAACTGTGATTTAGAGTATCTCTAAGTATGTCAAACTTAGAATCATTTTGTGCCTTCCTGTTTGATTTTAAAAAATGTATTTTTTCATCAACTTTGCATTTTGGGCTTCAGGCTCTTTACAGGCTGGGAGCATCAACATTTTTTCGATATTACACCTACTCAACCTCCCTGGATCATTGTGTCCTTTGACTTCATGTTGGTGGTTTTTCCATCGATGTTCAAGACTCCTAGCTGCTTCAAGCGGTGAACTTGATGCTATAGGACCATTTCAGGTAAAGACCCACATAATTAGTGCGACCAGTGTGTAGGTCCTATTCATTGAGATATTTCCTGCACGCTCTGCTCTCGTCTGCAGAAGAGGTTGCTTAAAGCCAGAAAGTTGCAATTTGAGAAACTTTTCGGTTCATCTTTGGGTACATTGACTATGGTTGGAGACTCTAATGCGAACACACAACCTCGTACTACTCCTGCATCGACACTAGCACCAACAGCATTGACAATTCATTCCACCTCTTCATTGTCGGTGTTTCCATCATCAGGGGAACCTTGTAAGAAAGCTAAAACGCATAAACATGTCTCCCCCTCGAAGCATGCATCGACATAATCTCAAGTGTCATCACCATTGACGCACTCTATGTCAACGCACCGATGTCTGATCGCTTTCTCTACAGTTGTGTCACCTCTGAGATGTGCTTCGACATTGTTTCCAGTGCCTGGACACCCAACACAGCCAGCACCTATTGTGCCCTTGTCAATATTGGTAATGGTGCCGTGCCTGCAAAAACAGCTTTCAGCACTGTTGCAGATGGAACTGACTGGTATGCTGCAGTCACATCTTGTGCAAATTCCTGCATCAACACACCCAATCTCAGCCCAGTTCGAGCACCACCCACAAACTCCGTCGAGGCAACGTTCTTGGACACTGGGATGGCGAGCATCTAAATCGAGATGCATCCTATTCTAGCAAACAGAGTTAACCAATCTCACCTCAACATTCATCATCACATTCTTGGCGCTCTCCTCAACAATCCACATCTGCAGTGACTCCAAATTTGATCTCTCAAGCTTCTCAGATTAAAGGCCTATAGCTGAAATCCCAATACTAATCAAGCTTCTTGAAAAGCACATCAACAAACAGCTTTCCACCTACATTGAAGAGCACTCCTGTCTCCATCCCATTCAATTTGGATTCCACTAAAATCATAGCACAGATGTCCTTTTGTTGATCTTAAGAACATAAGCAGTACCTCCGCCGGGTCAGACCATAGGTCCATCATGCCCAGCAGTCCGCTCCCACGGCGGCCCAAACAGGTCACGACCTGTCTGAATCACCAGAAGGGGCCCCCTTGCCACCTTGGTTTCCCATTTGAAGTCCTATCTTCCCATCGAAGTCCTAACCCTCCGGTCTTGCACATGCACGACCTGGTCGGGTTTCTATACTTATTTCCTGGATACTTCTCTCAGTATCCCACGATCCCTTTATCCCTCAGGAATCCGTCCAATCCCTGTTTGAATCCCTGTACCGTACTCTGCCTGACCACTTCCTCCGGTAGCGCATTCCAAGTGTCCACGACCCTTTGGGTGAAAAAAAAACTTCCTTGCATTTGTTTTGAACCTATCTCCCTTCAGTTTCTCCGAATGCCCCCTCATACCTGTTGTCCCCTTCAGTCTGACGAATCTGTCCCTATCCACCCTCTCTATGCCCCTCATGATCTTGATTCTATAAAAAGCTGGACGCCTATCGCATGGCGCTTAGCAGTGCCTAACGCCTAAGTGGGTGTTTTTATGGGCAGAGTGTAACTTAGGTGCTACTAAGCACAATTCTTCAAAAACTTAGGTGCTTGAAATGTAGGCCTTTAAAACCCTGGTCTAGATTCAGGCGCCTGAGTTTTTAAGTCGGCACTCCTACGTGCGATTCTGCAAACAGCGCCTAAGCATGCTTGACGTGCAGCTGGCTCCTTTTCTGGGCATTGTTTACTGAATCCGGACCTAAGTTCGTAGCCCTAGACTAGAGTTCAGAGGAATAATATGGAAGAAAAAAAAAACCATCCCCCCTCCCCCCCTTTTAAAAAAGGTCTCTATCATATCTCCCCTGAGCCTCCTTTTTTCCAGAGAGAAGAGCCCCAGCCTATCCAACCTCTCGGCGTATGGGCAGTGTTCCAGCCCTCTTACCAGTTTCGTTGCTCTCCTTTGGACTCTCTCAAGTACCGCCATGTCCTTCTTGAGGTATGGTGATCAATACTGAACGCAGTATTCCAGATGTGGACGCACCATCGCTCGATACAATGGCATGATGACTTCCCGCGTCCTGGTTGTGATGCCCCTCTTTATGATGCCCAGCATCCTGTTGGCTTTTCTTAACCACCAAAATCAAGCAATACTTGAGTGCTGCCCACCAGGCGATCCTTCGTCGATTTGACATATCCACCACCTTCAACTTGGTTGAGCGCCAACTATTACTAGCCAGACTCAATGAACTAGGTTTTTTAGGAACCATCCTGAGCTGGTTCAAAGACTTCCTACTGCAACAAGCTGTGTGGGATCCATGACAGCCCTGAAATGGAAACAGATAGAGAGAACAGACCAAGTGTGGCACCTCAATAATATTCTCCCACTCTGTCCTGCCCTCTCTCACTAAGAGATCCTCATCTCCATGCCCGGATACCCTTATCGGATGGACATGATGAGTCTTAGCCTCAGGCTTAATTTCCACTGCCACTGGCTGAAGAATTGGCCTGGTCACATCCCTCTGGTCACACTTTCTGGGTTTGCCGCAACACCACCTCTTGGGCACTGGTCCTCTCGGTCAGCCACCTTTAAGACTCCTGTGGTTCAAAGACAAAGTTGCATAGAGCTGTTAACATATACTCAGTCCAGTTGTCTCAAAAATCTTAAAGCACAAGGTCATACGGAGGCAGTAAATCCCACGAAGTGACACCACTAAATATGTGACAGGGGATGTTTAGTCGGTCACGTGGTAACCTGCCAGGGTGCCCTGTCTAAATGGACAGGTATGTGACGTTATTAAAAAGGAACAGTCTCTCCCATGCCCACTGTTATGCAAAACTTAAGAGTCTGTAACGTTGGCAGCTTTTCTATCTGTGCACAAACAACCAGTCTTCACTCTCAGATAAAATAGCTTCACTTTAATAATTGAATCACAGTTCTGTTATCAATCCATGTCAAATGGCCCAACCGTATGCAAAAGAAAAAAAAAACATTCAAACATAAATTTTTCTTTTTTAATCCACAAAGCTGTGGCTAAATGGAACAGTCCTGCCCTTAAAGCAAGAGCACAGTTAAGCATTCAAAAAAGTTTGCAAAACTCCAGCAGTTCAACTGTTAATAGTCCCACATTGATAGGGTTACTAGATGTCCGGATTTACCCGGATTTGTCCTCTTTTTAGAGGACATGTCCAGACAACTTTTCAAAAATCGGCACTTAATCCAGGTTTTGAAAAGCTTCCAACTCAGGACATCGTCAGGAGGGCATCTGTGCATGTGTGGATGCAACACGGTGATGTCACGTGCATGCTTGTGACATCATCACGTAACACCTGTTCATGCACAGATACCCTCCTAAAGCGACTCTGAGCACTTGAGGGGGCAGAGCTGGGGGTGAGGCTGGGATGGAACAGGTCTTGGCATGGGTGGGGCTGGGTGGAACTGGGCAGGCCTGAGAGTGGAGCCATGGGTCTGGATTTTACTAGCATAAAATCTGGTAACCCTACGCATTGAGGTATTTGCTCAGGGAAAAAGAAAACTCCTATTAGAGCACATGCCTTTCAATCCAAACACAGAAACACACTTTTCTTCACAACACTCTTCCTTGCTATCCAGGTTCTGATTTAAACTGGACTGGTAATGAGCTTCTATTACCAGGCAGTCTAGGGGGAGAAGTTTAACTCTACGGTGAATTCCTCCCTCCCAATACTGTAATGCAATAGAAGTACAAACAGCAAAGCTACTTTCCCATAATATCACCAGACTGTGTTCAATTCACCTCTCTTAGTGTCTTCAATATCCAAGAACAGAGTTGTAAAAAGGGTTTCAGGGGAAAAAAAACCCAACCCCAGAAGGAAAAATAAACCCAAACACACTGGTCTGCTCCATGCATGTAACTCAAACAGGAAATCAACAAACTTTCCCATGTGTGGCAAGGAAAAGGGAAAAAAAACCATTGCTACAACCCAAAATGGAAGTTCAAACACAGTCTGACCTGAAAATAGTCGTATATCTGTGCTCTCCCCTGACAAGAGTTCTGAGGAAAAGGAACTTTCCCACTTTATTTCTGGGTCCTCTGTTTCTGGGTTTCTCTTAAGGCTGCTTCTTCAGGAATTTCATCCTCAGCCATTTCCTTGTCACTGGAACCATGCTTCTCTGCCTTTCTACTCACTCGGCTTCTTTCTAGCTCCACCCTGTGACTCCTCCTTCTGTTCTAGCTGGGGAAAAGGGCTCTGCACTAGCTCGCTCCATCCTCCTGGAAGCATCTGTCAGATTCTTAAAGGAGCCTCTACCCATTAGCTGGGGTTCTCTGATGAGGCTTCTTAAAGGCACAGTATTTAAACTCTTCATTCTGAGCTGTTTTCCTCTTCCTTTCTGAAGTGGCCAAAGCTTACCACAGGGGTAGGATTCAGGAACTGACTGTCATGTGACTTGAGTTTAGAGGGGCACAGCACAGGGTCCCTGTCACAGTCTTTATTGTTGGAGAAGTATCTCCTGCCACGGAACAACGACTTGATCCTTGATGCACAGTCAACACTCTACTTGGTGCACACTCCCTGATTCACCTAATAGGGAGTACTTTGAGGAGTCTGACTCAGATACCTCCACTCAGGTGAGTAGTTGCCAGAATACTCAGCAGAGGAGTCCTAGAGCATACATAAGAACATAAGCATTGCCTCTGCCGAGTCAGATCATAGGTCCATCACGCCCAGCAGTCCACTCCTGCGGCGGCCCTCCAGGTCAATGACCTGTAGTGATCTATTACTCATTATACCCCTGGATCCCCTTTCCCTTCAGGAACTCGTCCAATCCCTTTTTGAAACCCAAAATCGTACTCTGCTCAACCACCTCCTCTGGAAGCGCATTCCAAGTGTCCACCACCCTCTGGGTGAAGAAGAACTTCCTAGCATTTGTTCTAAATCTATCTCCCCTCAATTTTTTTGAGTGCCCTCTAGTTTTTGTTGCCCCTGCCAGTCTGAAGAATCTGTCTCTCTCTACCTTCACCATACTCTTCATGATCTTATAAGTTTCTATCATATCCCCTCTAAGTCTCCGCTTTTCCAGGGGAAAGAGCCCCAGCTTCTCCAGCCTCTCAGCATACGAGAGGTTTTCCATGCCCTTTATCATTTTTCTTGCTCTTCTCTGGACCCTCTCTAGTATCACCATATCTTTCTTTAGGTACGGCGACCAGTACTGGACGCAGTATTCCAGATGCGGTTGCACCATTGCCCTGTACAGCGGGAGGATAACTTCCTTGGTTCTGGTAGTGATGCCTTTTTTGATAATGCCCAACATTCTGTTCGACTTTTTTGAGGCCGCTGCGCATTGTGCTGCCGGTTTCATTGTTTTATCCACCAAAATCCCCGTCCTTTTCTAGGTTGCCTTTTCCCAATGTCATCCCCACCCCCCCCATGTCATCCTCCCCTTTTCCCAATGTCATCCCCCCCCCATTGTGTAATTATACATACTTAAGAACATAAGAATTGCTGCTGCTAGGTCAGACCAGGTCCATTCTGCCCAGCAGTCCACTTACGCGGCGGCCCCGAGGTCAAGATCAGTGCTCCAAATGAGTCGCTTCACCAGTTTAACATGAACTTGTCCAACTTTGTCTGATCCTTCTTCCCCTCCTCAGCATCAAACATTTCCACCAGAGAGTATATCTTTCACTGGCTTCATAAGACAATGGAAACGGAGGAGGAAATTCATTTTGAAGTTTTCAAACTCCTTGATTTTTAAACTCTCCTACCAGTCCAAGAAGCTCCTAGAAAAATATTCACAATGTACAGACCTCAACTTCAGTACCAGTCAGTATTTGTAGAATATGTCCTCAAGTGCTCACACAGCTAACAATCTTAAATACTTACATACCATACCTTTCCTTCTATACGGCAAGTTTCAACAAGGATTCAGTGTGGTTTTCAACAAGATTTCTAATCGGTGGTCTTGAACAATTATAGGTCTGAAGAAATAGAAATGGCTTTGCATTTTAAATTATAGGTTTGACGAGATGAGTCTTCCGAACTGAGAAGCCAGAAAATTAGACTCTTTTAGTAAGTGCATATTCTTGTCATCTATGCTCCTTAACAAAATTATGTACCTGTTTTACATATCCATTTATTTTAAATCTTTGCTAAAACAATTGTCAGACTTTGAGGAATTCCTTCCCTCAGACAATTTAAAACAGTTTCAGCAATTATCTAAAGACTTGTTGACTACTAGAAAGTTCATGAATAGAACAATTTTGATGCCTTTGATGTTTCTTCTCTAATATCTGCTATAGCCATTGCAATGTGCAGATTTGCTTGGCTTTGAATCAGAGATCTGGAAACTTCAGTTCAGGAGTGCATTTCCAATGGTACCTTGCAAGGGAGATGACATGTTTGGAGAAAAAATTGAGGAAGCTGCATATAAGATTAAAAAACACACATAACAACTTTTATCTAAACCACAGACCTCTCAATCTTCTTCATCTTCTAGAAGATAATCTACCTCATTCAGATGTTCATATTATTGCAACACTGAACATCTTTATAATCATCCTTCTTCCTTCTTTTCTAGACCTAAGAACATAAGAATTGCCACTGCTGGGTCAGACCAGTGGTCCATCGTGCCCAGCAGTCCGCTCACATGGCGGCCCTTAGGTCAAAGACCAGTGCCATAACTGAGACTAGTCTTACCTTTGTACGTTTTGGTTCAGCAGGAACTTGTCTTTGTCTTGAATCCTTGGAGGTGTTTTCCCCTATAACAGCCTCCGGAAAAGCGTTCCAGTTTTCTTCCTCTCTGGGTGAAGAAGAACTTCCTTACATTTGTACGGAATCTATCCCCTTTTAACTTTAAAAACTGCCTTCTCGTTTTCTCTACCTTTGAGAGGATAAACAACCTGTCTTTATCTACTAAATCTATTCCCTTCATTATCTTGAATGTTTTGATTATGTCCCCTCTGTCTCCTCTTTTCAAGGGAGAAGAGGCCCAGTTTTCTCTAATCCCTCACTGTACAGCAACTCCTACAGCCCCTTAACCATTTTAGTTGCTCTTCTCTGGACCCTTTCGAGTAATACTGTGTCCTTCTTCATGTACA
Source organism: Geotrypetes seraphini (assembly GCF_902459505.1). Taxonomy (NCBI): domain Eukaryota; kingdom Metazoa; phylum Chordata; class Amphibia; order Gymnophiona; family Dermophiidae; genus Geotrypetes; species Geotrypetes seraphini. The sequence continues at coordinate 75,882,085 of NC_047097.1, read as the reverse complement.
GTGACCAGTGCTGGCCGCAGTATTCCAGGTGAGGGCATACCATGGCCCGATACAGTGGCATGATAACCTTCTCCGATCTGTTTGTGATCCACTTCTTAATCTTCCTAGCATTCTGTTTTCCCTTTTCGCCACCACTGCGCATTGCATGGATGGCTTCATTGACTTGTCGACCAGTACTCCCACATCTCTTTCCTGGGGGGGAGGGGGTCTCCAAGTAATGCACCGGACATCCTGTATAAGATTTTTGTTACCGACATGCATCACCTTACACTTATCCACATTAAACCTCATTTGCTCAATGACCTGCACAAGGCAACAGAGACTACAGAAATTTATCTGTATACTGTTTTGAAAACATTAACCATGCGACCTCCTCCCAATTCTAATTTTACTTTACAACCTACAGCAGCAACTACTGCAAAAACTTTTAAAACTGAAATTGAACAGATTCAGTCTTCATTTGGAACATAAGAATAGCCTTACTGGGTCAGACCAATGGTCCATCAAGCCCAGTAGCCCGTTCTCATGGTGGCAATCCAGGTCACTAGTACCTGGCCAAAACCCAAGGAGTAGCAATATTATCCCAGGACAAGCAGGCAGGTATTCTCACTAGTGGGTGACATCATCCAACGGAGCCCCGATGTGGACATCTCGCAAGCATACTTGCTTGTAGAAACTTTTAGAAGTTTAGAGTTGCCCACACCGCACTTGCGTGAGTGCCTTCCCGCCCGATGCACCGGGCGTGTCTCCTCAGTTCTTTCTCTTCCGCGGAGCTGAGAAGTTTGCCTTTGAAACTCTACGCAAAGTTCCTTTATTGTGCCTTCTGTGCCCGCGGGTTTGGGGTTTTTTTTGTGCTCATTCTCGTTGGCTCACGTTGCGTTTTGTTGTTTTAAAAAAAAAAACAAGATTTCATTCAATCGTTCGACCGGGCAGGACGCGTGGCCGCAGCCCTGCGGCTTTGACCTTGCGGCGGAGCTTTTTCGGCCTATGTCACGGCCTGTTACCGGTTTTAAAAAGTGTGTCAAGTGCCAGCGTGCGATTTCGTTGACGGACCCGCATCGACGCTGTCTTCAGTGTCTCGGGCCTCAACACCTTCCGAAATCGTGCCGGCCTTGCTCCACACTTACAGCACGTGTGTTTAAGCGTCGCTGTATTTTGTGGGAGTCGCTGTTTAGCATGGAGGCGTCCCGGTGCTGCCCTCTTCACAGAGCGCCATGCCTTCGACTTCCAATTCTACATCTTCAGCCTCGAGTCTGCTCAAGCCTGCCTCCATGCCAGCTTCGACTCCGACGCATGCTGCCGTGCCTTCCGATGTCTCTTCAGGTCAGATAGCGCAGCCTCCCATCCCTCCAGTGGTGCTTAAGGTGCCCAAGGCCTCTAAATCCAAGCCCCCTGGCGGCCCGAGTGACCGATGTCCTTGCGGGAGGTCCCATTGCTGATGTGGATCCCTCTTTGCCGGCGTCGTTCCACGCCCTGATGGAGAAGCGATTTGTCGAGCTCTTTACCAAAATTGGGCCGACGCTTCTCTCCCAGATCCAGCCTGGGCACGCGGAAGCCTCCTGCGAGGTCGAGCTGCTTCCGGTGCCTCCTCGGCGCACACTGTCGCTGCTGGGAGCAGAGTCTCGGCGAGTGTCTGGTCTGGCATCGGGGCATGTCTCGCAAGGAGCAGAGTCTTTGCCCATGCCACCTTTGGAACCGATATCCTCGATGCATGGCTTGCCTGGCCCCGACCCTTCCTCCGCGATGCCGGACCTCAAACCTTGGGGAGTGCCCCGGGGGGCCTCGTCTCAGCGTCTGATGCTTCGATCCACAGCCTCCTGTCCCATCTACTCGGTGGCTGCCTCGTTTGGGCGTCGCTCCGGTCGTCGATCGAGGCATTCATTGAGGCACTCATCGAGGCATTCATCAAGACACGCCTCGCCTCGTCGGAAGCAACCTTTCCGGGAGTTTTCCCCGGAGTACTCGCCCCCCTCCTCCTATGCCGGAACTCAAGGACTGCAGGGATTCGTTCTCTCTGTGCCGGTCCTCGGCATTGGCGGATCAGCCGCCTCATCTTCGAGCCTTCCTCGAGGCCCGGCCCTGGCGGACCAGTTGTCATTCTCGTCCTTCCTGAGGCAGATGGCGGTGGATCTGGATATCACCCTGGATTCGGGTTCCAAGTTCTCGGATATCTGGAGACGATGCATCTTCCTCAATCTCCTGCCGAGTCTCTACGCCTGCCTCTACATAAGCTTCTGGACCAGACTTTCATGAGATGCTTCGAGACCCCATACTCCATCCCGGCAGTCCCGGGGAAGTTGGATGCTCGATACCGCATGGTGCACCATAAGGGCTTCGACGGGGCACAGCTCTCGCACCAGTCCCTCTTGGTTGAATCTTCTCTGAAGCAGTCTCATCCCTCCCAGGTCTATGCTTCCACTCCTCCTGGCTGGGAGGGCAAAACCATGGACAGATTTGGCAGGCGCATCTACCAGAACTCGATGATGGCTTTTCGAGTCCTGAATTACAGCTTTCATTTTGCAACCTACTTTGAGTTTTTTATTTCCATTCTTCAAAAGTTTTTACCCTATCTGGACTCTCGGGCTCGCTTCGAGTACTCGGAGGTGCTGGCATCATTGTCCCAACTCCGCCTGCAAATGATGCAATCGTCTTACGACGCCTTTGAGCTCTTGACCAGAGCGGCTGCTTGTTCAGTGGCCATGAGACTCTTGGCGTGGCTTCGCACCATTGATATGGACCTGAATCTCCAGGACAGGCTGGCGAACGTTCCCTGTGCGGGAGCGGATCTTTTCGACGAGTCCATCGAGGCGGCAACGGAGAAACTGTCCAAACATGAAAAATCTTTTCAGTCTATTCTCCGCCAGAAGCCCAAGCCTGCTATCTCTCGTCCGTCTCGTCCTCCTATGATTTATCAAAGGCGCTACCCGCTGAAGCAGGCCCCTGCCATTCGGCCGCCAGTAAAGAGGCAGCATCAGCAGAAGCCCCAGCAAAAGCATCAGCCTTCTACTGTCTCGTAGGGAGCATAACTTCCATCGTTCTGCCCTCCCCGCTTTTCCCCATCGAAGGTCGTCTCCATCATTTTTACCATCGATGGACGACTATTACCATCGACCTCTGGGTCCTTTCCATCGTAAGAGTGGGATACTCTCTTCAGTTCCATCATGTTCCTCCTTAACATCCTCCAAGAGAGTATCCTTCCAACTTAATCCAGACCGCCCTTCTTCTTCGGGAAGCCCAGGCTTTACTCCGGCTTCGGGCCGTCGAGCTGGTCCCTGTGGACCAACAGAACAAGGGTTTTTACTCCCGGTACTTCCTTGTTCCGAAGAAGACGGGCGACCTGCGTCCTATTTTGGACTTCAGGGTGCTCAACAAGTTCCTGGTCAGGGAGAAGTTTCGCATGTTGACCCTGACTTCTCTCTATCCCCTCCTCAAGCAGAACGACTGGTTATGCTCCCTGGATCTCAAGGAGGCCTACACTCACATTCCCATCCATCTGGCCTCCCGTCAATACCTCATATTTCGGGTGGGACACTTTCATCTTCAGTACAGAATGCTTCCTTTCGGCCTAGCTTCATCTCCCAGAGTCTTCACCAAGTGCCTGGTTGTGGTGGCTGCAGCACTCAGGAACCATGGTCTGCAGGTGTTTCCCTACCTCGATGACTGGCTCATCAAGGATTCCACGTCTCAGGGGGCCGTCCGGGCCACTCAGAGGACAATCTGGTTTCTACAGAGTCTGGGATTCGAGATCAACTTTCCCAAATCCCATCTTCAACCTTCACAGACTCTCCCCTTCATCGGAGCTGTTCTGGATACTATTCAACTCAGAGCGTGCCTTCCTCCTCAGCGCCTGTCGGCTCTTCTTCATCTTTGTCACTCGGTCTCTTCTCGCCCGTTCATCTCGTCGAGACACATGATGGTGTTCCTGGGGCACATGGCCTCTACGGTTCACGTGACTCCTTTTGCCAGACTTCACCTGCGGATTCCTCAGTGGACCCTGGCTTCTCAATGGTCGCAGATCTCCGACCCTCTGTCTTGTCACATTCAGGTCACTCCTGCTCTGCTGCAGTCGCTTCGCTGGTGGATGCTCTCTTCCAATCTTTCCAGAGGTTTGCTGTTTCACATGCCTACCCATCAGAAGGTCCTCTCGACCGACTCCTTGACCTATGCTTGGGGGGCTCATCTGGACGGTCTCCGCACCCATGGCTATTGGACGAGTGCGGATCGTCTGTGCCATATCAATCTCCTGGAACTCAGCGCAATTTTCAATGCTCTCACTGCTTTTCAGCATCTGCTTCACGACATGGTGGTCCTCATTCGTACGGACAATCAGGTCGCCATGTATTATGTCAACAAGAAGGGAGGCACGGGATCGGCCTCCCTCTGTCAGGAAGCTCTGAAAGTTTGGGATTGGGCGATTCGCCACAACGCCTTCCTCAAAGCTGTCTACATTCAGGGGGCGGACAATGCCTTGGCGGACAATTTGAATCGTCTTATCCAGCCTCACAAATGGACACTCCATTCCACGCCCCTTCATCAAATCTTCTCCCTGTGGGGAACGCCTCAGGTAGACCTCTTTGCAGCTCCCCACAACTTCAAACTGCCTCAGTTCTGCTACAGGATCTACAGCCGTCATTGTCTCGAGGCAGATGCTTTTCTTCTGGACTGGGGGAATCTCTTTCTGTATGCGTTTCCTCCTTTTCCTCTCATTCAAAAGACTCTGGTCAAGCTCAAGTCCGACTGGGCCACCATGATTCTGATTGCTCCTCGGTGGCCCAGACAACTTTGGTACTCCCTCCTTCTGCAACTCAGCTGCAGGGAGCCCTTCCTTCTGCCAGTGTTTCCATCTCTGCTTACGCAGCATCAGGGATCTCTGCTTCATCCTAACCTGCAGTCGCTACACCTGACAGCTTGGTTCCTCTCAGCGTAACTTATATAAAGTCATTCCAATTCCAGGCTTTGACAAACCCCAGCTCCCGCATGAGTCTTTATTGATTGAGTCCACTCTCAAAAAGTCTGCGGGCACTAGTGTCTATGCTTCTGTCCCTCCTGGCAGAGAGGGAAAGGCCATGGATAAGTTTGGCAAGCGTTTATACCAAAATGCTATGCTTACCAATAGATCCGGTAATTATGCCTTTCATTTTTCCTTTTATTTGAAGCACCTCATTCAGCAACTGGCTTCTTTTGAAAAATACTTACCTGACCGGAAACTCACTGCTTTCCACCAATACACTTCCAGTCTCTTACAGTTTAGAAAATTCATGGTCCGTTCAATTTATGACACCTTCAAACTCACCTTGAGGGCTACGGCGATGGCTGTGACTATGCGCCGTCTGGCTTGGCTTAGGGTTTCGGAGCTTGATATCAACCACCAAGACCGCCTTACCAATGCTCCGTGCCTCGGGGATGAGTTATTTGGTGACTCTCTCGATTCCACCACACAGAAATTGTCAGCACATGAGACTCGCTGGGACACTCTTCTCAAGAACAAGAAAAAGCCTCCACCTGTCTGGCCCTTTCGCCAACAATCGGCCTATCAGCGTCGCTACCCTGCTAGACCCTTACCATCTGCTCTTCAGCAGCCTAAACGCTAGCATCAGCAGCAACGCCAACAACCTCATGCACCACAGCAGCAACAGGTGAAACCTTCTGCACAACCGAAGTCCACTCAACCCTTTTGACTTCATTCTCCAGAGCCTAGCCAGTCTTCTACCATCAACCTTTCTGCCTCAACCCATAGGAGGACGTCTTTCTATTTTCCTCAGCCGTTGGGAGATCATCACTTCAGACCAGTGGGTTCTAAACATCATTCTCCACGGCTATAAGAACATAAGAAACGCCTTCGCCGGATCAGACCGAGGTCCATCTAGTCCAGCGATCCGCACCCGCGGCGGCCCATTTAAGTACTCCTTTATGGAGACCCAGAATTACCGTATCCCTCAATATGATAAGCAAGAAGGTGTGCATCCAACTTGCGCTTGAATCCCAGTACAGTAGTCTCCTCCACAACCTCCCCGGGGAGTGCATTCCAAGCACCCACCATGCGTTGCGCGAAACAGATCTTCCCGACATTTGTCCTGAACCTACTGCCACTCAGTTTCAGGCTATGACCTGTAGTCCGTGTCACATTTGAAAATGTTAGTAATGCTGTTTCTTGGTCCATTTTATCAAATCCTTTTAATATTTTAAAAGTCTCTATCATATTCCCCCTCAGTCTTCTCTTCTCGAGGGTAAACAGTCCCAGTTTCCTGAGTCGATCTTTGTAATCCAAATGCTCTATCCCTTTGACAAGTTTCATGGCTCGCCTCTGCACTCTCTCCAGCAGACTTATATCTTTCTTAAGGTATGGAGACCAGTGTTGAACACAGTATTCTAAATGCGGTCTGACCATTGTTCTGTAAAGCGGCTTTCAGACTCAACTTTCAGACTCTTCCCACCCAAAGTCCTCCAAAAGAGTCTGTTTTGAACACACCTCAGTCCTCCCTCCACCTTCAAGAGGTCCAATCCCTTCTTCTTCTGAACGCCATACAGGAAGCTCCTCTAGATCAGAAGGGGCAGGGATTCTACTCCCAATATTTTCTGGTTCCGAAGAAAACCGGAGACCTCAGACCCATACTAGATCTCCGAGATGTCAACAAATGCTTGGTCAAGGAAAAGTTCAAAATGCTTTCTCTGGCCACCCTTTATCCTCTTCTCACTCAGGGCGACTGGCTATGCTCCCTCGATCTCAAGGAGGCCTACACTCACATCCCGGTCAATCTGGCTTCCAGCCAATATCTCCGCTTCATGATCAATCGCTGTCATTACCAGTACAAAGTGTTACCCTTCGGTCTTGCCTCCTCTCCCAGGGTATTCACAAAGTGTCTCATTGTGGTGGCCGCTTTTCTACGCTCTCACCATCTTCAAGTCTTCCCTTACCTGGACGACTGGTTAATCAAGGCTCCTTCATCTCAGGCAGTGCTTCATGCCACCAATCAGACCATCCTATTTCTCCAACTTCTGGGTTTCGAAATCAATAGAAACATAGAAGATGACGGCAGAAAAGGGCTACAGCCCATCAAGTCTGCCCACTCTGCTTACCCACCCCATGTCTATGCCCTAATGACCCAATTTCCTTATCTTGACCCTCGTAGGGATCCCACATGGGTATCCCATTTATTCTTAAAGTCTGGCACACTGTCTGCCTCGATCACCTGCACTGGAAGCTTGTTCCAATGATCAACCACTCTATCTGTGAAGAAATAATTTCTAGTGTCGCCATGAGATTTTCCGCCCCTGAGTTTGAGCGGGTGCCCTCTTGTGGCCGAGGGTCCCTTGAGAAAGAAAATATCATCTTCCACTTTGACACGTCCCGTGAGGTACTTAAATGTTTCGATTATGTCTCCCCTCTCCCTACGTTCCTCGAGAGTGTAGAGCTGCAATTTATTCAGTCTCTCTTCGTACGAGAGACCCTTGAGCCCCGAGATCATCCTGGTGGCCGTCCACTGAACCGATTCAATTCTGCACACATCTTTACTGTAATGTGGCCTCCAGAATTGCACACAGTACTCCAGATGAGGTCTCACCATGGCTCTGTACAACAGCATTATGACTTCAGGCTTTCAGCTGACGAAACTTCTATTGATACAACCCAATATCTGCCTTGCCTTAGATGAAGCCTTCTCCACTTGATTGGCAGTTTTCATGTCTGCACTGATGATTACTCCTAAATCTCGTTCTGCTGAAGTCCTAGTTAAAGTTTCTCCGTTCAAGAAGTACGTCCTGCATGGATTTACGCTTCCGATGTATATGACCTTACATTTCTTAGCATTGAAGCCTAGCTGCCAGGTTGAGGACCAACTTTCCAATGTAAGCAGGTCCTGCACCATATAATTCTGTAAACTGCATTCACTTACTATATTACATATAAGCGAATAGTGTTATTTTACCTTGAAGCCCTTGAGACAGATCCCCTATGAATATGTTGAAAAGGAGTGGACCCAGGACCGAGTCCTGCGGCACTCCACTGGTCACCTCCGATGTTTTAGAGAGGGTACCATTAACCACCACCCTCTGAAGTCTGCCACTCAGCCAATCATTGACCCATGCAGTTAGTGTCTCTCCTAACCCCATAGATTCCATCTTGCTTAGCAGCCTGCGGTGTGGGACACTGTCAAAAGCTTTACTGAAGTCCAGGTACATGACGTCCAAAGACTCTCCCAAGTCCAACTTTCTTGTTACCCAGTCAAAGAAGCTGATGAGATTGGATTGGTAGGACCTACCCTTGGTGAATCCATGCTGACTGGGATCCTGAAGATTCCCTTCATTCAAGATCGTGTCCAATTTGCTTTTAATGAGTTTGCACACTATTGATGTGAGACTCACCGTTCTATAATTCGCAGCCTCTGCCCTGCAACCCTTTTTATGCAGAGAAACGACATTAGCTAATTTCCAGTCCAGGGGAACTTTCCCCTTACTTAGGGAGAGATTGAATAGCTCAGCCAACGGTTTCGCCAGGACATCGCTCAATTCTCTGAGCACTCTTGGGTGCAAATTGTCTGGTCCCATGGCTTTGTACACCTTGAGTCTTGCCAGTTCACTGTAAATTTCATCTGGTGTGAACTCAAAATTCTGAAACGAGTCTTCTGTGCTTTGTGTTGCCTTCAACTGCGGACCGTGTCCCGGTGCCTCACAGGTGAAGGCAAGAAGTATTCATTCAGTAGTTCGGCTTTATCGGAATCTGCTTCCACGTAACTTCCGTCCGGTCTTCTAAGGCGTACTATCCTGCCTGTGTTCCTTTTTCTGTCACTAATATACCTGAAGAAGGATTTGTCCCCCTTTTTAATGTTTTTTGCCAGAATTTCTTCCACTCGAAGTTTTGCCTCCCTAACTGCCATTTTGACCGCTGTAGACCTGGTCCTATATTCTACCTTTGCCTCTCGTTTCTCCGTGCGCTTGTAGGAGAGAAACACTTTTTTCTTCTCCTTAATGAGGTGCGAGATCTCCGCGGTGAACCATTGGGGTTTATTGTTTCTTTGTCGTTTATTTACTGATTTTATGAAGCGGCTAGTTGCTTCATGTATGGTTGATTTCAGTGTTAACCACTTAGCTTCTACATCATCGGTCTCCGCTTGGTCCTGCAGCGTCCGATGGACGAAATCTCCCATGCGTGCGAAGTCTGCGCCCCGGAAATTGAGTACCTTTGTTTTCGTGTTTGATCTAAGGAAGCCTTTCCTAAGGTTGAACCATACTATGTTGTGGTCGCTGGAGGCTAACGTATCTCCTACTGAGACCTCTGAGACGCTTTCCCCGTTGGTGAGTACCAGGTCGAGGATCGCCTGGGCCCTAGTGGGCTCCGTTACCATTTGTTTGAGACGTGCTCCCTTTATGGAGGTTAAGAGCCTCCTGCTACCGCTGGTTGTCGCTGAAAATGAGTTCCAGTCTGCATCAGGCATATTGAAGTCCCCTAGCAGTACAGCTTCTCCTCGTAGAGTGATATTCTCTATGTCTTAATTCTGCGTCCATGTCTTCCAGTTGTCTTGGGGGTCTGTATACCACACCTAGATACAGGCATTTTTCTCTGCCTCTTGCCAGGTTTACTCAGAGGGACTCCCCGGTGTACTTGACATCTGTGATCCTGGTGGTTTTGATGTCCTCTTTAATGTATAGAGCTACCCCCCCTCCTAACCTGCCCTCTCTGTCCTGACGAAGTAGATTGTAGCCTGGTATAGCCATATCCCACCCATGTGAGTCCGTGAACCAAGTTTCAGATATTGCCGCCACATCTAAGTCGGCATTCCTTATTTCAGCCTCTAATTCTAGAATTTTGTTACCTAAACTGTGTGCATTGACATACATGGCCCTCCATATCTTGTGTTTGCTAAGTCCTTGTGAGGCGTATCCTACCCGAGTCGGTGTGACTCCTAAAGAACTGTTTGCAATGTGGGTACTTACCTTGGACATGGAAGCGGAGTTTCGACTCACCTCATCAGGATAATTCCTTTCTGCACTAATATGTGAATGGGTACCCTCCCCCGACTTACCTAGTTTAAAGCCCTGTGAAGCAGGCGGGCTAGTCGGTGTCCGAAAACGTTCTTACCCCTACTGGTCAGATGGAGTCCGTCTGGTCCCTGAAGTCCTTGTAGCGCTTCCCTATGGTTTAGGAATCCGAAGTTCATATCCCGGCACCATCCCTGTAGCCACTCGTTCGTCCTCAGGATACGTTCATCTCTGGCTCTTCCCTTGCCTCTAACTGGGAGGATCGATGAGAAAACCACCTGCGCTCCTGTCCGCTTCAGCCTCTCACCCAGAGCTCCAAAGTCTCTGGTGATGGTCTCCCGTTTGTTCGTGGCAGTGTCGTTGGTTCCTATGTGGACAAGAAGCATAGGAAAGTGGCCTCGGGGCCCAAGTCACACCTCATCCCCACTCAGTGGCTTCAGTTCATCGGAGCGATCTTGGACACTGTTCTCACGAGGGCGTTTCTTCCATCCAACTGCCTTCAGACTCTTCTTCATCTCTGTCAGCAGATGCTCCCACAGCTGTCCATCTGCAAAATAAATGATGATACTCTTGGGTCACATGGCCTCGACAGTTCATGTCACCCCCTTCGCACGTCTTCACCTGCGCACTCCTCAATGGACCCTAGCTACCCAGTGGTCCCCCACGACGGATCCTTGTTCACGACACATATCTGTGACATCGTCTCTTCGACAGTCTCTGCAGTGGTGGTTGAAATCTTCCAATCTCTCCAGAGGCCTTCTGTTCCATCGGCCTGCTCATCATCTAGTCATCACCACAGACGCCTCCCCATAAGTCTGGGGAGCCCACTTGAACGATTTCCAAACTCAAGGTCTTTGGACTGCCCAGGAAAAGAAGCATCACATCAATTTCCTGGAACTCAGAGCGATGTTTTATGCCCGCAAGGCCTTCCAGCATCTCCTCTTTCCTCAAGTTCTACTACTTTGCACAGACAATCAGGTTGCAATGTACTACATCAACAAACAGGGTGGGACGGGCTCTCGTCTGTTATGCCAGGAGGCCCAAAAGATTTGGTATTGGGCGACAGCTCGCCATTTATTCCTGAAAGCTGTCTACATTCAGGGAGAGCAGAATTCCTTAGCGGACAATCTCAGCAGAATTCTCCAACCCCACGAATGGACTCTCGATCCCATAACTCTCCAGTCCATTTTCACTCAATGGGGCACTCCTCAGGTGGACCTTTTTGCAGCTCCTCACAATCATCAACTGCCCCAATTTTACTCCAGACTCTATTCCCCTCACCGTCTGGCAGCAGATGCATTTCTCCTGGATTGGACCAATCTATTCCTTTATGCATTTCCTCCTCTGCCTCTCATGTTGCGGACCTTGTTCAAGCTCAAGAGGGAACAAGCCACCATGATTCTCATCGCTCCACGGTGGCCCAGGCAGCATTGGTTCTCCCTTCTACTTCAACTCAGTTCCAGGGAGCCCATACTTCTTCCACTGTTTCCTTCTCTGCTTACTCAGCATCAGCAGTCCCTCCTACATCCCAACCTACAGTCTCTGCACTTGACAGCTTGGTATCTCTCAGGCTGACCTCGGCTCTTTCATTTCTTTCTCAGCCTGTCCGTTCTATTCTTGATGCTTCCAGGAAACCGGCCACTCTTCAATGCTATCAACAGAAGTAGACTCGGTTTTCTTCCTGGTGCCTTCTGTATCATCATGATCCAACTTCACTAGCAGTAGAACTAGTGTTGGATTATCTCCTTTCTTTGTCTAACTCTGGTCTCAAATCTACTTCTATCAGAGTCCACCTCAGTGCCATTACTGCTTTTCATGAGCCAGTTCACGGAAAACCTCTTACTGCTCATCCTGTGGTTTCCAGATTCATGCGGGGACTTTTCAGTGTGAAACCACCTCTCAAGCCCCCTCCTGTGGTCTGGGATCTTAATGTGGTTCTTTCTGCCTTAATGAAGCCTCCTTTTGAACCATTGGCCACAGCTCATTTCAAATTTCTCACTTGGAAAGTGGTCTTCCTTATTGCTCTCACCTCTGCCAGGAGGGTCAGTGAGTTACATGCACTAGTTGCCGATCCACCTTTCACGGTCTTTCACCATGACAAGGTGGTTCTGCGTACACATCCAAAGTTTCTCCTTAAGGTTGTATCTGACTTTCATCATAACCAGTCCATTGTCCTGCCTGTATTCTTCCCGAAACCTCATTCTCATCCTGGAGAACAGGCTTTGCATACTTTGGACTGTAAGCGTGCTTTGGCTTACTATTTAGAGCGCACTAAGCCTCACAGATCGTCTCCCCAACTTTTCCTGTCCTTTGATCCAAATAAGTTGGGATATCCTGTTTCTAAACGTACATTATCCAGTTGGCTTGCTGCTTGCATCTTGTTCTGTTATGCTCAGACCAAACTGACACTGGAAGGTTCTGTCACGGCCCATAAGGTTAGAGCTATGGCAGCATCTGTAGCTTTCCTCAGATCAACTCCTATTGAGGAAATGTGCAAGGCTGCTACTTGGTCCTCAGTTCATATTTTCACATCTCATTATTGTGTGGATGCATTCTCCAGACGGGATGGACACTTCGGCCAATCTGTTTTACAAAATTTATTTTCCTAATGGCCAATCTTCCATCCATCCCTCTTTTTGTTAGCTTGGAGGTCACCCATCAGTTATGAATGCTGCCTGCTTGTCCTGGGATAAAGCAGTTACTTACCGTAACAGGTGTTATCCAGGGACAGCAGGCAGATATTCTTATGTTCCACCCACCTCCCTGGGTTGGCTTCTTAGCTGGCTTATCTTAACTGGGGACCGCGCGCCTCCATCGGGCGGGAAGGCACTCGCGCATGCGCGGTGCGGCCTAACTAGAACTTTCTAAGTTCTTAGAGTGCAATCACTCTAAAATTGTCCGTACCGGGGCTCCGTCTGTGCCGTCACCCATCAGTTAAGAATATCTGCCTGCTGTCCCTGGATAACACCTGTTACGGTAAGTAACTGTGCTTTTTCTTCACCCAGAGAGTGGTAGAAAACTGGAACGCTCTTCTGGAGTTTGTCATAGGGGAAAACACCCTCCAGGGATTCAAGACAAAGTTAGACAAGTTCCTGCTGAACCAGAACCTCTGCAGGTAAGGCTAGTCTCAGTTAGGGTGCTAGTCTTTGACCAGAGGGCTGCCACGTGAGCGGACTGCTGGGTACAATGGACCACTGGTCTGACCCAGCAGCGGCAATTCTTATTTTCTAATGTAATAGAGTAGACATGCCAGATGGTGTGAATAACATGAAGAAAAACCTAGTGAAGCTTGAAGAATGGTCTGAAATTTGGCAGCTAAAATTTAATGCTAAGACATGCAAGGTCAGGCATTTGGGCTGCAAAATCCAGAGGGAACAGTTTAGGGGGTGAAGAACTTATGTGCATGATGGAAGAGCAGGACTTGGGTGTGATTGTATGTGATGATCTTAAGGTGGCCAAACAAGTTGAAAAGGTGAAGGCGAAAGCTATAAGGATACTAGGTATGGCCAGGAGGAAAAAGGAGGTTTTGATGCCTTTGTATATAGCTCTGGTGAGACCTTATTTAGAATATTGTGTACAATTCTGGAGGACGCACCTTCAAAAAGATATAAAAAGATGGAGTCGGTCCAGAGGAAGGCTACTAAAATGGTGTGTGGTCTTCCTCATAAGTTGTATGGGGACAGGCTTAAAGATCTCAATCTTTATGCTTTGAAGGAAAGATGGGAGAGGCGAGATATGAAAGAGACATTTAAATACCTACGTAATATAAATGTGCATGAGTCGAGTCTCTTTCATTTGAAAGGAAACTCTGCAATGAGAGGGCATAGGATGAAGTTAAGAGGTGATAGGCTCCAGAGTAATCTGAGGAAATACTTTTTTACGGAAAGGTTGGTAGATGTGTGGAACAGTCTCCTGGAAGAGGTGATGGAAACAGAGACTGTGTCTGAATTCAAGAGGGCCTGGGATGGACACATGGAATCTCTCAGAGAGAGAAAGAGATAATGGTTACTGTTGATGGGCAGACTAGATGGGCCATTTGGCCTTTATCTGCCGTCATGATTCTATGTTTTCTATGTTTAATATTATATTATATAGATCAGTAGTTCCCAACCCTGTCCTGTAGGACCATTAGCCAGTCAGGATTTTGGGATAGCCCTAATGAAGATGTCTGTCACAACCATATGCAAATCTCTCTCATGCATCTTCATTAGGGCTATCTCAAAAACCTGCCTGTTTGGTGGTCCTCTTGGATAGGATTGGGAACCATAGATATAGCTCATCTTAAGTCAGTACTATTGATTTCATTGGGTCTTACTGCCTATTTAAGTGATCACTGCTATATTTTAAAACTAGAAGATCAATACACTGATCCTATTACTTTGCCTTGTGGGATGATATCCAACTACTTCACACCATTGATGTTTCAAATCCTGATGAGGTATAACAAATTAATCAAAAATTTAATTTAATCTCTAAATGGTTAAATACTAACCATTTGTTGTTGAATCCTCAAAAATCTAAAGCTATGCTTTTTTGTACTAAAGAAAATCAGAAACTTCCTTCACCTTTAATGCTCTCTAATGCCCCAATTCAATTATCATCAACAAAAAAAAATTTTAGGTGTTACCTTAAGACTCAAAAATTATCTTTCCAGTCACAAATTTCTACCACTATGCAACGTTGTTATTAGAAATTACATATTTTCTGTTCAATATCTCATCTTCTACTTCCCTCAGCAATTAACATTCTCGTTCACTCGTTGGTAATTAGTACACTTGATTATTGGCATCAGATGTAGACATTTGTTATTTACAACTAGTTCAAAATACTTATAAAATTAATAACTTGAAAAAAGAAATTTGATCATGTCACTCCACTTTTAAAGTCAGTTCACATTGGTTGCCTATTAATCATTGTTTAACATATAAGATTTTGCTTTTGGTTTTTAAGACATGTTCGGCTTGATCTCTGCTTTATCTTAATAATTATCTGATACCATACAATCATGTGAAAAAATTAGGACACCCCGTGAAATATTCAGTTCTTTCTTAAGAAATGTTCACTCAGATCTTTTTTTTTTATTTATCTCTGGAAAAGAAAGTGATTGCAGGTAAACAACAAAAATTTTCCTTGATTTACTCATGAAACAAAAGATAAAAATGTATATTCTAACTGAGGAATAAATTAGGACACCCTAATAGCTAGTGTTATCCCCTTTGGCTGAAATAACTGCAGTGAGACGCATCTTGTAACCAGCTACCAGTCTCTTAACATCGGTCTGAGGAAAGTTTGGCTCACTCAATGCACAATTCTTTCAGCTGTGAGTTGTTTGAGGGGTTTCTTACATGAATAGCCTGTTTCATATCGCCCCACAGCATCTCAATGGGATTAAGATCAAGGCTTTTACTCGGCCACTCCAGGACTCTCCATTTCTTAGTTTTCAGCCAGTCTTTGGTGGATTTAATGGTATGTTTTGGGTCATTGTGATTAAGTTTATCAAGTTGCAGGGTCCAGTTCTGCTTTAGCTTTAATTTTCTTACAGATGGTCTCATGTTCCTCAAGCACCCTCTGATACACGGTAGAATTCATGGTGGATTCTGTGATGGTGAACTGGCCAGATCCTGTTGCAGCAAAGCATCTCCAAACCATGACACTTCCACATCCATGCTTCACAGTTGGTATGAGGTTCTTTTGGCTATTTTCAAAAATGTAAATTTCCGCTTCCTCCTACCACCAACTCCCACTGTACTTTCCTTTTAATTTTTGTAAACCGTGTTGAGCTCTATATTTATAGAGAAGATGCAGTATATAAGCTTAAGGTTTAGTTTAGTTCCTGGAATGCTGTATTTGGTGTACACCAAACATGTCCTCTTTTCAGGAGTGCCGCAAGGGTCTGTACTAGGACCGGTGCTATTTAACTTATTTATAAATGACCTGGAAATTGGAACGACGAGTGAGGTGATTAAATTTACAGATGATACTAAACTGTTCATAGTTGTTAAAACGCATGCAGATTGTGAAAAATTATAGGTGGACCTTAGGAAATTGGAAGACTGGGCATCTAAATGGCAGATTAAATTTAATGTGGACAAATGCAAAGTGATGCACATTAGGAAGAATAACCTGAATCACAGTTACCGGATGCTAGGGTCCACCTTGGGGATCAGCACCCAAGAAAAGGATCTGGGTATCATTGTAGACAATACAATGAAACCTTCCACCCAATGTCCGGCGGCAGCCAAAAAAGCAAACAGGATGCTAGGAATTATTAAAAAAGGGATGGTTAACTAGACTAAGAGTGTTATAATGCCTCTGTATTGGTCCATGGTGCGACCTCGTCAGGAGTATTGCATTCAATTCTGGTCTCCTTATCTCAAGAAAGATATAGTGGCACTAGAAAAGGTTCAAAGAAGAGCGACCAAGATGATAAAGGGGATGGAACTCCTATCATATGAGGAAAGACTAAAACAGTTAGGGCTCTTCAGCTTGGAAAAGAGACGGCTGAGGGGAGATATGATTGAAGTCTACAAAATCCTGAGTGGAGTAGAACGGGTACAAGTGGATCGATTTTTCACTCCATCAAAAATTACAAAGACTAGGGGACACTCAATGAAGTTACAGGGAAATACTTCTAAAACCAATAGGAAGAAATTTTTTTCCACTCAGAATAGTTAAGCTCTGGAACGCATTGGCAGAGGTTGTTGTAAGAGCGGATAGCGTAGCTTGTTTTAAAAAAGGTTTGGACAAGTTCCTGGAGGAAAAGTCCATGGGGAAAGCCACTGTTTGCCCTGGATCGGGAGCATGGAATATTGCTACTCCGGGTTTTGGTCAGGTACTGGTGACTTGGATTGGCCACCATGAGAACGGGCTACTGCGCTTGATGGACCCTTGGTCTGACCCAGTAAGGCTATTCTTATGTTCTTATGTCTAAATAATTCAGTTTTAGACTCATTTGTCCATAGAACACTATTCCAGAAGTTCTGGTGTTTGTCTACATTCTCTCTGGCAAACTTCAATCTGACCTTGATGTTTCTCTTTGAGAGCAAAGTTTTCCTCCTCGCACATCTCCCATGCAAGTTAAATTTGTGCAGTCTCTTTCTGATTGTAGAGGCATGCACTTTCACATCACTATGAGAGGGCAGGTGCTTACAGTAGTTCGGAAGGTGTATTTTCATCTTTGGTTAGTCAATGGTCTTAGACCTTATTTGGAGACCACATTGTTTAGGATAGTGTTGCAGTTGATGGTTTTGTCCATTTTTGACTATTGCAGTCTGGTGTTCTTGGGAGTACCTGAATCAGTTTTGGGTGTGCTTCAGGTGGCCCATAATTTGGTGGTACGCTCTCTATTTAAATTGGATAGACGTGAGCATGTAATGGAATATTTTATAAGGTTGTATTGGTTGAAAGTAAGGGACAAGAGACGTTACAAGCTCTTGGTAAATGTTTCCATGTGCTTACAGAAGTTGGCCCCTAAACACCTTGTCCAGAGCATCTTGCCGCATGAGTTGGCTCGACTGCTTTGCTCAATAGAGCATTGCTATCTGTCTGCTCCATCTGCGTGGGACTTAAGGCTTTCCTCTTCCAGAAACAGTGTCTTTCAATGCATCGGCCCCAGGGAGTGGAACAACCTTTCAAGATACATTCACCAGCAGCAAAATTTACAGAACTGTAGAAAAATGCTGAAAAGACACCTGTTCTGTAAGATGAAATATAGGGTCTGAGTTGGGCTGAGGGAGTGATGACTGTTGAGTGCTGGTCACAGAGGTGTTCAATAGTCTGGTCTGTTTTATTTGGCATAATGATGTCTGCCATTGAGGCTTCTTGTATGCCTTATGTAATTTTTATTTTGATGTATGTTAAGGTTTCGCTAGTTTTTGCCTTAAATAATCATAAGAACATAAGCATTGCCTCTGCCGGGTCAGACCAGGGGTCCATCGTGCCCAGCAGTCGGCTCCCGAAGCGGCCCCCCAGGTCCTTGACCTTTAAGTTCCCACCACCTACATTGTTTGTGCCCTAATCCTGAAGTACCCTGCATAGTAACCCTCTATCTATACCCTGTAATCCATTTCTCCTTCAAGAAGTCATCCAAGCCCTTTTTGAAACCCAACATTGTACTCTGTCCTATCACCTCTCTTGGAAGCGCATTCCAGGTGTCCACCACCCTCTGGGTGAAGAAGAACTTCCTAGCATTCATTTTGAATCTGTCTCCTTTCAGTTTTTCTGAATGCCCTCTTGTTTTTGATGTCCCCGCTAGCCTGAAGAATCTGTCCCTCTCCATCTTCTCCATGCCTTTCATGATTTTAAAAGTCTCTATCATGTCCCCTCTAAGTCTCCGCTTTTCCAGGGTAAAGCCCCAGCTTCTCTAGCCTTTTGGTATATGCAAGGTTTTCCATGCCCTTAATCATCTTTGTTGTTCTTCTCTGGACCCTCTCGAGCATCGCCACATCCTTCTTAAGGTGCGGCGACCAGTATTGGACGCAGTACTCCAGATGCGGGCGCACCATCGCTCGATACAGCGGCAGGATAACTTCTTTTGTTCTGGTAGTGATACCTTTTTTGATAATGCCCAACATTCTGTTGGCCTTTTTTGAGGCTGCTGCACATTGTGCCGCTGGCTTCATCGTAGTATCCACTAATACCCCCAAGTCCTTTTCTAGGTTGCCTTTCCCCAGTACCCTCCCTCCCATCGTATAGCTGTACATCGGGTTCCCTTTCCCTATGTGCAAGACTTTACATTTCTCTACATTGAAGCTCATCTGCCATCTTTTTGCCCACTCACTCAGCTTGTTCAGGTCACTTTGTAGTTCTTTGCATTCCTTAACAGTTCTGACCCTACTGGAGAGTTTTGTGTCATCTGCGAATTTTATAACTTCACATTTCGTCCCCATTTCCAGGTCATTAATGAATATATTGAATAGCAACGGCCCCAGCACTGACCCCTGTGGGACACCACTTGTGACCCCTTTCCAGTCTGAGTAGTGTCCCTTTACTCCTACCCTTTGCTTCCTGTCCGCCAGCCAATTTTTGACCTATCTGTGCACGTCCCCTTCCTCCCTGTGGCTCCACAGCTTCTTTAGTAGGTGCTCGTGGGGTACTTTGTTGATGCAATGTGTATGTCATATGCAATTTGATTTTATATGTAAGTATGTAATTTGTTATAGTGTTTTTTTGTATTGATTTGTACGACAAATGTTAATGTCTTATTTTGTATGTTCATACAGTATGTAACTTGCCCTGGATAAGGGCAGGGGAGAAATAAACAAACAGTAACAAGAGCCTACTGTAGGTCCCGTGATGACATTTTAGGGTTTTTGGAGTCTTCTTTTAGTATCTTGCAGTGTGCTCTAGGGATCAATTTGCTTGGACGTCCAGACCTGGGCATGTTGTAGGTGTTTGGAAAGTCCTCCACTTTTACACTGTTTTCCGGACCATGGAATGGCTAGTGTCAAATTCTTTTGAGATCTTTTTAAATCCCTTACCATACTTAGAAACTGCTACAATCTTCTTTATGAAGGCCACAGATAGCTCTTTTGATTTCACCTTGGTGGTCACTCTCACTGCAGCAGTCATGATCACACCAAACTAAATGTCTGAAGTTTAAGTAGGACAAATCTCCTTCAAATTGCTGAGTAACAATGTTCTAATCATGTGCACCTGATATGATACACCTGTGTGTGATTTGAGCCACTTTAAGTAGGAGGATATGTGGGGGTATCCTAATTTATTCCTCAATTAGAATTCACATTTTTGTGGATATTTTTTCTTTCATGAGTAAATCAAGGAAAGATTTTGTTGTTTACCTGCAATTATATCACTTTCTTTTCCAAAGATAAATAAAATAATTATTTGACCTCGATATGTGAACATTTCTTAAGAAAGAACTGAATATTTCATGGGGTGTCCTAATTTTTCACATGACTGTATACCTTCTTGCATACATCACTTACTTTAACAAAACCTTCACTATTCCATCTGTAAGATATGTCACATATGCATATTTTTTTAGTTAATGGTCCACAACTTTAGAATGCCCTTCCTAATCACATTAGGTCTGAAACCAATTTAGAATGCTTCAAATCATTTTAAAAATCTTTATTTTCAGATGCATTTAACTAACAGCTTCTATTCAATTGGGTTATATTTATAAATCAGGCAGTCTCATTAAGCACCAGTATGTAATTAGAAGTACACATTTAAAATTAAATTTTAAATTTTATCATATTTTACTTTTCTTTTATATGTTTAAAATGTAACTTCACATTTTCTTTGATTGAACTTTCAAATTTCACTCTATTTTAACCTTTATATTAAACTAATTTTTTAGCCCGTTACATTATGTGTAGACTTAGGCATTTCTTTCTTTTTTTCTGTATATCTGTTTTTATTTCTGTCTCCCTTCCTTTTACCTCCCCCTTTGTCCAGTAACACCCCTGTCCAGCAGCACCCCTTCTCCCTTTCTTTTAACTCTCCCTGTCCAGCAGCACCCCTTCCTTTTACCTCCCCCCATCCAGCAGGCCCCTTCTCCCTTCCCTGCTCTCCCTGTCGAGCATCCGCTAGGCCAGGCAGCCTTGGGGTTTTGCTAGGCCAGCTCGGATCGCATTATCGAAGGGTCCCAGCCTAGCAAATGGCCCGTGCCTGCTGCCGCTGCTAATCCAGGGCTGAGAAGAGGCGTCCCAGCAGCAGCAGCTAGACAGAAGGCATAGAGAAGGTGGAGAGAGACAGATTCTTCAGATTAACGGGGACATCAAAAACAAGAGGACATTCAGAAAAATTGAAAGGAGACAGATTCAAATGCTAGGAAGTTCTTCTTCACTCAGAGGGTGGTGAACATCTGGAATGTGCTTCCAGGGGAGGTGATAGGACAGAATACAATATTGGGTTTCAAAAAGGGATTGGATAACTTCCTGAAGGAAAAGGGGATTGCAGGGTATAGTTAGAGGGCTACAATACGGGATATTAAATGAATAGGGAATAAACGTCTTGGGTAAAGGAGCACTTACAGGTCATGGACCTGTGGGGCCGCCGCGGGAGCGGACTGCTGGGCACGATGGACCATTGGTCTGACCCAGCAGAGGCAATGCTTATGTTCTTAAGTGAATCAGTGTCGGAGATCGGGCCAGCTGAGGCTGGCATCGGAGATCGGGGCAAGAAATCAGCTGAGGCAGGTACTGCACATGCGTGGGCACAGCATCACATATCATGGACCCACCAAGTTTGAAGTGCGCATGCGCGCTAAGGGTTTTATTATAGCAGATGTAAACCGCATAGATGTATTTGCCAATGCGATATATCAAATACTAAATAAACTTAAAAACAACCTCACTCTTGGGGTCCAAACAGCAGTCGTGCTTTTGACTCTCTTCTGGAGAGCATGGCCAACATTCCATTGACTCTTCCTCACAGTCTTCCCATAGGAGACAGGCTAATCTATTTTCACCAGCGATGGACTTTTTATCACATCAGCCCAATGGGTATGTCAAGTTATAGCTCAGGGCTATGCCATATGTTTGCTAAACAAACTTCCAAACGACCCACCATAAGAGTCTCCTTTCAACTCCCTCCAGAAAATCCTCCTTCACCAAGAACTCTTGGCCCTTCTCCAACTAAACACAATAGAACCTGTTCCTCTGTAGGAGAAGGGCAGAGGTTGTACTCCAAAAAAGACTGGAGTCCTTCAACTAATTTTAGGACTCAACAAATACTTGCTGAAGAAGTTCCATATGGACTTTCAGGGAAGCCCTTCTGCCTTTGTTAGGAAAGGATGATTGGCTTTGTTCTCTAGATCTCAGAGACCTAGTCCTACCTGCTCAAAGAAAATATCTCCATATTCGCATTGGATTTCAACATTTCCAATACAAGGTCATACTCTTCGGCTTCGCTCCTTGTATCTTCATGAAATGCCTAGTGGTAGTAGCAGCAGCCTTTCATTCATAGGGGTTTCATGTATTTCAGTATGCAGATGACTGTTTGATCAAGGCTATGTCATCGCTACTAGCTCAGCGTGCATCAGCTCAACAGTTCATCTACTGGAGCTGGTGGTTAACTACCAGAAGTCATGTCTGTGCCCATTTCAAACCCTAGGAGCTCTCTCAGAAACTACTCAGGGTTGAGCTTTTCTACCGCAGCAGAGAGTCAACAATCTGATTCACTTGTGCCAAACCGTTTCCACCCTTCCATGCATAATTTCATGTAAGATGCTGTGCCTTCTGGGACTCATGGTGTCCACTGTACATGTTACTCCATAAACATGTCTTTACCTCAGAATCTCACAGTGGACCCTATCAACCCAATGGTATAGGGCTACAGGACATGTCTGCTTCAATCAAAGTCACCTTGGACCTCTATTACTCCCTCCAAAGGTGAACTGTTCCTCGACCTTACTCAAGTTCTTCTCTTTCAACCCCTTCGCCATCAGAAGCTCCTAACCTCAGATGCTTTGATGTTAGGGTGGGGTGCTCATCTGGACAGCCTCCACACTCAAGGAATATACTCTCACCATGAGCCAAACCCTCCATATCAATCTCCTCAAACTCTGAGTAAGAGGCAACACTCTCAAGACATTCTAAGACTGACTCCTCTGACAAGTAGTCCTTGTTCAGACAATCAAATTGCCATGTTCTATCTGAACAAACAGTGAGGCACAGGCTCTCACCCTTTCTGCATGGAAGCAGTCCAAATTTGGTTTTGGATGACTTCTCATGGCATTCTTCTCAGGGCAGTTTAGCAGGGAAGTAAAATGAGTTATTAGATAATTTGAGCAGATTCCTTCAACCCCATGAATGTTCTCTCAGCACAACCATCTTGTGTCAGATTTTATCCAGACATAGGTCTCTCTGCTTTCCCCCCCCCAACCACAAACTTCCATTATTCTGCTCCAGACTCTATACCCCCAGTTGCCTAGAGTCAGATACTTTCCTCATTCATTGGGGAAACGGATTCCTCTACATATTTTCTCTGTTCTCTCTTAATCAGGAGAACTCTACTCAAACTTACGTCATTGGCCACATCAAATTTGGTTCCCACTCCTCCTAGAGCTGTTAACTCAGGAACTCTTCAAGCTGCAACCATTTCTTATGTTATCACAGGATAAGCAGGCAGGATATTTTCACATGTGGGTGACATCATCCATGGAGCCTCAGTATGGATAGCTGCAAAAGTGTATCGACACTTTAAGAATTTTAGAAAGTTTGTGACTTACTGCACCGAAGATGAGCGAGTGCCTTCCCGCCCAATGTAGGCGCATGGCTCTTCAGTTCTTAGTTTTCCGCGGAACTAAGAAGTCGTGTTTTCGAACGTTCCTTTGTTTTTTGTCTTCCCGCTCACGTGTTCTTTTTTTCTTAATTCTTTTCCTTTGATTTTTCTCCCTTTATTTCTATTTCTTTTAAAAACAAACAAACTCGGGGGTAGTTTTTTCCCCCCATTTGTCACCTTTTGGTGGTTTGACCGGCGAGTCCTCTATCTCACCTCAGCCATTGATTTCAATTTAGCTGAGGCGTTGTTTCCATCGATGTCCTGCCCGTTAACAGATTTTAAAAAGTGCGACCGGTGACAAAGGACCATTTCCATCAGATTCCCACAACTGGTGTTTACAGTATTTTGGTCCAGCACATCGAGTCTAGTCCTGTGCACGTTCTATTCTTCAAAAGCACACAATTAAAAGCCGCATTCTTCAACAAGAAAAGTTGTTTGGTATCAGCATGGCGGGGGATTCAGCTTCGCAACCATCGACGTTGAACACACCAATGCCGTCTGATGCACCGACATCGACTCTGGTATCACAGGTCATCGCTCCATCTGGTAAGCCAGCTAAAAAGCCAACAGCTTTCCAGATGGAGTCGCAGGTCACTAAGGCATCGAGTCCAGTCATGCCGACCAAGCGACGACCCCTTATGCGACTCCTTTCAAAATCGAGGGGTGCATCGTTATCCTCTCCGGAATGAGTCACAGCACCTTTGATACCGTCGAAACTCTGTTTCATGAAAAGTATGGGGATATGTTCAGTCTCTTGACCCTGACACCAACTCCTCCTGTATCAGCCCAATCTGAGCATGACACTATGATGCCTTCCAGTACCACCGATGCTACATTGCTGCAACATTATAGATCTTGACACCGGTCATCTTGTCCATCCAGTCCAGCATCGTTCCAGTTCCTCTAAGCATCATTCTTCTTCTTCGAGACAGTCTAGTAAGTTTTCCTGAAAACCTAATCATATTTCTCATCCACGTCCTGAGAAGCGTAAACATCCTGAATTACCTTCGCTCTCATCATCTGATCGACACCGTTCTGAATGTCAGCATCGCTCTCTTCCTGTCCTTATTGGCTCTGACCTGCAGTATGACTCCAATGCAAACATTTCTCATTTGACTACGGAGGCTTATGACTCTCCTGAGGCACAATCTTGAGTACCTGATTGTAAAACCGCTTAGAAAACCTTGATAGGCGGTATATAAAATCCTAATAAACTTAAACTTAACTTAAACAATCTCCATGAAAGACTCCTCCTAGAGCGACTTCTCCCACCGAGAGACTTTCACTCGCTTTATTAGACCGTTGGGAAAGGATCTGTCCATCAAACTGGAGGCAGATTCCAAATATAGTGCTGAATTTTTGAAAACTAAGGTGCTTCTCTAACTTCCTTTATATGGAATCCTGAGAGAAACCCTCCAAAAAAACTGGGAATCTCCTCTCTCTGTTCCTTTTGCTCCAAGGAAATTGGACTCTCTATAAAATTATTTCCAGTCCAGGCTTTGACAAACCACATCTGTCCCATCAATCTTTAGTGTTGGAGTCCACTTTGAAGAAGTCTACTCCGTCCAAAGTCTACGCTTCGGTCTCGCCAAGTCGAAAGGGACATACTATGGACAGATTGGCCGACAGCTGTACCAAAACTCCATGTTGACAAATCGAGTCATCAATTATAATTTCTATTTTTCTTGTTACATGAAACATTTCATCAAGCAATTGCCTGCTTTTCAAAAATATCTTCCATCTCATCAAATGAAAGATTTTCAGCACATTGTCAGCACACTCACTCAGCTGAAGAAGTACATGGCTTCATTGACCTATGTCTTTGAGCTCCAAAATCTAGGGGTTTCTTCTGAGCGAGTCGTGGCACCAGTGGTACCAGTGCTGTCTGTGGAGCAAGTAGCGGCATCAGTGGTACCGACGACAATGCCACAGGTACCGGTAGCTACTTTGAAAGAACAATTTGAACATAGTAACATAGTAGATGACGGCAGATAAAGACCCGAATGGTCCATCCAATCTGCCCAACCTGATTCAATTTAAATTTTTTTAATTTTTTTCTTCTTAGCTATTTCTGGGCAAGAATCCAAAGCTTTACCCTGTACTGTGCTTGGGTTCCAACTGCCGAAATCTCTGTTAAGACTTACTCCAGCCCATCTACACCCTCCCAGCCATTGAAGCCCTCCCCAGCCCATCCTCCACCAAACGGCCATATACAGACACAGACCGTGCAAGTCTGCCCAGTACTGGCCTAGTTCAATATTTAATCTTATTTTCTGATTCAGATCCTTTGTGTTCATCCCACGCTTCTTTGAACTCAGTCACAGTTTTACTCTCCACCACCTCTCTCGGGAGCGCATTCCAGGCATCCACCACCCTCTCTGTAAAATAGAATTTCCTAACATTGTCTTTGAATCTACCACCCCTCAACCTCAAATTATGTCCTCTGGTTTTACCATTTTCCTTTCTCTGAAAAAGATTTTGTTCTACGTTAATGCCTTCAAGTATTTGAACGTCTGAATCATATCTCTCCTGTCTCTCCTTTCCTCTAGGGTATACATATTCAGGGCTTCCAGTCTCTCCTCATACGTCTTCTGGCGCAAGCCTCCTATCATTTTCGTCGCCCTCCTCTGGACCACCTCAAGTCTTCTTACATCCTTCGCCAGATACGGTCTCCAAAATTGAACACAATACTCCAAGTGGGGCCTTACCAATGACCTGTACAGGGGCATCAACACCTTCTTCCTTCTACTGACTATGCCTTTATTTATACAACCCAGCATCCTTCTGGCAGCAGCCACTGCCTTGTCACACTGCCTTGAACAGTTCTTTCGTGCAGAGTATGGTCACATATTTAATATTTTGACCACGGCTGGTTCTGGCCTTACCTGAATGTACCAACACCAGGGATGCCGGTACCAGTACTCAGTCTTTGGTGCTGTCTCCTGGACTTCAGCATTGTCCATCATCCATGCATGCATCCAAGACTACGGTTTCCAGCCATAGCTCTTCCAAGCATCGTTCTCATTTTCCTCGACGCTCCCATTCGAGTAAGTCTTCTCACAAATCCAAGCATGTCTCTTCTAAACATTTAGAAAAGTGTAAACATCAGACCCTTTCTCCTTCCCAGGATTGATGCCGACGTCGCAAGAGACATAGATCTCAATCACTAGTAGGAACTCTGATCTTATGCTTCAATCTTCTCTTGGTGCTTCTCCTTCAACAACAGAAGTTGATGACTCTCCTGAGTGTTCTCCACCTCTCTCTCCTAAAGAGTCATCCTCTCCAGAGACTCTTTCTCTCGTTTTATTAGACAACTTGGTAAAGCAACGTCTCTTAAGCTGGAAGCTGACTCCAAATGTACACCTGAATACATGGAGACTATGGACATAGTAACATAGTAACATAGTAGATGACGGCAGATAAAGACCCGAATGGTCCATCCAGTCTGCCCAACCTGATTCAATTTAAATTTTTTTTTTTTTTTCTTCTTAGCTATTTCTGGGCGAGAATCCAAAGCTTTACCCGGTACTGTGCTTCCAACTGCCGAAATCTCTGTTAAGACTTACTCCAGCCCATCTACACCCTCCCAGCCATTGAAGCCCTCCCCTGCCCATCCTCCTCCAAACGGCCATACACAGACACAGACCGTACAAGTCTGCCCAGTAACTGGCCTAGTTCAATCTTTAATATTATTTTTCTGATTCTAAATCTTCTGTGTTCATCCCACGCTTCTTTGAACTCAGTCACAGTTTTACTCTCCACCACCTCTCTCGGGAGCGCATTCCAGGCATCCACCACCCTCTCCGTAAAGTAGAATTTCCTAACATTGCCCCTGAATCTACCACCCCTCAACCTCAAATTATGTCCTCTGGTTTTACCATTTTCCTTTCTCTGGAAAAGATTTTGTTCTACGTTAATACCCTTTAAGTATTTGAACGTCTGAATCATATCTCCCCTGTCTCTCCTTTCCTCTAGGGTATACATATTCAGGGCTTCCAGTCTCTCCTCATACGTCTTCTGGTGCAAGCCTCCTATCATTTGCGTCGCCCTCCTCTGGACCGCCTCAAGTCTTCTTACGTCTTTCGCCAGATACGGTCTCCAAAACTGAACACAATACTCCAAGTGGGGCCTCACCAATGACCTGTACAGGGGCATCAACACCTTCTTCCTTCTACTGAATACGCCTCTCTTTATACAGCCCAGAATCCTTCTGGCAGCAGCCACTGCCTTGTCACACTGTTTTTTCGCCTTTAGATCTTCGGACACTATCACCCCAAGGTCCCTCTCCCCGTCCGTGCATATCAGCTTCTCTCCTCCCAGCATATACGGTTCCTTCCTATTATTAATCCCCAAATGCATTACTCTGCATTTCTTTGCATTGAATTTTAGTTGCCAGGCATTAGACCATTCCTCTAACTTTTGCAGATCCTTTTTCATATTTTCCACTCCCTCTTCGGTGTCTACTCTGTTACAAATCTTGGTATCATCTGCAAAAAGGCACACTTTTCCTTCTAACCCTTCAGCAATGTCACTTACATACATATTGAACAGGATTGACCCCAGCACCGAACCCTGAGGGACTCCACTAGTCACCTTTCCTTCCTTCGAGCGACTTCCATTAACCACCACCCTCTGGCGTCTGTCTGACAGCCAGTTTCTGACCCAGTTCACCACTTTGGGTCCTAACTTCAGCCCTTCAAGTTTGTTCAACAGCCTCCTATGAGGAACTGTATCAAAGGCTTTGCTGAAATCCAAGTAAATTACATCTAGCATATGTCCTCGATCCAGCTCTCTGGTCACCCAATCAAAAAATTCAATCAGGTTCGTTTGGCACGATTTACCTTTTGTAAAGCCATGTTGCCTCGGATCCTGTAACCCATTAGATTCAAGGAAATACACTATCCTTTCTTTCAGCAACACTTCCATTATTTTTCCAACAACTGAAGTGAGGCTCACCGGCCTGTAGTTTCCTGCTTCATCCCTGTGACCACTTTTATGAATAAGGACCACATCCGCTCTCCTCCAATCCCCAGGAATCACTCCCGTCTCCAGAGATTTGTTGAACAAGTCTTTAATAGGACTCGCCAGAACCTCTCTGAGCTCCCTTAGTATCCTGGGATGGATCCCGTCTGGTCCCATCGCTTTGTCCACCTTCAGTTTTTCAAGTTGCTCATAAACACCCTCCTCCGTGAACGGCGCAGAATCTACTCCATTTTCTCGTGTAACTTTGCCAGACAATCTCGGTCCTTCTCTGTGAACACAGAACAGAAGTATTTGTTTAGCACATTTGCTTTCTCCTCATCACTCTCCACATATTTGTTCTCAGCATCTTTTAGCCTAGCAATTCCATTTTTTATCTTCCTCCTTTCACTAATATATCTGAAAAAAGTTTTATCTCCCTTTTTTACATTTTTAGCCATTTGTTCTTCCGCCTGTGCCTTCGCCAAACGTATCTCTCTCTTGGCTTCTTTCAGTTTCACCCTGTAGTCCTTTCTGCTCTCCTCTTCTTGGGTTTTTTTATATTTCATGAACGCCAACTCTTTCGCCTTTATTTCTCAGCCACTAGGTTGGAGAACCATATCGGCTTCCTTTTTCTCTTGTTTTTATTGATTTTCTTCACATAAAGGTCCGTAGCCATTTTTATCGCTCCTTTCAGCTTAGACCACTGTCTTTCCACTTCTCTTATGTCCTTATGGACATCAAGCAACCTCCAAAGAAGGTGTCCAAGCTTCCTCTTCATGCAATTTTAAGACACTCTTTTTTATAAAAATTGGGAATCTCCCTTGTCAGTGCCAGTGGCGCCTAGAAAACTAGACTCCACTTATAAAATTTTTCCTACTGCAGGATATGACAAACCTCAGCTTTCTCACCAATCCTTTGTGGTAGAATCTACACTTTAAAATCTACCTCCTCTAAGGTTGTATGCCTCTGTTCCACCTGGGAGAGAACGTCGCACTATGGATAGATTTGGCAGACGCCTCTATCAAAATTCTATGTTGAACAGTAGAGTGAATAACTACATTTTCCACTTCACATGCTATTTGAAGCAATTGCTTATGTACCAAAAATATCTTCCTTCTCATCGTGCTAAGGCAATGGTCTCAAACTCAAACCGTTTGAAGGGCCACATTTTGGATTTGTAGGTACTTGGAGGGCCTCAGAAAAAATAGTTTAAGTTTCAAGTTTAAGTTTATTAGGTTTTTATATACCGCCTATCAAGGTTATCTAAGCGGTTTTATAATCAGGTACTCAAGCATTTTCCCTATCTGTCCCGGTGGGCTCACAATCTATCTAACGTACCTGGGGCTATGGAGGATTAAGTGACTTGCCCAGGATCACAAGGAGCAGCGCTGGATTTGAACCCACATCCCCAGGGTGCTGAGGCTGTAGCTCCAACCACTGCGCCACACACTCCTTTCTTATTAAAGAAATAACAATTTATAGTTTATAAATCTTTCCTTAATAATAATATTGTAATTAATAGCTAAAGAGACATATTTTTTTAATTTTTTAATTTAATTTAATTCTTATATACCGCTATACCGTGAGGTTCAAAGCGGTTTACAAAAAAAATACATTAAAGATACAATAAAATAAATAAATATAGGTACTTGGAAGTTCCCTTACTGTCCCGAAGGCTCACAATATGATTAAGAAACTGTTTTATTTTACTTTTGTGATTATGTTAAACATACCGAGGGCCTCAAAATAGTACCTGGCAGGCCGCATGTGGCCCCCGGGCCGCATGTTTGAGACCACTGTGCTAAGGGGTTTCAACAATTGGTTTCCACCCTTCTACAATTACAACAACATTTGGTTCAATCTGCTTATGATTCTTTTGAGCTGTCCTTTCGAGCTTCTTCTGTGTCTGTGGCCATGAGAAGGCTGGCCTGGCTCAGAGTGGTGGACATGGATGTTAATCTTCAATATCAGATTGCTAACATACCATGTCTTGGTGATGAGCTTTTTGGAGATACAATTGAGAATGCCATTCAAAAACTCATCGCTCACGAAAAGTCTTGCGACTCGTTAGTTAAACCTAAACTGAAGTCTTCCACAACAGTCCATTTAAACCATCTACATCCTACCAACGACGTTATGCTCCTAAACCATCTTCTGCTTCAAAACCACAGCAGCAGAAGCAAAAACAGCAGAGGTCTCAGAAACCTCAACAGTCTGCTCCTACTAAATCTACTCAGTCTTTTTGACCGCTTACTCGAGAGCATAGTTTCAATCCAGTTGTCTCTGCCTCTCCCTCAACCCTTTGGTGGTCAACTACAACATTATTTTCATCATTGGGAGTTAATTACATCCGACCTTTGGGTTCTCAACATCATTCGGGAAAGGTACTCCCTTCATTTTCTCACCATACCTCCAGATCATCCTCCAAGAGAGTCTGTTTCCAATCTCCTTCAGCCCTCCCTTCTTCAGGAGATCTAGAATTTACTCCTTCTCAATTCCATCAAGAAGGTTCCTCCAGAACAAGAAAACACAGGGTTTTAAGAACATAAGAATTGCTGCTGTTGGGACAGACCAGTGGTCCATAGTGCCCAGCAGACTGCTCACGCTGCGGCCTTTGGTCAAAGACCAGTGCCCTAACTGAGATTAGCCCTACCTGCATACGTTCTGGTTCAGCAGGAACTTGCCTAACTTTGTCTTGAATCCCTGGAGGGTGTTTTCACCTACGACAGACTCCGGAAGAGCGTTCCAGTTTTCTACCACTCTCTGAGTGAAGAAGAACTTTCTTACATTCGTACGGAATCTATCCCCTTTCAATTTTAGAGAGTGCCCTCTTGTTCTCCCTACCTTGGAGAGGATGAACAACCTGTCCTTATCTACTTCAGTACCTTGAATGTTTCGATCATATCCCCTCTCAATCTTCTCTGTTTGAGGGAGAAAAGGCACAGTTTCTCTAATCTTTCACTATACGGCAACTCCTCCAGCCCCTTAACCATTTTAGTCGCCCTTCTCTGGACCCTTTCAAGTAGCATCATGTCCTGTGCTGGACACAGTACTCCAGGTGAGGGCGCACCATGGCCCAGTACAGCAGCATGATAATCTTCTCCGATCTGTTCATGATCCCCCTTCTTTATTATGCCACTGCCGCACATTGCATGGACGGCTTCATCGACTTGTCGATCATAACTCCCAAGTCACTTTCCTGGGAGGTCTCTCCAAATACTGCACGGACATCCTGTATTCGTGCATGAGATTTTTGTTACGTACATGCATCACTTTACACTGATCCACGTTAAACCTCATCTGCCATGTTGATGCATAAGAACTGCTATCTCCAGATCAGACCCTTAGTCCATCAAGTCCGGTGATCCGCACAAGCGGAGGCCCAGCCAGGTGTAATAATAATAATAATAACTTTATTCTTATATACCGCCAACAATCTTGCGACTTCTAGGCGGTTTACAATAAAAGAAACTGTAAATACAATCAAGAGAAACTTTACGTACAGCGAATTAAAGAGTATAGCAGTGTATATCTCGTACAACGAATTAGAGAGTATAGCAGTGTACATCTGATAACATTAATAATGTTAACGTCAGTTTGTGTGTTGCAAGGCCAGGAAGTGCCAAGTTGTTTACACAGAAGTAGAAATAATCCGTAAGTTCATAGAGTGTTCATATTTAGTGAATAGGGGTTGGGGTTAGCAGTTTGCACGTTCAGGTATGTGGTGATGTTACGAGGGGGGTTGATGTTCCGGTTCGTTACCTAGGTATTTCAAGAATAGGTAAGTTTTTAGGTGTTTCCTGAATTCTTCATAGTTGTTTGTGTGCATAATTAGTTTTTCTAGGTCTTTACCCCATATGGCTGCTTGATATGATAGCAGTTGTTGATGGTGTCTCTTATATTTGCACCCTCTAGCCGGTGGGGATACAAATTTCATGTGTGTTTTTCTTTCATGTCTGTTGGTTGGGAATGAGAAGAGCTCTGTAATGTATTTTGGGGCTAGACCATTTAATACTTTGAAGCAGAGACATCCTAGCTTGAACTTTGTGCGCGCCTCCATTTGGCAGCCAGTGTAGGAGTCGGTAGGAAGGGTTATGTGATCGGACTTCTTCAGCCCGAAAATCATCCTGACTGCTGCATTTTGTATCAGTTGTAGTCTTTGCATTTGCTTCTGGGGGATTGTCAGATGGGTGATGTTGCAATAGTCCAGGTGGTTTAGTATTAGGGATTGTACTAGAATTCTGAAAGCTGAAGTGTGGAAGTACGCCTTAATGGACTTAAGTTTCCAGAGAGTGAAAAACCCTCTTTTGATTAAGGAGTCTATGTGGTCTTTCATGGTTAGTCCTTGGTCTAGTATTACTCCTAGAATCTTCATCGTACACCTGGTGTAATTCTAGTCACCCGTATCCCTCTATGCCTCTTGTAAGGAGATGTGCATCTAGTTTGCTTTAGAATCCTAGAACGGTGGATTCCTCAACAACCTCCTCCAGGAGAGCATTCCAGGTGTCCAACACCCGCTGCGTGAAGCAGAACTTCCTGATATTTGTCCTTGACTTGTCCCCCCTCAGCTTCAGTCCATATCCTCTTCTCCGTGTCACATTGGACAGCTTCAGTCCATATCCTCTTCTCCGTGTCACATTGGACAGCTTCAGTCCATATCCTCTTGTCCATGTTACATTGGACATTGTAAATAATTTTTTTTCCTGCTCTATTTTGTCGATTCCTTTCAGTATTTTGAAAGTCTGCGATCCTCATTTCCGTGCAGACCTCTACTTTCAACTCTAACAGACTTGGAGTTCCTGCTACCAAGAGAAGCATCTCCACTTGGCTGACAGACTATCTCCTTCGCGTAAACTCAGGCTGGACTGCTGCTTCAGGACTGTGTCACAGCCTACAATGTTCGAGCTATGGCTGGCTCAGTAGTTCATTTCCGCTCTGAATCTATTGAGGAACCTGCAAAGCTACCTTGACCCTCAATCTATATCTTTACATCCTACTATTGTTCAGAACAAAATATCTGAAGAGTTGGTTTGGACAAGCAGTTCTGTAAAATCTCTTCTCTACTTTAAGCCAGCTTTCCCTCCAATTCTGTAGAATTTCACCAGGCTCCTGTATATTCAGTGCTTAACCTCTTCCAGAGATATGATCCTGGCAGCTTGGGAGTCCCTCGTGTGAGAATATTATGTCTACTTGTCTTCGGAGAAAGCATGTGTTCTCTGAGTACAGCAGGCATATATTCCCACCTCCCATAGTTGACTTCTTAGCTTTGTTACTGAACTGATGGTCCTATGAGCCGACATTGGGTAGAAAGGCACCCACACACATGCGTTATGGGTACTGCCTTAAAAAATATAAAATGACAGTGCATTTGGTAGTGTGCATATCGGGTTCTATGGATGATGTTGCACATATGTGAGAATATATGCCTTCTGTCCTCAGAGAATACCTGCTATAGATAAGTATTTTTGCTATATTTTTGACATGGATTTGTTTCTGTTGAAAACTAGATACTGTGGTTTTATGGATTTTTGGTCTAATGTAGTATGGTAGACCTTATGCTCTGTTGTGCATTTGTGTTTTGGAGAAAGGGTTTTACAGTTGAAAGATTTTTGTGCGTTCCAACTCTTTTCACTGGGATACGGTGTCATAAATGGTCGCATTGTATGTTTTCTAGGAATCTGCTAATAATTGTGTTCTTTCCTTTGAATTTGCAGATTATCCTTTTTACTGCTTCTAAGAAGGTCTATGCAGATAAGTTACTCAACATATTGGACCCCAAAAAGCAATTGGTCAGGTAATTGGAATTTACAGAATTTAGCAAAGCACTTTCATTGCCAATAACTGCCTCCTTCCTAAGTGATACTAAACAGTCCTATGGAAGAGTCCAGTTGATATAGAAAAGGAATAGAAACTTTCAGTCTTTCTAACTGGCTCCATCTGTGTGCATCGCTCTTCAGAGAGGGCATTGATAGAGTCACTAAAAGGGATTTGAATTTAGCTATGCCTTGCTCAGTAGTTTAAGAGAAGTTATATTCAGGTAGAGTTGGTAGCATGCTTTTCTTTTATTAATAAGCAAAGGATTGTTTTTGCTAAAAATTCAGTTTTGTTTATTATATTACTAATTAAGAGTGTCTGGTTTTAATTTTCAGGCACAGGCTTTTCCGTGAGCATTGTGTTTGTGTGCAAGGAAACTACATCAAAGATTTAAATATCCTTGGAAGAGATCTTTCCAAAACTATCATAATTGACAATTCACCACAAGCCTTTGCATACCAGGTAAGAGAGATTCTTATAGCCAAGTTTCATTTATGTAGTGCTTTCATTTAAACAGGATCCCATTCATTATATAATTATAATTCATAAAAATTTTCTTTGCTACTAAGACAGCTTCCAAAATGAAGCAGGGAGATAACTGGCGGTAGTTCAGTGCGGTCTCCTGAACAGCTGCCTTTCTCGCATAGCGGCACATAAGGCAGGAGCGCAACCTATGCACTTCCTGCCTGGTCCCACGCCACTCTGTGATTGGCTGCCATCAGTTCTTGCGAATCACGAGAACTGACAGCAGCCAATCACAGTGTGGCGCGGGACCAAGCAGGAAGCGAAAAGGTCATGCTCCTGCCTTGTGCGCTGCTCTGCAGCAAGAAAGGCAGCCGTCCAGCAGGAGACTGCACTGGACTACCACCAGTTAAAAAAAAGTACCGGGGGGCTTTGGGCTTCCCAACACCAGACGCACCTACGTGTAGAGGAGGAAAAAACCAAGAAGAGAAAAATTCTGAACCAATTTTTTTTTTCTTGGTTTTTCCTCCTCTACACGTAGGTGCGTCTTATGGTCAGGTGCACCTTATAGACCGAAAAATACGGTAACTCAAAATAACTCCTTTCTGTTTAATTTGAATGCATTGTAAATAAATATAGTTTAAAAAAGATTTTCGTTTGTCTGTTGATTTGTAAATTCTGTAGTTCATGGAAGGGAAAGAGACTACCTGAATCATTACGTCAGGCTCTGTCTCTAGCAGTATTCAAATTCAAGCTAAAAGCCCACTTTTGAGGCTGCTTTCAACTCTTAACTCCCACTCACTGTAAGATACTTTATCCCAGGACAAGCAGGCAGCATATTCTTAACGCATGGGTGACATCACCGACGGAGCCCCGGTACAGACACTTTTAACTAGAAAGTTCTAGTTGGCCGCACCGCGCATGCGCGAGTGCCTTCCCGCCCGACGGAGGAGAGCGTGGTCCCCAGTTTCTTCATTTCCGCGGAGCGAAGAAGTCGCATGTGTTCAACGGCTGTTGAAAACTTATTTCTGCCTTCCCGCTTGCGTACTTTTTTCATTTTTTTCAGTTTTCCTTTCGGATCCCGTTAATTTTCCTTTAAAAAAAAAAAAACTCGTCGAATTTTCTTTATTTTTTCGGGCCGGCCCCGGCGGGGCCTGTTGCCACCATACAGGCCAACGGCTTTGATTTTGCGGAGGCCGTGTTTCCCTTCATGCCCCCTCAACCGGGCTTTAAGAAGTGCCAGCGGTGTGCACGCCCGATCTCTCTCACCGACCCGCACAATTGGTGCCTGCAGTGCTTGGGTCCAGAGCATCGGGCTGACACCTGCACCCGCTGTGCTACGCTTAAAAAGCGCACATTAAAAAATAGGCAGATCCAGCAAAATATTCTGTTCGGTACCGGATCTGCCATGGAATCTGCCGCGACGTCGACGGCACCGCAAAAGTCGACACCGACTACTTCGACTCCACCGGATCCTTCTTTGGGGTCGATGGCCCCAGGTAAGCCGGCTAAGAAGCCTTCCACTTCCCTTGAGCGCCCTCCTGCCACGGTTGCGACACCGGCAACCCCGGCACCGCACCGACCCCGTAAACACTCCGCTCCGATATCATCATCGGCCTCCTCATCGCCGGAGCGTAGAGCGGCACCTATGGTACCGAAAAAGAAAAAAGCGGTACCGGTGCCCCCC
Organism: Geotrypetes seraphini; assembly: GCF_902459505.1. NCBI lineage: Eukaryota > Metazoa > Chordata > Amphibia > Gymnophiona > Dermophiidae > Geotrypetes > Geotrypetes seraphini. Next base: position 75,845,934 of record NC_047097.1, on the reverse strand, counting down.
CCTGGACGACCGCATTGCGGCCATACTCCAAACCCAGTTACAGGAGCAGCTGCAGCAACAACTCCAACAACTGTTGCCGGCGTTGCTTGCACCGCACCTTCCGGTACAGGACCGGTCCAAGCCTCGCACCGTCCCATCGGTGTCGACCCCCTCGGTACCGTTCAACACTTCCATGCCGGTCCTCTCGGCTGAGCCACATCTTTCCCAACCTGCGGTACAGACCCGCTCTGATGCCGATCCTTCTCGGTACCAGGAACGGCACCGATCTTCCTCTCCCGGTACCGCCTCAGTCTGCTCTGGCAAGTCTCTCTCCAAAACCCTCCATGCCGAACCCTCCACACCGATGTCCCGCCGTGCGCACCCCGACATCAGGGACCCAGACTTATGGGAAGAATCCCCACACGGTACCTCGACGGACGAGGAACCTTCAGTGACTGATACCGTCTCAAAACCTGAACAATCCTCGTTCACCAAATTTCTCAGAGAGATGTCAGCTGCTCTTTCCATTCCCTTAGAGTCCGACTCTAAAAAGTCACAAGCCTTTCTCGATGCCCTAGACTTTGAGCAACCTCCCAAAGAATTCCTTAAGTTATCCCAGGACAAGCAGGCAGCATATTCTTAACGCATGGGTGACGTCACCGACGGAGCCCCGGTACGGACATTTTCACTAGAAAGTTCTAGTTGGCCGCACCGCGCATGCGCGAGTGCCTTCCCGCCCGACGGAGGAGTGCGTGGTCCCCAGTTTCTTCGTTTCCGCGGAGCGAAGAAGACGCATGTGGTTTCAACGGCCGTTGAAAACTTCCTTTTTGCCTTCCCGCTCGCGTTATTTTCTTGTTTTTTCTCTTTTTCCCTTCGGGTTTCTTTTTCCGTTCTAAATAGTAAAAAAAAAAAAAAAAAACTTTGTTTTTTCTTTATTTTTCAGGCCGGCCCCGGCGGGGCCTGTTGCCATCATACAAGCCTCCGGCTTTGATTTTGCGGAGGTCGTGTTTCCCTTCATGCCCCCTCAACCGGGCTTTAAGAAGTGCCAGCGGTGTGCACGCCCGATCTCTCTCACTGACCCACACAATTGGTGCCTACAGTGTTTGGGTCCAGAGCATCGGGCTGACACCTGCACCCGCTGTGCCACTCTTAAGAAACGCACCTTAAAAAATCGGCAGATCCAGCAGAACATCCTTTTCGGTACCGGATCTGCTATGGAAACTGCCGCAACGTCGACGGTACCGCAAAAGACGGCACCGACCACTTCGACGACGCCCGATCCTTCCTCGGGGTCGCTGGCACCAGGTAAGCCGGCTAAGAAGCCTTCCACCTCCCTTGAGCGCCCACCTGCCACAGTGGCGACGCCGGTCCTCCCGGCCTCACGCCGACCCCGCAAACGCTCCGCCCCGATCTCAGTGAGTGCCTCGTCATCGGCCCCCTCATTGCCGGGGCGTGGAGCAACACCTATGGAACCGAAAAAGAAAAAAGCGGTACCGGTGCCACCCCTGGATGACCGCATCGCGGCCATACTCCAAGACAAATTGCAGGAACAGCTGCAGCAACAACTCCAGCACCTGCTTCCGACCCTATTGGCACCACTTCTTTCGGTACCAGACCGGCCCGAGCCTCGCACCATCCCACCGGTGTCCACCCCCTCGGTGCCACTCAACACTTCCATGCCAATCCTCTCGGCTGAACCACTCCGTTCTCGTCCTGTGGTACAGACCCGCTCTGAGGTCGATCCTCCTCGGGACCAGGAAGGGCACCGGTCTCCCCGGGACCCAGAATGGCACCACTCTTCCTGGGACCGGGGTCAACACCGGTCTTCCTCTCTCGGTACCGTCTCCATGCGCTCTGGCAAGTCTCTTTCTAAGACCCGCCACACCGAGCCTTCCACCCCGACATCTCGGCGTGCGCACACTGATATCAGGGACCCGGACTTATGGGAAGAATCCCCACCCGGTACCGAGGAGGACGCATCATCCACAGACGAGGAACCCTCAGTGCCCGATACCACTTCCAAGCCTGAGCAATCCTCTTTCACCAAATTCCTCAGGGAGATGTCGGCGGCTCTTTCTATTCCTTTAGAGTCCGACTCCAAAAAGTCCCAGGCCTTTCTGGATGCCTTAGACTTTGAACAACCTCCGAAAGAGTTCCTCAAGTTACCCGTCCATGACATACTGCGGGAAACTTTTTATAAAAATTGGGAAAATCCACTCACTGTCCCCGGAGCTCCTCGTAAGCTTGACAGCCTATACAGGGTCATCACAATTCCGGGTTTTGACAAACCTCAATTGCCCCATGAGTCTCTCCTAGTTGAGTCTACATTAAAGAAAACTCAGGGCTCCAGTGTTTATGCCTCCACCCCTCCTGGCAGAGAAGGCAAAACGATGGATAAGTTTGGCAAACACCTTTATCAAAATGCCATGCTAGCCAACAGGGCGAATAATTACACATTTCACTTCTCATTTTATATGAAGTATCTCGTACAACAACTATCCGCCCTACAAAAATACATCCCTGAACGCAAAGTTCCACTCTTTCAACAACAAATTTCCAGCCTCCTTCAACTGCGGAAATTCATGGTGCGCTCTATTTATGATTCATTTGAGCTGACCTCCCGAGCGTCTGCCATAGCTGTTGCCATGCGACGTCTGGCCTGGTTGAGGGTATCTGATCTTGACATCAACCACCAAGACCGCCTAGCTAACGCACCCTGTCTTGGGGACAAACTTTTTGGGGAGTCCCTGGATTCGACCACCCAGAAGCTCTCAGCACATGAGACCAGATGAGACACTCTGGTAAAACCTAAAAAGAAGGCTCCACCTGCTCGTCCTTATAGACCACAGTCCTCTTACCAGCGCAGGTTCTCGGCCAGGCCTCTCAACCCGCCCCAACAGCAGCCTCGCAGACCTCGTCAACAACAACACACTCAGGCTCGCTCTCAATCTTACCAACCTGCCAAGCCTCTTCCTCCGTCAAAACCATCTCAGCCCTTTTGACTCCTTTCTCCAGGGCATAGCCAGTCTTCCACCATCATTACCTCTTCCTCAGCCAATCGGAGGACATCTCCAACTCTTCCTCAACCGTTGGGAGGTCATCACATCAGACCTGTGGGTCCTCAACATCATCCGCCACGGCTACTCTCTCAACTTCCAGATTCTTCCACCAGACAACCCTCCTATAGAGTCTGCGTCCCACTCCTCCCAGTCCCTTCTCCTCCTAAGGGAGGTCCAATCCCTCCTTCTTCTCAATGCCATCGAAGGGGTTCCCACAGACCAAAGGGGTCAGGGATTCTACTCCCGCTACTTCCTGGTTCCCAAGAAGACAGGAGACCTTCGTCCCATCCTCGATCTCCGGGACCTCAACAAGTGTCTGGTCAAGGAAAAGTTCAGAATGCTCTCCCTGGCCACGCTTTATCCTCTTCTCTCTCAACACGACTGGCTATGTTCCCTGGACCTCAAAGAGGCCTACACTCACATTCCAATCCATCTGAATTCACGTCGCTACCTCCGATTTCAGATACAGCACCGCCACTATCATTACAAGGTGCTACCCTTTGGCCTCGCATCATCGCCCAGGGTGTTCACCAAGTGCCTTATTGTGGTGGCGGCCTTTCTCAGGTCTCACGACCTCCAGGTGTTCCCCTACTTGGACGATTGGTTGGTAAAAGCACCTACGTCTCCACTTGTGCTACAAGCCACTCAGTACACCATCTCCTTCCTCCATCTCCTGGGGTTCGAGATCAACTACCCCAAGTCGCATCTGCTTCCCACACAGCGACTTCAGTTCATTGGAGCCGTTCTCGACACCACTCTCATGAGGGCGTTTCTCCCCTCCGACCGCCAACGGACTCTGCTCCACCTCTGCCGCCAGGTGCTCCTTCATCACTCCATTCCAGCTCGGCAGATGATGGTCCTCCTGGGCCACATGGCCTCGACGGTCCATGTGCTTCCTCTGGCGCGACTCCACCTCAGGACACCTCAATGGACTCTAGCCAACCAATGGTCACAGACCACCGATCTTCTTTCTCATCCCATCTCTGTGACATCGTCTCTTCAGCAATCTCGTCAATGGTGGTTGAACTCATCCAATCTTTCCAGGGGTCTACTCTTTCATCTACCCCCTCACTCCATGATCATAACCACAGATACCTCCCCCTATGCATGGGGAGCTCACCTGGGAGAACTTCGCACTCAGGGACTCTGGACCCCCTCAGGAGCGTCAACATCACATCAATTTCCTGGAACTCAGGGCCATGTTCTATGCCCTCAAGGCCTTCCAGCACCTTCTCTACCCTCAGGTTCTTCTCCTGTGCACAGACAACCAAGTCGCCATGTACTACATAAACAAGCAAGGCAGCACCGGATCTCCCCTCCTCTGTCAGGAGGCCATCCGCATCTGGACCTGGGCCACGGCCCGCAGTCTCTTCCTCAAGGCTGTCTATATCCAGGGCGAACAGAACTCCCTGGCCGACAATCTCAGCCGCATCCTTCAACCTCACGAGTGGACTCTGGATCCCCCCACACTCCACTCCATCTTTGCTCAGTGGGGCACCCCTCAGGTGGACCTCTTTGCAGCTCCTCACAACCATCAGCTGCCCCAGTTCTGTTCCAGACTCTTCTCTCCTCATCGTCTGGCCCCGGATGCATTCCTGCTCGACTGGACGGATCGGTTCCTCTATGCCTTTCCTCCACTGCCTCTGATGTTGCGGACGTTATTCAAACTCCGCAGGGACAAAGCCACCATGATTCTCATCGCTCCTCGGTGGCCTCGCCAACACTGGTTCTCCCTCCTACTCCAGCTCAGCTCCAGGGAGCCCCTTCCTCTTCCTGTGTTTCCTACTCTACTTACACAGCAGCATCAGTCTCTACTGCATCCCAATCTGTCCTCGCTCCACCTGACAGCTTGGTTTCTCTCGGGCTGACCTCTCCAGAGAATCTATCTCAGCCTGTCCGTCGTATTCTGGATGACTCAAGGAAACCGGCCACCCTCCAATGTTACCATCAGAAGTGGACCCGGTTCTCCTCTTGGTGTCTGCTTCATCATCACGATCCCACCTCATTGGCGGTGGAAACCGTACTGGACTATTTGCTCTCTCTCTCCGACGCTGGCCTCAAGTCGACCTCAATCAGAGTCCACCTCAGTGCCATCACTGCGTTCCATGAGCCTATCCTCGGAAAACCTCTTACGGCTCATCCCCTGGTTTCCCGGTTCATGAGAGGCCTCTTCAATGTCAAACCACCCCTGAAGCCTCCTCCAGTCGTCTGGGACCTGAATGTGGTTTTATCAGCACTCATGGAACCTCCGTTTGAGCCTCTTGCCACAACTTCACTCAAATTTCTTACATGGAAGGTGCTTTTCCTCATTGCCATCACCTCTGCCAGGAGGGTTAGTGAGCTGCATGCACTGGTTGCCGACCCACCTTTCACTGTTTTTCACCATGACAAGGTGGTTCTGCGTACCCATCCTAAATTCCTTCCCAAGGTGGTCTCGGACTTTCATCTCAACCAGTCCATTGTGTTGCCTGTCTTTTTCCCTAAGCCCCATTCTCATCCTGGGGAACAGGCGTTGCACACGCTGGACTGTAAGCGTGCCCTTGCTTACTACCTTGACCGTACCAGGGCTCACCGCTCATCTCCTCAGCTCCTTTTGTCCTTCGACCCTAACCGTCTAGGTCGTCCTGTCTCCAAACGGACGCTTTCCTACTGGCTTGCTGCCTGCATTGCGTTCTGTTATGCTCGTGCCGGTCTCTCACTGGAAGGTGCTGTCACGGCCCACAGGGTCAGAGCTATGGCTGCTTCTGTGGCTTTTCTCCGTTCCACGCCCATCGAGGAAATCTGCAAGGCTGCCACTTGGTCCTCAGTTCACACATTCACTACTCACTACTGTCTGGATACCTTCTCCAGACGGGATGGGCGCTTCGGCCAATCTGTATTACACAATTTATTTTCCTAATGGCCAACCATCCCTCCTCCCTCTCTGTTAGCTTGGAGGTCACCCATGCGTTAAGAATATGCTGCCTGCTTGTCCTGGGATAAAGCACAGTTACTTACCGTAACAGGCAGATATTCTTACGACCCACCCACCTCCCCGGGTTGGCTTCTTAGCTGGCTTATTTAACTGGGGACCACGCACTCCTCCGTCGGGCGGGAAGGCACTCGCGCATGCGCGGTGCGGCCAACTAGAACTTTCTAGTGAAAATGTCCGTACCTGGGCTCCGTCGGTGACGTCACCCATGCGTTAAGAATATCTGCCTGTTGTCCCTGGATAACACCTGTTACGGTAAGTAACTGTGCTTTACCCGTACATGACATCCTACGGGAAACTTTTTATAAGAACTGGGAGAGCCCCCTCACTGTCCCTGGGGCCCCTCGCAAATTGGATAGCTTGTATCGGGTCATCCCCATCCCAGGGTTTGACAAGCCTCAATTGCCCCATGAATCTCTCCTGGTGGAGTCCACCTTAAAGAAAACTCAAGGCTCCAGTGTCTATGCTTCCACCCCTCCTGGCAGAGAGGGAAAAACCATGGATAAGTTTGGCAAGCGCCTTTTCCAAAATGCAATGCTATCCAACAGGGCAAATAATTACACCTTTCACTTCTCCTTCTACATGAAGAATCTGGTGCAACAACTCTCCTCCTTACAAAAATACATCCCTGAACGTAAGGTACCTCTTTTTCAACAACAAATTTCCAGTCTGCTCCAACTCCGGAAATTCATGGTGCGCTCCATTTATGACTCATTTGAGCTGACCTCTCGAGCGTCTGCCATGGCTGTTGCCATGCGGCGTCTGGCCTGGCTGAGGGTTTCTGACCTCGACATTAACCACCAAGACCGCCTGGCTAACGCACCTTGTCTTGGTGATGAACTCTTCGGGGAGTCCCTGGACTCAACAACCCAGAAACTCTCGGCTCACGAGACCAGGTGGGACACCCTGGTGAAGCCTAAAAAGAAAAATCCGCCTGCTCGCCCCTACAGACAGCAGTCTTCCTACCAACGCAGGTTCTCGGCCAGACCTCTCAACCCGCCTCAACAGCAGCCTCGCCGACCTCGTCAGCAGCATCAAACTCAGGCTCGCTCACAGTCTCACCAACCTGCCAAGCCTCTCCCTCCGTCAAAACCATCTCAGCCCTTTTGACTCTTTTCTCCAGGGCATAGCCAGTCTCCCATCATCATTGCCTCTTCCTCAGCCTATCGGAGGACGCCTCCAACTCTTCCTCAGCCGTTGGGAGGTCATCACATCTGACCAGTGGGTCCTCAACATCATTCGCCACGGCTACTCTCAACTTCCACACTCTTCCACCAGACAATCCTCCCGTAGAGTCTGCTTCTCACTCCTCCCAATCCCTCCTCCTCCTGAGGGAGGTACAATCCCTCCTTCTTCTCAATGCCATCGAAGAGGTGCCCTCAGACCAAAGGGGTCAGGGATTCTACTCCCGCTACTTCCTGGTTCCCAAGAAGACAGGAGACCTCCGTCCCATCCTCGATCTCCGGGACCTCAACAAGTGTCTGGTCAAGGAAAGGTTCAGAATGCTCTCCCTTGCCACGCTTTACCCTCTTCTCTCTCAACACGACTGGCTATGTTCCCTGGACCTCAAAGAGGCCTACACTCACATCCCAATCAATCCGACTTCATGTTGCTACCTACAGTTTCAGATACAGCACCGTCACTATCAGTAC